>NC_134356.1:701142976-701458091 GCF_048569485.1 Anomaloglossus baeobatrachus
CGGACATTTCAGCAGACAATGACCCCAAACCCCAACCAACTGGTGTCAGAGAAAGTGGTCTCACCTTATACCGTACAGTGTTAAAACGAGCCTGATTTATTAAACTGCACGAATCGCTGCCATAAATCTGGAGCATTTTAAGCTTAAGTTTGCATCAGCTAAGGTTTAAACATTATGGATAAATCTGTCCAATATGTTACAGAAACACCCTCGGCACCACTGGGATACGTGAAGGCTTCCACAGTTATCACCATGTACAGGTGTGATACCAATGTGATATGACTGAAGAATGTGTGATTAGATAGGGATCATAATCAAAAGATAGGAGTGATCCCAGATATTATTTGACCTATCAATAATTCAGTATCAAAGAGATGTCCTTTGGATAACCAATTTCACTATGACCAAAGAATAAGATAATGAGGAAGTAACATTTACAGTTCCACTTACCGGAAACTTGTGGTTGGCTTAAAGACAGGTGTAAGGAAGCTTGCATATGAAATTTACGGCTCATTGCAATATTTCACTAACACTATGGTCAACTGTGGTCGGTCAGTTGTCAACTGGCAGGATGTACAAGTAAATGTGCAGGAAGCTGCTGGTGCCCACAGCAGTTTGTGGTCAAGTTACATGAACATGACTCAGCTGTCACATGCTGGTGACCATTTAAACACAACCTACAAAGTTTTCCTATAAAATTACACCGGACTCGCTTAATGTTAGGGAAACCTTCCAGGACATTGAAGTGTACGCACTGCTCCTGTGATGCAAGATGCCATGTTGTTTCCTTTATCATTAAATCGAGTTCCCTCCGATGTGAAAGGATTGCTACAACAAACGGTAATGCTGATGCATATTTCTGTTATTGTATAAGATTCTATGACTATAGTTCTAAATGCCTATGTACCATTAACTATTCATGTGCTATTAAAATAAATAGTATCTTGCTATAAAGAATATTAGTATTCGTGCCTGATTAGGATATCAGTGAGCGCTTCGTAAGTACGGGCTTTCAGCCCCCTTTTTAGTAGAATTTAGCAAGACAACAGGTCACATGCCGGCAAAAAGATAGATTTTTGGTGATGATTTTATCAACATTTATAAAATGTAGACATACAGTAGGCTTGCATTCTGCACACATAAAGCTGTGATTTTAATAAGCTGTTACATATAACATGTCTACTTGGATCACACTTTAAGCCGCAAATATCAATTTCTATGCACTTTTCTATTAAAAAATAATAATTTAATATTTTGTGAAGGTGCTTGTGTGTATAACGTGCTCAATAGCAATTTGACAGTCTCTATTTTCAATATACAGTCATGGCTGAAAGTGTCGACACCCTTGAAATTAATTGTTCCAGAAAATGAAGCATTTCTCCCAGAAAATTATTGCAATTACACTTGTTTTGTTATACACATTTATTTCCTTTTTGTGTATTGGAACAACACAAAAAAAAAAAATCTGAGAAAAAAAGGCATATTGGACATAATTTCACACTAAAATCCAAAAATGGTCTGGACAAACTGTTACACGGTGTTCAGCTCTACCTCTGGATAAGGGACAGCGAGGGCCCCCCTAGCTCCAAGGCCTGTGTAGGCGGCCCTATTCCAAGTGACCCCGTCACACCGCGTGACACAAAAATGTTGTCGTCCTCCTCTTAATATTTGGTTGCACGTCCCTTCGTAATAAATAACTGCAATCAGTCTCTTGCTATAACCATCCACAACCTTCTTACTCCTCTCACCTGGAATTTTGGACTCTTCTTTATAAACGTCTCCATGTCTCTCATATCTGAAGGAGTCTTCTCTTCTCCCAACAGGAATTTTCAGATCTCTCCACAGGGGCCAATGGGATTTAGATCTGGACTCTTCGCGGCCTCTTCAGATCTCTCCAGTGCTTTGTTTCCATCTATTTCTGGGGCTTCTTGAAGTGTTTGGGGTCATTGTCCTGCTGGAGACCCCTGACCTAGGACTGTATCCAGCTTTCTGACACTGGGCACTACATTGTCACCCAAAATCCTTTGGCAATCTTCAGATTTCCTAATGTCCTGCATACAGTTATGGCCCCCAGTGCCAGAGGCATCAGAACAACCCCAAAACATCCACCATATGGGACCGTAGGTACTGTGATCTTTACTTTTGTAGGCCTTATTCTGTTTTCAGTAAACAGTAAAATGATGTGCTCTACCAACAAGCTCTATCTTGGTCTCATCTGTCCACATGACACTTTCCCAGAAGGATTTTAGTTGCTCATGTACATTTTGGCTTTTTTATGTTATTGTGTCATCAGTGGGGTCCTTCTGTCTCCTACATAACGTTTTTCTGTCTTTGTGTCAGCAGTGGGGTCCTCCTGTGTCTCTGCCATAGCGTTTCATCTCATTCAGATGTGGACAGATAGTTCGAACTAACACTGATGACCCCTAAGCCTCAAGGACACCTTGAATTTCTTTGGAACTTGATTTTTGACTTATCCACCATCTGGACTATTCTATGTTACAACCTATGATCAATTTTCTCTGCCGTCCACGTCCAGAGACATTAGCTTCAGTGCCATGGCTTGTAAACGTCTTCATTATGTTGTGCACCGTGGACAAAGGAACATCAAGATCTCTGGAGAAGGACTTGCGACCTTGAGATTGTTCCAGTTTTCAACAATTTTGGTTCTCTAGTCCTCAGACTGTTCTCTTCTCCTTTTTTATGGTCTCCATGCTTATGCAGGCGTCACACGAGCGATCGTACCCGCCCCCGTCATTTGTGCGTCATGGGTAAATCGCTGCCCGGTGGCGCACAAAGTCGTTAAACCCCATTCACACTTACTTACCTGCTGAGCGACGTCTCTGTGGGCGGCGAACATCCACTTCCTGAAGGGGGTGGGACGTTCGGCGTCACACAGCCGCCGGCCAATAGAAGCGGAGGGGCGGAGATGAGTGGAGCGTAACATCCCGCCCACCTCCTTCCTTCAGCATTGCTGGCGGCCACAGGTAAGCTGCAGTTCATCGTTCCCGGGGTGTCACACGGAGCGATGTGTGCTACCCTGGTTACGATGAACAACCGGCGCAGGGAAGAATAAACGATTTTTTAAAAATTAACGACGAGTACACGATACACGATTTGTAACCGATTTGCGATCGTTCGGAGTCGCTCGTAGGTGTCACACGGGAGGACGTCGCCAACGAAGCCGGATGTGTGTCACGAAAACCGCGGCCCCCTGACGACATATCGCAGGATGGATCGTCTCGTGTGATGCCCACATTAGAGTGGAACACATGGATACACAATACAAAAATTGAGTCAACTTCTCCGCTTTTTATCTGGATTCAGGTATGATTTTCATGTCGCCCGCACCTGTTACTTGCCCCAAGTGAGTTTTATTGAGAATCACATGCTTGAAACAAAGTTGTTTACCCTCAATTTTGGAAAGGAACTAACAATTTGGTCTGGCCCATTTTGGAGTTCTGTGTGAAATTATGTTCTATTTGCTCTTTTTTTTCCTGGTTTTTTTTTTATTATTATTATGTGTCTCTTTTGTTTTTATCTCTTTGTAACCACTGAGCCGTGAGCTTCATCCACAAACAAGTATTTTGGATTAACGGCATTGTTCTGTACAAGCGGGCAGTGAAGAGCGCTGCTATGCAGGAAAATGTGAATGATGAGGGTGTGGGGTGACTGGAATTGCAGGAATTGGACGTTCGCATTGATGATTGTTGACAAAAAGTAAAGGAAGATAAAACATCCACACAGACACTTAGGTCTATTGTGCATTATATTGGGCTGGTCACTAGACTAGATCATTTGCCAGGGCTGTTTAATGATCAGAATCGGCCTTTGAAACTCCATCTCCGTCTCCAAGCAGGAAAGGGTTGGCTACGACAATGGGAAGCTGCCCGGCACGGCGCGGCGTCATCAGGCTTCATGATCTCCATTGGAGCCTGCAGACATTTAGCTGAGTAACCAGTCCGTCTGTATTCCTTCATGTCTTACGTAAACAGGATTATTGTTATTGGAAATGCCAGAGATCAGATTGCGTCTTTTGCATACAGCGGTGGCCGCCTGTTTACAGCACCCTGATTAAAGCACATTGAACTGCAGGAAGGAGTTAAAGGGAAGCAATGAGTAACATCAGATAAGAGGGATGCTCTGGGGATAAACCTGTCTAATTTATAGGCTGTCGAGTTGTAGATTCATTTTTGATGCTGTGTGTTTTCAAAAACCCGGCATCTTACAGTTCCAGCAAAGTGGATGGGATGCATAGAAAAGGCCCGCTGAGCTGACCTGCGATGCGAGTTTCAATCCCGCAACAAGTTCATTTCTCTTCCAGATACACTGACTTTTATGTGCAAATTTGTCCCATAAACATGCATTAGATATGCAAAATGTGCAGGTAAAGAACACACATGCAATATTAACAAAAACCAAAGCCAAATACCAGCAAGTATCAAAAACAAAGCAGCTTTAAAAAAATGATATAACAAAAAGAGACAACAACCGCAGTGGCAAAAAAGAGATGGCGCACTACCATGCTCGGGTGCTCAGTACTCGTAACAGGCAGTGGTGAGTGAGCATTACTATGCTCGGGTGCTCTGTACTTGTAACAAGCAGTGATGAGTGAGCACTACTATGCTCGGGTGCTCTGTATTTGTAACAGGCAGTGATGAGTGAGCACTACTATGCTCGGGTGCTCTGTACTTGTAACGAGCAGTGATGAGTGAGCACTACTATGCTCGGGTGCTCTGTACTTGTAACAGGCAGTGATGAGTGAGCACTACTATGCTCGGGTGCTCTGTACTTGTAACGAGTATTGATGAGTGAGCACTACTATGCTCGGGTGCTCTGTACTCGTAACGAGTAGTGATGAGTGAGCACTACTATGCTCGGGTGCTCTGTACTCGTAACAGGCAGTGGTGAGTGAGCACTACTATGCTCGGGTGCTCTGTACTTGTAACGAACAGTGATGAGTGAGCACTACCATGCTCGGGTGCTCTGTACTTGTAACGAGTATTGATGAGTGAGCACTACTATGCTCGGGTGCTCTGTACTTGTAACGAGTAGTGATGAGTGAGCACTACTATGCTCGGGTGCTCTGTACTCGTAACGAGCAGTGATGAGTGAGCACTACTATGCTCGGGTGCTCTGTACTCGTAACGAGTAGTGATGAGTGAGCACTACTATGCTCGGGTGCTCTGTACTCGTAACGAGCAGTGATGAGTGAGCACTACTATGCTCGGGTGCTCTGTACTCGTAACGAGTAGTGATGAGTGAGCACTACTATGCTCGGGTGCTCTGTACTCGTAACGAGTAGTGATGAGTGAGCACTACTATGCTCGGGTGCTCTGTACTCGTAACGAGCAGTGATGAGTGAGCACTACCATGCTCGGGTGCTCTGTACTTGTAACGAGTAGTGATGAGTGAGCACTACTATGCTCGGGTGCTCTGTACTCGTAACGAGCAGTGATGAGTGAGCACTACTATGCTCGGGTGCTCTGTACTCGTAACGAGTAGTGATGAGTGAGCACTACTATGCTCGGGTGCTCTGTACTCGTAACGAGTGTATTGATGAGTGAGCACTACTATGCTCGGGTGCTCTGTACTCGTAACGAGCAGTGGTGAGTGAGCATTACTATGCTCGGGTGCTCTGTACTCGTAACGAGCAGTGATGAGTGAGCACTACTATGCTCGGGTGCTCTGTACTCGTAACGAGTAGTGATGAGTGAGCACTACTATGCTCGGGTGCTCTGTACTCGTAACGAGTAGTGATGAGTGAGCACTACTATGCTCGGGTGCTCTGTACTCGTAACAGGCAGTGGTGAGTGAGCATTACTATGCTCGGGTGCTCTGTACTTGTAACGAGCAGTGATGAGTGAGCACTACTATGCTCGGGTGCTCTGTATTTGTAACAGGCAGTGATGAGTGAGCACTACTATGCTCGGGTGCTCTGTACTTGTAACGAGCAGTGATGAGTGAGCACTACTATGCTCGGGTGCTCTGTACTTGTAACAGGCAGTGATGAGTGAGCACTACTATGCTCGGGTGCTCTGTACTTGTAACGAGTATTGATGAGTGAGCACTACTATGCTCAGGTGCTCTGTACTCGTAACGAGTAGTGATGAGTGAGCACTACTATGCTCGGGTGCTCTGTACTCGTAACAGGCAGTGGTGAGTGAGCACTACTATGCTCGGGTGCTCTGTACTTGTAACGAACAGTGATGAGTGAGCACTACCATGCTCGGGTGCTCTGTACTTGTAACGAGTATTGATGAGTGAGCACTACTATGCTCGGGTGCTCTGTACTTGTAACGAGTAGTGATGAGTGAGCACTACTATGCTCGGGTGCTCTGTACTCGTAACGAGCAGTGATGAGTGAGCACTACTATGCTCGGGTGCTCTGTACTCGTAACGAGTAGTGATGAGTGAGCACTACTATGCTCGGGTGCTCTGTACTCGTAACGAGCAGTGATGAGTGAGCACTACTATGCTCGGGTGCTCTGTACTCGTAACGAGTAGTGATGAGTGAGCACTACTATGCTCGGGTGCTCTGTACTCGTAACGAGTAGTGATGAGTGAGCACTACTATGCTCGGGTGCTCTGTACTCGTAACGAGCAGTGATGAGTGAGCACTACCATGCTCGGGTGCTCTGTACTTGTAACGAGTAGTGATGAGTGAGCACTACTATGCTCGGGTGCTCTGTACTCGTAACGAGCAGTGATGAGTGAGCACTACTATGCTCGGGTGCTCTGTACTCGTAACGAGTAGTGATGAGTGAGCACTACTATGCTCGGGTGCTCTGTACTCGTAACGAGTAGTGATGAGTGAGCACTACTATGCTCGGGTGCTCTGTACTCGTAACGAGCAGTGATGAGTGAGCACTACTATGCTCGGGTGCTCTGTACTCGTAACGAGTAGTGATGAGTGAGCACTACTATGCTCGGGTGCTCTGTACTCGTAACGAGTAGTGATGAGTGAGCACTACTATGCTCGGGTGCTCTGTACTCGTAACGAGCAGTGATGAGTGAGCACTACCATGCTCGGGTGCTCTGTACTTGTAACGAGCAGTGGTGAGTGAGCACTACTATGCTCAGGTACTGTTATGTCCCCACTGGAGTCCGCTCCAGCGACTTTTGCTTCGATCACCAGGCCGTGTTCCTGCCGTGGATGGTGCTGGTGATGGGAGAGGAGTCGATGCCAGCGGTGCTGTTGGGCGCAGGCTCAGCTTATACACTGGGTGGGTTATCTTGGGATCTGCAGTACCACTGGCTGACTGTGGGTGGCGTGTGTCTTTCAGCTGAAGTTTCCAGCGTTCAGCTACAGCCAATGGGAAGACTCCAAACCCTTCTTATTTCCCCTCCTGTCTGCTGACCACTGCCAGAGATAGTTCTGTATTCCTGGTTCCTGATCCGCCCTGTTCTGTTTAGTGATTCCTGTGTTCTGACTTCTGCGTGTTTCCTGACTACCCTTCTGCCTGCTGTTTTTGTACCTCGCTGCCGGATCCGGATTTGACCTCTGCTACGTTTTCTGATTACATCCTTGCCTGCATGATTCTGTCGCTGTTTTGCATTTCCCGATTCGACCCTGCCTGATTACTACTCTCATCGGACTGCAGCCTTCCACAGGTAGTGATCTCCAGGGCCCTGTGTAATTCCAAATCCCTGTATAGGGGTTAAAGGGTTTCAGGTTCTCGGGGTCCTGCTTCGTGAGCTGCTTTTCTCTAGCCTGTCCATTACAGCCCGTCTGAGTCTGTGGATCCAGGCAGGCGTTAGAGGTGCTCTGTACTCGTAACGAGCAGTGATGAGTGAGCACTACCATGCTCGGGTGCTTGGTACTGGTAACTAGTGATGAGCGCGCACTACCATGCTCAGGTTCAGTACTGGTAACTAGTGATGAGCGGACACTACCATGCTCAAGTGCTCAGTACTGGTAACTAGTGATGAGCGGACACTACCATGCTCGGGTGCTCAGTACTGGTAACTAGTGATGAGCGGGCATTACCATGCTCGGGTGCTCAGTACTGGTAACTAGGGATGAGCGGGCACTACCATGCTCGGGTGCTCAGTACTGGTAACTAGTGATGAGCGGGCACTACCATGCTCTGGTGCTCAGTACTGGTAACTAGTGATGAGCGGGCACTACCATGCTCAGGTACTCTGTACTGGTAACTAGTGATGAGCGGGCACTACCATGCTCGGGTGCTCAGTACTGGTAACTAGTGATGAGCGGGCACTACCATGCTCAGGTGCTCAGTACTGGTAACTAGTGATGAGCGGGCACTACCATGCTCGGGTGCTCAGTACTGGTAACTAGTGATGAGCGGGCACTACCATGCTCAGGTGCTCAGTACTGGTAACTAGTGATGAGCGGGCACTACCATGCTCGGGTGCTCAGTACTGGTAACTAGTGATGAGCGGGCACTACCATGCTCTGGTGCTCAGTACTGGTAACTAGTGATGAGCGGGCACTACCATGCTCAGGTGCTCAGTACTGGTAACTAGTGATGAGCGGGCACTACCATGCTCAGGTGCTCAGTACTGGTAACTAGTGATGAGCGGGCACTACCATGCTCTGGTGCTCAGTACTGGTAACTAGTGATGAGCGGGCACTACCATGCTCGGGTGCTCAGTACTGGTAACTAGTGATGAGCGGGCACTACCATGCTCTGGTGCTCAGTACTGGTAACTAGTGATGAGTGGGCACTACCATGCTGGGGTGCTCAGTACTGGTAACTAGTGATGAGCGGGCACTACCATGCTCAGGTGCTCAGTACTGGTAACTAGTGATGAGCGGGCACTACCATGCTCGGGTGCTCAGTACTGGTAACTAGTGATGAGCGGGCACTACCATGCTCAGGTGCTCAGTACTGGTAACTAGTGATGAGCGGGCACTACCATGCTCAGGTGCTCAGTACTGGTAACTAGTGATGAGCGGGCATTACCATGCTCTGGTGCTCAGTACTGGTAACTAGTGATGAGCGGGCACTACCATGCTCGGGTGCTCAGTACTGGTAACTAGTGATGAGCGGGCACTACCATGCTCTGGTGCTCAGTACTGGTAACTAGTGATGAGCGGGCACTACCATGCTCTGGTGCTCAGTACTGGTAACTAGTGATGAGCGGGCACTACCATGCTCAGGTGCTCAGTACTGGTAACTAGTGATGAGCGGGCACTACCATGCTCGGGTGCTCAGTACTGGTAACTAGTGATGAGCGGGCACTACCATGCTCAGGTGCTCAGTACTGGTAACTAGTGATGAGTGAGCACTACCATGCTCGGGTGCTCAGTACTGGTAACTAGTGATGAGCGGGCATTACCATGCTCGGGTGCTCAGTACTGGTAACTAGGGATGAGCGGGCACTACCATGCTCGGGTGCTCAGTACTGGTAACTAGTGATGAGCGGGCACTACCATGCTCTGGTGCTCAGTACTGGTAACTAGTGATGAGCGGGCACTACCATGCTCGGGTGCTCAGTACTGGTAACTAGTGATGAGCGGGCACTACCATGCTCTGGTGCTCAGTACTTGCTCGTGTGCTCGGTACTGGTAACTAATGATGAGCGGGCACTACCATGCTCGGGTGCTCAGTACTGCTAACTAGTGATGAGCGGGCACTACCATGCTCTGGTGCTCAGTACTGGTAACTAGTGATGAGCGGGCACTACCATGCTCGGGTGCTCAGTACTGGTAACTAGTGATGAGCGGGCACTACCATGCTCTGGTGCTCAGTACTTGCTCGGGTGCTCGGTACTGGTAACTAATGATGAGCGGGCACTACCATGCTCAGGTGCTCAGTACTTGCTCGGGTGCTCGGTACTGGTAACTAATGATGAGCGGGCACTACCATGCTCAGGTGCTCTGTACTGGTAACTAGTGATGAGCGGCACTACCATGCTCAGGTGCTCTGTACTGGTAACTAGTGATGAGCGGGCACTACCATGCTCTGGTGCTCAGTACTGGTAACTAGTGATGAGCGGGCACTACCATGCTCGGGTGCTCAGTACTGGTAACTAGTGATGAGCGGGCACTACCATGCTCTGGTGCTCAGTACTGGTAACTAGTGATGAGCGGGCACTACCATGCTCTGGTGCTCAGTACTTGCTCGGGTGCTCGGTACTGGTAACTAATGATGAGCGGGCACTACCATGCTCAGGTTCTCATAACTAGTAATGAGCTAGCATTACCATGCTCGGTTGCTCTGTACTTGTAATGAACAGTCGGAGGCTTGATTGGGGGCGACTCCAGTACTTAAGTACAATGGGACTCAATGGGGGAGACAAGTATTTTTCCAGGAAATCTTTTGGAAAATGCTTGAGTCTCCCATTGGATTTTCAGACTTTTGTGAAGACACATTCCGATTGATAACCTGCCATGTGTCTATTAAAATGTTGATTCACTGTTAAATTTTCCAACTTGCTGGTGTCCCGTAAGCAGACTGGATGGCTTAATGGGCATATTTCTACTGCTTTACCTGCATTTCTGTACATTTTACATTTAGTAATTCTTTTTATAGTGTCTAAGGCTGCTTTCACACTTGCGTTGAACGGCATCCGTTCCTATCCGCCGCCTTGAGGAATTACGGTAACCGTTGCAGGAAACTGTTTATTCCTCATAGACTTCTATTAGCTACAGATAGCAACGGATGGTCTTGCGTTGCATCCGCCCCGCGGCGCATCAGTTGTTTTGTCGGTGACTGTCAGTGCCTGTCGGGCGGAGGGAACGCTGAATGTAGCCTTTTTTGTTGCTATAAAAACGCACTCGGCAGGATTCCGTTGGGATCCGTTACGAGGCATAATGAATGTCTATGGTGCTGGATTCTGTCGCCATGTGTTTGGCGACGGATTCCAGTGCAGGATTCCGTCATGTTCTACTGAGCATGCTCAGCATGTCCAGCAGAACGTTCTTAATCGTTAAGCACTCCTGGTCTCTCTCTGTCTGTCGGTTCTCTCTCTGTCGGTCGGTCTCTCTCTGTCGGTCTATCTCTCTCTGTCAATGTTGGTCTCTCTCTCTGTCTTTCTGTCTCTCCCTCTCTCCCCCTCTCTCATACTCACCGATCACCGTTGCGGCGTTGCACGGCTTTCACATTGCTCTTGCGGCTTTTCCTCTTTTGAAAATGCCGGCCGCTCATTATTCCATTTAGTATTCACTGCTTCCCCTGCCCACCGGCGCCTATTATTGGTTGCAGTCAGACCCGCCCCCACGGTGAGTGACAGCTGTTTCACTGCAACCAATCACAGCCGCCGGTGGGCGGGTCTATATCGTACTGTACAATAAATAATTTTAAAAAACGGTGTGCGGTGCCCCCCAATTTTGATACCAGCCAAGGTAAAGCCACACGGCTGAAGGCTGGTATTCTCAGGATGGGGAGCCCCACGTTATGGGAAGCCAGCACCCGCAGCCACCTGGAATTGCCGCATCCATTAGATGCGACAGTCCCGGGACTCTACCCGGATCATTATGAATTGCCCTGGTGCAGTGGCAATCGAGGTATTAAGGAGTTAATGGCAGCAGCCCACAGCTGCCACTGAGTCCTAGGTTAATCATGTCAGGCGTCCATGAGACACCCACAATGATTAACCTGTAAGTGAAAGTAAATAAACACATAAACCCGAAAAAATCCTTTATTTGTAATAAAAGATAAAAAAACACCCTCTTTCACCACTTTATTAAAAGTCCCAAATACCCCTCCAGGTCCGGCGTAATCCACACGAGGTCCCGCGACGCATCCAGCTCTGCTACATGAAGCTGACAGGAGCGGCCGTAGAACACCGCCGCTCCTGTGAGCTCCACGCAGCAACTGAAGCGAGTCGCGCTGTCAGTGGGGACGTCACTGAGGTAGTGTGTGCGGTGATGATAGGAGCGGTAGTGCCGGTGTGTGTGCGGTGATGATGAGTGCGGTAGTGCCGGGGTGTGTGCGGTGATGGGTGCAGTAGTGCCGGGGTGTGTGCGGTGATGATGGGTGCGGTAGTGCCGGAGTGTGTGCGGTGATGATGGGTGTGGTAGTGCCCGGGTGTGTGCGGTGATGGGTGCGGTAGTGCCGGGGTGTGTGCGGTGATGATGGGTGTGGTAGTGCCGGGATGGGTGCGGTAGTGCCGGGGTGTGTGCAGTGATGATGGGGGCTCTCTCTCTCTCTCGGCTTAACGCAACGCGTTATTTCACAGGAATCCATTGCCTTTATATCACACTATTTACAACACATCCGTCACATGCGTCACACAACGCATTGTGACCGATGCCGTTCAACGCAAGTGTGAAAGTAGCCTTAGGTGTTCAAACGATTAAGTAATCCACTAATTTGGGTCCTTCAATCATGTATTTGCTCCGTTATTCAAATTGTCTCTCCAGGAAAGGAGACAAACTCTAGCGCCACCTATTGGAAGCAGCAATCCTAAAAGTCAAAATTGGCCTTTTAACAAGCCTTTTTATATGACCTAAGATATATGCCAGATAAGAATCCCAATTTGCAGACACGGTGTTTCGGGGTGATTGCCCCTCGTCAGTGCAAAGTGTGGGACTTATGAACCTTAGTCCCGTCCATATTGTGCTGCCTGTCGCAATTGCAAGTTTTATTGAGTGATTCACTTTTTAATATGTGTCTATTTCTAATAAAGGTTACATCTTTTTATTTCTTTACATTGGTTCTCAACCCACTTTTTGTGTAAAAATAAACATAGCAGAATAGTGAGTGCGGCTCTGGAGTAGAATACAGGCTGTAACTCAGGATCAGTAATGTATGTGCACAGTGACTGCACCAGCAGAATAGTGAGTGCAGCTCTGGAGTATAATACAGGAGGTAACTCAGGATCAGTAATGTAATGTATGTACACAGTGACTGCACCAGCAGAATAGTGAGTGCAGCTCTGGAGTATAATACAGGATGTAACTCAGGATCAGTAATGTATGTACACAGTGACTGCACAAGCAGAATAGTGAGTGCAGCTCTGGGGAATAATACAGGAGGTAACTCAGGATCATTAATGTAATGTATGTACACAGTGACAGCACCAGCAGAATAGTGAGTGCAGCTCTGGAGTATAATACAGGAGGTAACTCAGGATCAGTAATGTATGTACACAGTGACAGCACCAGCAGAATAGTGAGTGCAGCTCTGGAGTATAATACAGGAGGTAACTCAGGATGAGTAATGTATGTACACAGTGACTGCCCCAGCAGAATAGTAAGTGCAGCTCTGGAATATAATACAGGAGATAACTCAAGATTAGTGATGAGCGAATCCATTTTGCCAAACCAGCATGGACTTAAAAAAAATCCGGTTCGGCAGGCGAACTTGACCCCGAATGCGTGCCCAGACAGCAATCCCCATGCAAGTCAATGGGAACGAGAAGTTCTGGGCTGTTAAATGGCGGCAGTAAGGGCTAGGGGGTGCAAATGGAAGTTAAATGATAGTGAGAGCTGAATAGTTAGACATACAATGTTTCCCAGAGGTTCACACTGCAGTCAGACTCTCTTCCAGGCCTGCTAATTAAGGTTCTTCAATATTCACTGCTTCTTCCGCCCACCCTCTTTGCTACTATTTGTGATTGGTTGCAGACTGCTATACATGCCCCCACCCTGTGTCTGTGATTGGTTGCAGTTTGCTGTATGGGAGTGTAAAAATACATAAATAATTTTAAAAAATGACGTAGGCTCCCGCCATATTTTCATAGCCAGCGTGGGTAAAATATCAGCCCCCACCTGTGAACTTTACTGTGGCTGGACTGGATATCAATTTACAGGGGAAAAAAAGGCGTAGGGTCCCCTCAATTTTTTTATATTCAGCCACTATAAAGCAGACAAATAGGGGCTTGTATTATCAGGATGGGAGGAGCCAAGGATATTGCCCCCCAGCCTAAAAATACCAACGCGCAGCTGTGCAGAATTGGTACATCACATTGGTGATAATTCGCCCCTCTCTAGTAAGGCTAAGTTCACACTTCCGTTTTTTTGCATCAGTCACATGCGTTGCTTGACGCATGTGACTGATGCATTGTACAACGGATGACAACGGTGACAAAGAAAAGAATTTGCTTGTCGGACTCCGTTGTGTGCGGGAGGCGGAGTTCGGGGGTTGGAGCTGAGGACGTCAGTGCCGCGGTCTGCATGGCTGGGGACAGGTGAGTGAGTGTGTGTGTGTATGTATGTGAGTGTGTGTGTACATGTGGAGTGCGGGAGGGGGCGGAGCACGAGGGGGCGGAGCACGAGGGGGCGGAGCCGAGCGGGGCCGTGGAGCTGATGACATCAATGCCGCGGGGACTGCAGGGCTGGGGACAAGTGAGTGAGTGTGTGTGTGTGAGTACACATGCGGAGTGCGGGAGGGGGCGGAGCAGAGTGGTGAAGTGTCGGCCTCCTTGCACACTGTATCCAGGGTAAACATCGGGTATAAGCAAAGCACTTTTTGCTTGGTTACCCGATATTTATCTTGGATACCAGCTTAGCGCGGGCTCCCTGCACCCGTAACCACTGTAAATATCGAGTAACTAACCAAAGCGCATTGCTTGGTTACCCGATGTGTATCCTGGTTACGGGGAGCCAGAGAGCGCATGCTCAGCAAAATCCTACGGATCGCGCTGCTCAGAAATTGTTACAGGCTGCGTTGCTCCCGCTCGGTGGTCAGTTAAAAAACGACTGACCGCGACGCAGCGGATGCAACGCAGCATCATCAGTCACAATCCGTCACTAATAGAAGCCTATGGGGAAAAACAGGATTCCTGCAAAATATTTTGCAGCATACCGTAATTCCTCAAGGCTACGGATTGTGACTGATGCAAAACAACTGAAGTGTGAACCTAGCATAAGGAGCAGTAGATAACTGGAATCGGCAAGTCCAACCGAGGTTTTTTTTTAAAAAAAAAAGTTCCGGCCCGGAATTTATAAGTCTATAGGTACTGTAATCTCTCTCTTTAAAATGGTGGTAGAAGGGTTTTTGGGATTAGAACAAGTGTGTTATACTTACCAGTCTCCCGTGCAGCTGGAATGTTACTTCCTGGGCCACTTATTAACCCTCATTCATATTCACTGCTTCTCCCGCCCACAGGCAGACCCGCCATCTCTGATTGTAGTCAGATGCACCCCCCACCCTCTCTGACAGCGTGTCTGACTGCTTGCAATCAGAGGCGCTGTGTGTGTCCCTACAGTTAGGTCCAGAAATCTTTGGCCAGTGACGCAATTTTGGCGAGTTGGGCTCTGCATGCCACCACATTGGATTTGAAATGAAACCTCTACAACAGAATTCAAGTGCAGATTGTAACGTTTAATTTGAAGGTTTGAACAAAAATATCTGATAGAAATTGTAGGAATTGTCACATTTCTTTACAAACACTCCACATTTTAGGAGGTCAAAAGTAATTGGACAAATAAACCAAACCCAAACAAAATATTTTTATTTTCAATATTTTGTTGCGAATCCTTTGGAGGCAATCACTGCCTTAAGTCTGGAACCCATGGACATCACCAAACGCTGGGTTTCCTCCTTCGTAATGCTTTGCCAGGCCTTTTCAGCCGCAGCGTTCAGGTCTTGCTTGTTTGTGAGTCTTTCCGTCTTAAGTCTGGATTTGAGCAAGTGAAATGCATGCTCAATTGGGTTAAGATCTGGTGATTGACTTGGCCATTGCATAATGTTCCATTTTTTTGCACTCATGAACTCCTGGGTAGCTTTGGCTGTATGCTTGGGGTCATTGTCCATCTGTACTATGAAGCGCCGTCCGATCAACTTTGCGGCATTTGGCTGAATCTGGGCTGAAAATATATCCCGATACACTTCAGAATTCATCCGGCTACTCTTGTCTGCTGTTATGTCATCAATAAATACAAGTGACCCAGTGCCATTGAAAGCCATGCATGCCCATGCCATCACGTTGCCTCCACCATGTTTTACAGAGGATGTGGTGTGCCTTGGATCATGTGCCGTTCCCTTTCTTCTCCAGTCTTTTTTCTTCCCATCATTCTGGTACAGGTTGATCTTTGTCTCATCTGTCCATAGAATACTTTTCCAGAACTGAGCTGGCTTCATGAGGGGTTTTTCAGCAAATGTAACTCTGGCCTGTCTATTTTTGGAATTGATGAATGGTTTGCATCTAGATGTGAACCCTTTGTATTTACTTTCATGGAGTCTTCTCTTTACTGGTGACTTAGAGACAGATACACCTACTTCACTGAGAGTGTTCTGGACTTCAGTTGATGTTGTGAACGGGTTCTTCTTCACCAAAGAAAGTATGCGGCGATCATCCACCACTGTTGTCATCCGTGGACGCCCAGGCCTTTTTGAGTTCCCAAGCTCACCAGTCAATTCCTTTTTTCTCAGAATGTACCCGACTGTTGATTTTGCTACTCCAAGAATGTCTGTTATCTCTCTGATGGATTTTTTCTTTTTTTTCAGCCTCAGGATGTTCTGCTTCACCTCAATTGAGAGTTCCTTAGACCGCATGTTGTTTGGTCACAGCAACAGCTTCCAAATGCAAAACCACACACCTGTAATCAACCCCAGACCTTTTAACTACTTCATTGATTACAGGTTAACGAGGGAGACGCCTTCAGAGTTAATTGCAGCCCTTAGAGTCCCTTGTCCAATTACTTTTGGTCCCTTTAAAAAGAGGAGGCTATACATTACAGAGCTATGATTCCTAAACCCTTTCTCCGATTTGGATGTGAAAACTCTCATATTGCAGCTGGGAGTGTGCACTTTCAGCCCATATTATATATAGAATTGTATTTCTGAACATGTTTTTGTAAACAGCTAAAATAACAAAACTTGTGTCACTGTCCAAATATTTCTGGACCTAACTGTATATTGGTGTAAAAATAAAATAATAAAAAAACTTGGCATAGGGTCCCCTCATATGATGATACCCACCACATTTAAAGCATACGGCTACAGGCTCCCTCTCCCAGCCATGTGCTTGTCTTGGCTATGTATCAAAATAAGAGGAACTGCATGCGGCTTTTTTTTTTTTTTTTTAATAGTTGAATAAATACAGTCATATGAAAAAGTTTGTGCACCCCTATTAATGTTAACCTTTTTTCTTTATAACAATTTGGGTTTTTGCTATTTCAGTTTCATATATCTAATAACTGATGGACTGAGTAATATTTCTGGATTGAAATGAGGTTGATTGTACTAACAGAAAATGTGCAATCCGCATTTAAACAAAATTTGACCGGTGCATAAGTATGGGCACCTCAACATAAAAGTGACATTAATATTTTGTAGATCCTCCTTTTGCAGAAATCACAGCCTCTAGTCGCTTCCTGTAGCTGTTAATGAGTTCCTGGATCCTGGATGAAGGTAGATTTGACCATTCCTGATTACAAAACAATTCCAGTTCCGTTAAGTTTGATGGTCGCCGAGCATGGACAGCCGCTTCACATCATCCCACAGATGTTCAATGATATTCAGGTCTGGGGACTGGGATGGCCATTCCAGAACATTGTAATTGTTCCTCTGCATGAATGCCTGAGTAGATTTGGAGCGGTGTTTTGGATCATTGTCTTGCTGAAATATCCATCCCCTGCGTAACTTCAACTTCGTCACTGATTCTTGCACATTATTGTCAAGAATCTGCTGATACTGAGTTGAATCCATGCGACCCTCAACTTCAACAAGATTCCCGGTGCCGGCATTGGCCACACAACCCCAAAGCATGATGGAACCTCCACCAAATTTTACTGTGGGTAGCAAGTGCTTTTCTTGGAATGCCGTGTTTTTTTGCCTCCATGCATAACGCCTTTTTGTATGACCAAACAACTCAATCTTTGTTTCATCAGTCCACAGGACCTTCTTCCAAAATGTAACTGGCTTGTCCAAATGTGCTTTTGCATACCTCAGGCGACTCTGTTTGTGGCGTGCTTGCAGAAACGGCTTCTTTCGCATCACTCTCCCATACGGCTTCTCCTTGTGCAACGTGCGCTGTATTGTTGACCGATGCACAGTGACACCATCTGCAGCAAGATGATGCTGCAGGTCTTTGGAGGTGGTCTGTGGATTGTCCTTGACTGTTGTCACCATTCTTCTTCTCTGCCTTTCTGATATTTTTCTTGGCCTGCCACTTCTGGGCTTAACAAGAACTGTACCTGTGTTCTTCCATTTCCTTACTATGTTCCTCACAGTGGAAACTGACAGGTTAAATCTCTGAGACAACTTTTTGTACCTTGCCCTGAACAACTATGCTGAATAATCTTTGTTTTCAGATCATTTGAGAGTTGTTTTGAGGAGCCCATGAAGCCACTCTTCATATGAGATTCAAATAGGAGAACAACTTGCAAGTGGCCACCTTAAATACCTTTTCTCATGATTGGATACACCTGCCTATGAAGTTCAAAGCTCAATGAGGTTATAAAAACAATTTAGTGCTTTAGTAAGTCAGTAAAAAGTAGTTAGGAGTGTCCAAATCAAGAAATTGATAAGGGTGCCCATACTTTTGCACCGGTCAAATTTAGTTTAAATGCGGATTGCACATTTTCTGTTAGTACAATAAACCTCATTTCAATCCAGAAATATTACTCAGTCCATCAGTTATTAGATATATGAAGCTGAAATAGCAAAAACCCAAATTGTTATAAAGAAAAAAGGGTAACATTAATAGCGGTGCCCAAACTTTTTCATATGACTGTAATTGGGAAAAAAAATGACATGCAGTCTCACCCCCAATCTTGATACCAAGCCATGATAAAGCAGACAGCTGTGGGCTGGTAGTCTCAGGCTGGGAGACCTATGGTTTATGGCCCACCAGCCTAAAAATAGCCTCCAGCCACCCAGGATTGTTGCATCCACAATCCCGGAACTTTACCCAGCTCATCCAGATTGCCCTGGTGCGGTGGCAGTCTGGGTAATAAGGGGTTAATGACAGCTCACAGCTGCCACTAATCCCTAGATTAGTGATAGGGAGGGTCTATGAAATGCTCCCCTTAACTAATCTGTAAGTGAACAGAAATAAACACAAACACCGAAAAATCTGGTATTAGAAATGAAATACAAAAAACACCCTCTTTCTACAACTTATTAACTCCAAACACCCAGTTCTGGCGTAATCCACACGAGGTCCCACAACGATTCCAGCTCTGTTGCTTACTGAAGTGACCGCATCAGCACGTGAGCACACATGTCAGCACTCTGTGGGTTCCTACGGTCCTCCCCCTGTAACCACAGGCAACCAGACCTCAGGTAGCCTCATTAAACTCAGTGAGGTCACTAAGTTCACTGACCTGCATCTCCTAGCAGCAGACAACCACATTTTTTTTTGCCCAGGGATGCAGATTTGGTGCTGAAATTTTAAACCATCTTCCTGCACCCAATCAACACCTATTCGCAAAAAAATAGCATTAATACTGCATCATAACACGTTGTATTGATGCAAATTTTTGCCAGGAGGTATAGATTGGGTGCAGGGATATGATGTAAAAATTTCTGCATCATGTCTGCATCTCTTGGCAAAAAAATGCGCAGAAATAGTTTTGATGCCGTTTTGGTGCAGTTTGCTGCCGAACGGTGCAAATTTGCTGCTGAAATGTCTGCACCCCTAGCAAAAAACTGCAATGAAGCAGCATGAAAACCGTTTCTGTGCTTTGTTTTGCCAAGAGATGCAGATTTGGTAGTGATATTTCTACACCATATTCCTGCACCCAGTCTAGACTTCCTGGCATAAAATCCCATCAATACTGCATGTTTTATGATGCGGTGTTGATGTGATTTTTTTTTTTTTTTTTTTTTACAGAAGGTTAATATTGGGTGCAGGAATATGGTGGAAACATTTTAGCACCAAATCTATATCTCTCCGCAAAAAAACCCTTGGTTTTCTGCTAGGAGATGCAGGTCTGTGAACTCAGTGACCTCACGGAGGTCACTGAATTTAATGAGGGTATCTGAGGTCAGGTTACCTTCACTCACAGATGGGGTACCGTGGGAACCTCCAGCTGTGACTACAGATAAACTGAGTGACGTCCCCATTCATCGCTGCAGCTCAGTCTCTGCCTGAAGTCCACCTGCAGTCATGTTCTATGCATGCACTTAGTCGTGGGACCTCATGTGGATTACAGTGTACCTGGGTGTTTTGGGGGTTAATAAAGGGGTGAAAGAGGGTGTGATTTTTGTATTTTATTTCAAATAAATAATTTTTTTGGTGTTTGTGTTTTATTTTTTTTGAATTACAGATTAGTAGTGAGGACGATCTATGAGACCACCACCAGTACTAATCTAGGGATTAGTGTTAGTTGTGAGCTGTCATTAACCCCGTGTTAGCAGATTGTCACTGCACCAGGGAAATCTGGGTGGGCCTGGGTCGCTCTAGGCTGCTATTTGTAGGCTGTGGGGGGGGTTTAAGCATGGGTATCCCAGCCTGAAAATACCAGCCCTGAGCTGTTAGCTTTATCATGGCTGGGTATCAAAATTGGGAGGGGACTGCACGCTGTATTTTTTAAATTACTTATTTACATAATTTAAAATAAAGCTGCATGCGGTCCCTCTCATTTTGATACACAGCCAAGATAAGCACATGGCAGAGGGCTGCAGCCTGTAGCCGTGGCTTTATCTGTGCTGGGTAATATAATATTGTGGGGACCCTTTGCCAATTTTTGTATGTATATTTACACCAAGAGAGTCGCACACACAGTGCCTGTGATTGAAAGCAGTTAGGCACACTGTCACACAAGGTGGGGATGCGGTCTGACCAACCAATCAGAGACACTGGGACTGCCGGTGGGCGGGGGAAGCAGTGCATATGTGTGACGGGGGTGTACAAGAGAGCAAAGGGTGGACGAGGCCGAGGAACGATCCAACAGGTTTATTAACAGGAATACAGGAACAGCACACGATTAGTCCACATAAAACAGATTCGGGGGCCCTTCCCGACAATCCTCGGACCGGATAACAAAGCAATCGTCCTTACAGTAGTCCAAAGAGTTCCACACAATCCCACGGGCCGCCACACAGGCCTAGCTCCGTCCGTGTCCACAGCCACCCAGGCTGGGGCTCCTGCTCTCTTCAAGTTTCAGCTCACTCTGAAGTTACAAAAGGGAAATGCATTGTCTGTGCTGCTTGACCAGCCCACCATGTTTGTTCAGGGGGTAGGGGTCACACATCCTATCATCAATGGTTTGGTCCATCACAGGGCTCCAATATGTCTGCCAGCCACAGTAGATGAAGGGATCCCCTGCTGTAAAGAACAATGACTATTCCTTCACTGGCCAATGCAATTACAGATTAGATACACAACTCTGGAAAGAAGAGGACAGGCTATTTACATAATCACATTAGATGCCAAGACTACAATTGTATGAGAGACACATTGAGACCAGTAGCTCCCCCAAGAAAATACATGAATTACAACTAATACAACCAGGGAAATATACATATCATGACATAGTATCACAGCATATACAGTGAGAGGGTAAATTACATCTTCACAATCCCTCCCCCTCCCAACTTGTGTACGTACTAGGGACCTCTACAGGTCACTGGTTAAGTACACACAGGCAGAGCGTTACTTACATGTGGCTTCATGCAGCCACGAATTGGCATCGTAGCTCTCCCACATCATTGCCCAGGAGAACAGCTGCAGGCAGACCACCCATCACCCCAACCACACATCGCCTGACCCCAAAGCCAAAGTTCAGATCCACAGTGGCTGTGGGAATAGTCCTCCATTGTCCACCAGCCAGTTCAATAACAATCCCAGGTCCTCTATGGATTGCCTCAGGCCGAACCACTCGGGGATCAGCCAGTGTGAGGAAAGCACCCGAGTCACAAAATCCAACAAGTCTCTGTCCATCCAGCACAACCTCCTGCAAGTGCTTACCTCGATGAGCAGAAGTCGTCATAACTGCGGGTCGTACCCCGTAAACTCCTGGTGGTGCAACATGGGGGGCTGAGTCACTAGGCCAGTCCTCACATAACGGTGCCACATCTTCCTCCATGGCACTGGGCTGTAAATAATTAACAATCCGATTGGGTGCAGGATCAGTCCTCATTTGAACAGCTGGGCAGGAGACTTGCCGATGCCCTGGCTGTCCACATTGATAGCATCTGAGCTGGGTCTCCCTCCATCCAAGGCGTCCTCTTGGGTAAGGGGTAGGGGAACTTGGAGGCCGGCTCGCACCTGAAGGTGCTGTAGGGGTTTGAGGATGATTCCTCCATGGCCTGGCTGGGCATGAGGCCTGCAAATGCCCGGGATGCCTACAAACATAACACCTGCGCTCTGTTACTTCCTCTCCCCGGCGTATTCCAGAAAGTGCAGTAGAAGCAACTGGAGGCACATTAACACGGGTATCAACATGTGGTGGCTTAGAGGAACGGGGAACAATGGGGACAGAATAACTGGGGGCATCCGGTGTTGTGGAGCTGTTAGGCGTCTCTCCATCCTCCAACAGAACCCTCCACTGAGGCTTGATGGTGAGAGCCTCATCAGCGAGAGCAGCAGCTTCCTCCACTGTCGCTGGTTTTCTCTCACGCACCCATTCCCGGATCTCAGCGGGGCACTGGGCAAAGAATTGTTCTTTTAGGATGACCTGCAGGAAGGTCTCCCAAGATAAGGCCTCCTCTGCCTCCAGCCAGCGATTACATATTTGTTTGAGTCTATGAGCATATATCTTAAAAGACACTTCCCCATCACAGGCTAAAGCACGGAACTGAGTCCTGTAAGTGTCTGGGGTCACAGCATAATGTTCTAGAATAGTCTGTTTAATATCCGCATACTCACAGTTCCACCGAGGGTCCATAGCTCTATAGGCTTCAGCAGCTCCCCCCTCTAGGAGCCCAACCAGATGCCGGACACGCTCCCTGTCCGGGACTTCCATTAATCTACACTGATGCTCAAAGTCCTGGAAGAAGCCCTCAATGTCGCCTGCAGCCTCATTAAACGGCTTAAAGTCTTTGCGGGACACCCTGGGAAGTTCCCTCATGATGGGTGCTGGGGTTACAGTCTGTCTGGAACCTCTCGCGGCTTCCACAGCGAGCTCCTTATCCAGCAGTGCCATCTCCTCCATCCTGCGCTCCTTCTCTTTAGCTCCACGCATGGCCTCCCTCTTATCTTCTATGGTGGCCTCATCTCCAAGCAGTGCCATCTCCTCCTTGTACCACACAACCCATTGACTTTTTTGGGTATTCACCTCCGGCTGCCGTCTTTCTTCCGTTTGCTGTGAGGATCCTTCCTCCACGTCATTTTGCGAACAGACTCCTTCTAGCGCCTCAATCAGCTGCTCCTTGGAGAGTCCTTTGAAACGAACTCCTACTTCACGGGCCATTGTTTGTAGGCTCACCACAGTCCAGTTCTTGTATTCTGAGGTTCTGATTCCAGATGTTAATGGGCCGTTGGCCTCCATTCCTTCTGCTCTGATCCCAGCGCTGCCAACCAGTTTGTGACGGGGGTGTACAAGAGAGCAAAGGGTGGACGAGGCCGAGGAACGATCCAACAGGTTTATTAACAGGAATACAGGAACAGCACACGATTAGTCCACATAAAACAGATTCGGGGGCCCTTCCCGACAATCTTCGGACCGGATAACAAAGCAATCGTCCTTACAGTAGTCCAAAGAGTTCCACACAATCCCACGGGCCGCCACACAGGCCTAGCTCCGTCCGTGTCCACAGCCACCCAGGCTGGGGCTCCTGCTCTCTTCAAGTTTCAGCTCACTCTGAAGTTACAAAAGGGAAATGCATTGTCTGTGCTGCTTGACCAGCCCATCATGTTCAGGGGGTGGGGGTCACACATCCTATCATCAATGGTTTGGTTCATCACAGGGCTCCAATATGTCTGCCAGCCACAGTAGATGAAGGGATCCCCTGCTGTAAAGAACAATGACTATTCCTTCACTGGCCAATGCAATTACAGATTAGATACACAACTCTGGAAAGAAGAGGACAGGCTATTTACATAATCACATTAGATGCCAAGACTACAATTGTATGAGAGACACATTGAGACCAGTAGCTCCCCCAAGGAAATACATGAATTACAACTAATACAACCAGGGAGATATACATATCATGACATAGTATCACAGCATATACAGTGAGAGGGTAAATTACATCTTCACAATATGCATGAGCGATAATGAGCAGCCCTGGAAGTACTGTGAGCAGCCTGGAAGCAGTATTACAGCTGCATGGGAGACTGGGTAAGTAAAGTGTGCCTACTTTCCCCTTTTTTTTTTCTTTTTTTTTCCTTTATTTTTTTTAATAACCCAAGTAGTTGGATCCGGATAATTACCCGGAGTTCCCTGAGAACTCTGGGCTTGTGTTTGGTGCTCAGGTATTTCTCAACCCATGCGGATCCAAACTTTTACAGTTTTCCGATGACTACCTCTTGAAGCTCATCAAGAGAATGCCAAGAGTGTGCAAAGCAGTAATCACAGCAAAAGGTGGCTACTGTGACTAATCTAGAATATAAGACATATTTTCAGTTGTTTCACACTTTTTTGTTAAGTATTTCATTCCACATGTGTTAATTCATAGTTTTGATGCCTTCAATGTGAATCTACAATTTTCAGAGTCATGAAAATAAAGAAAACTCTTTATTTATTTATGTCAGTATTGTTTATTTGTTGTGTGCATTTGTGTGGATCAGTGAGGTTGAAAGCCATGCGATCAGCAATATATTTTGCCATCAGAGACACCCTAGGCAGACAGATTTAAACTGAGGTACCAAGCTAAGCCTAGTGCCCAGTGCCGGCGTCGGCTGGAGGATGTTGCACAATGAGGTAGTTTGTATTGACAACATACAACTTTAATTCAGCGCGGCAGAAAGACCCGGCAGTCAACTTCAGTATTATGCCCAGAAAACTTCATGGAGAGTAGAACCAAAGGAATTTCTTATAGTGCTGGAAGATCCAGCCCTAGATCGGAAGGCCCTCAACAAGTTACTAGAGAAGAGCCGATGATCGACCTGAGTTTGGTCAAGTCTTATGACGCTCCAGGACGTCTTGGTGCTGAAATAGTGCTTAGTTGAAAGGGAAGATCAAAAGCTGCAAAGATACAAAGGTCAGAACTTGAAATGTATGAAGCATGGACCAAAGCAAACTCGAGATCCTCAAAGCAGAAATGGACAGAACAGGACTCGACTTTCTCAGAATTAGCAAACTAAGATGGACTCAATCTGCACATTTTCAGTCAAACAAACATTGGGTCTACTATTCTGGTAATGATAACTGAAGAAGAAGCGGCGTCACTTTTATTCTTAGCCGAAAATTGTACAGCCCTGTCCTGAAGTGCAATGCAGTCAGTGATAGTCATCTCAATATGATTACAAGGAGCGCCAGTCCGTGTCAGTGTTATACTAGTCTACGCACCAACAACAGATCACGAGGACGTTGAACTATTCTACAATCAAGTTCAAGAAGAAATCGAAAAGACCCCAAAACAAGACTTAAGGCCCCCTTACACGCAACGACGTATCTAACGATATATCGCCGGGGTCACAGATTCCGTGACGCACATCCAGCATAGTTAGCGATGTCGTTGCGTGTGACAGCAAGGAATGACCATTAACATTGGAAAATACTCACCTTATCGTCCATCGTTGACACGTCGTTCCTTTTCAAAAAATCGTTGATTGTTGATCTCGCAGGATGTTCACCGTTCCCGAGGCAGCACACATTGCTACGTGTGAAACCTTGGGAACGACTAACTACAGCTTACCTGCGGCCGCCGGCAATGCGGAAGGAAGGAGGTGGGCGGGATGTTATGTCCCGCTCATCTCCGCCCCTCCGCTTCTATTGGGCGGCCGCTTAGTGATGCCGCTGTGACGCCGCACCAATCGCCCCCTTAGAAAGGAGGCGGTTTGCCAGCAACAACGACGTCGCTATTCAGGTAAGTCCCATGTGACTGCTCCGAACGATTTTGTGCGCCAAGAGCAGCGATTTGCCCGTGACGCACAAACGACGGGGGCGGGTGCTTTCACCAGCGATATCGCTAGCGATAAACACCCCCTTAATTCATTATCATGGGAGACTTGAATGCCACAGTGGCCATGGCAAACATGGAACCGTTGTTGGAAACTTTAGACTTTGTGAATAAAATGAGCATGGAGGAAGAGTCATTGAGTTTTCCACAACAAATTGTCTATCATGAACACCTTCAAAAATCAGAAGCGGAGACGTTACAGATGGACATCCCTGAATAGAGCCTAGAAGACTCAGATTGACTACATATGTGTTCGATGAAGATGGAGGTCGCCGATCATTACCGTGAAACAATGCCAGGAGCCGACTGTGGAACTGATCATGAACATTTGACAGCAAAGATTGGAGTCAAGCAGCGCAAAAAGACGACAACAGGTTGTTTCCAATTTCGATTTGATCAACATACCTGAAGTTTTTGAACCAGTCTGTAAAAACGATTTATATAACTGGACATGGAGGAAAAAATCCTGAGAAATTCTGGACACATTTTAAGGGCTGGATAATTTCCTCAGTACACAACATTGTCCGTTAGTAATGATTTGGTGGCAGAATGTATAATTGGGGAAGGAAGGTTAAACCAGATGGACCTAGGTCTGTTTTCAACCTATGTAATTAGATAAAGACTATTGTTACTAAAGAAGAAAGACGATAAAAAAAGAACCAAAGAGACCCCCGCAGCCATGCTTAACAGGAGAGACCCTAAAGATCATCAATGAAAGACGACTAGTAAAAGCAAAAGGTAATAAGCAGGTCGCAGACAACATTAGTAAATGAATAAAGAGAGCCATTCCAGCAGACAAAGAATTTTATTGCCAAAAGATATGTACAAACCTGAAAAATTAACATCTGAACGACAAGACCAAAAAGACCTACCAAAAGATCAAATATACGAGGAAGATTTCAACCAATAATGGGAATGTTAAACGACGCCAATGGAAACAAACTAACAGAGCCAGATCAGATCAAGGAAAGATGGAAAGAATACACGGAGCACCTCTACAAGAACGACTCGGTGATACGGGAAGAAACGGAGACTGGAAATGATAACGCACCGAACATCTTAAAAGACCGTCATTGCTGTGATAAAGCTTCTGTCAAAAAACAAAGCACCTGGATGTGACAATGTTCCAATAGTGCTAATAAAGTCTTCTGAAGTCGCAGTTGACGTCACCGCACGCCCGTGTCATCAGATATGGACAAATGGTACATGGCCCAAGGACTGGACAAGATCGGTGTTCATTCCTATTCCGAAAAAGGGAGATACCACCGACTGCTGAAACTATGGGCTATTGCGCCATTACTTCATGCTCGCAAAATACTACTGAATATCCTATAAAGACAGCTACAGCCTTACTTTGACAAAAAGCTGCCAGACGAACAAGCAGGATGCAGAAAAGGCAGAGGAACAAGCAATGTAAATGCTAACATTAGATGGATGATGGGGAATAAAAGAAAAGGTGTGTAGTAGGGCGCTGCGGACCATAGGTATGGAGATAAAAGGCACTACGTGTTTCTCAGACTCTATCTTCTCTCCACATTCACTATTTGCAGTGGGGAGGCATTCAGTGCCGCAGCGGACCTTCTGGCACAGGGCCATTACACCCTCTGGAGGATCTTCCGTCACCTGCTTCCATTGTACGAGGAATCCCCCTTCTCTCCTGCGATCTTCCTGCTCCAGGAGCCGAGACGCCGGCCTCAGTTACATGCGGTCACCGGAGCTGTGCAGGGGTGCACAACCTCCTGAGGTGAGCGTAATCCGCTTGAATCTTTCCCGCATGTAGCAGACTCACACAGGAGCACTCCCCTCTGTTGTTTTTTCTTACATTAGATGGATAATGGAAAGGGCAAGGAGCTCTATTTTTTGTTCAACATCTACAGAAAAACCTTTGACTGTGTTGACAACAAACTTTGGAAAACCATGAAGGATATGAATGTGAAGAACAATCTGATCAACCTCATCAGGAACCTGTACATCGACCAAGAAGCAACAGTCCAAACGGAGCTCGGTGACACGGCATGGTTCAAGGAAGAGTGATGCATCAGACAAAGTGGCATCCTGCCACCATTTCTCTTCGATTTCTATGCAGAAGCTATTTTCAGGAAGGCTGGACTTGTTAAAAAAGAAGAAATCAAAATTGCTGGAGGAATCATCAACAATCTTAAATACGCAGACGACACAACATTGATAGTGTAAATGGAACGAAGAACGTATTACAGTGTCAAGATGGAGTGCTCGAATATGGGACTCCTACTCAATACAAAGAAGACAGAGTTATTGACTACTGCCAGATATGACTGGGATATATGTGAGCGGAACGGAAATGAACTGGAAGCTGTAAATTACTTCAACCTACTCAGATTATTGATCACTCAAGATGGAGCAACGACACCAGAAGTCAATAGGAGAATAGCTAAGGGCACATCAACAATGAAGTCACTGGACAAGGTCCTTAAATCAAGGAACATTTCACTGGTGACAAAGACAATGCATGTACATAGTCTGGTCTTTTCTGTGTTAACATATGGATGCAAAACCTGGACGATAAAAAAAGAAACCAGGCAGAAGAAGAATCATCGCCTTCGAAATGTGGTGCTGGAGAAGGAGGTTATCAATACCATGGATGTCAAGAAGAACAAACAAATCAGTTTTAGAACAAATCAAGCCAGACATGTAATTCAAAGCAAGGATCGCCAAGCTGTGACCCGTCTACATATCATATGAAGAACGAAGAGAGCTATCACTGGAGAAGAATATCTTATTTGGAAGAATCGAAAGAACAAGGCGAAGGGAAGACCAGCAACCCGATGGCTTGATATTATCAAGGTAATGGCAGAGAAGACCCTGGTGGATCTATCTAGGCTGCACAAAATCAATCTTCCTACAAATCATTCATCCATCAAGTGGCCATGGCTCCAGATCGAGCTGAAGGCTGTTAAAAAAAAAAAAAGATAATAATGCATATAAATTTCATTACTTTGAAACGTTATCCATTATTTACATTTCCGAATATAAAGATGCTGAATATTTTGTTATGCCAATTGTCTGATATTAATGTAGAGTAGGCCTGTGACGTCGGTAAGCCAATCCTCCGACTCCTCAATTTCCCTGATTCCGACTCACAACTATGACTCCCTCATACATGCCTCATGCTTGTGACAAATTTACGGTTGTAAAATGGCTTTTACTCATTATTATTATGTACAGTAATTATCAACTAAACGCCTAGATTCTTTGATCAGGAACAGAACAGACATTTATAGGACATTTCATACCTTTACCAAATTCTTATGAAAACTCTTTTCTCCATAGCCGCAATATCTTGGTGAAATCTCTCACCGCACTTGTCGCTCACTGTTCTGCAGTTTAGTGGATAATTGTCTAGATGCGACTGTAAGAAATGAAACGTTAAGGACATGTTACAGCCCAGGTCCTTATACGTTTGATGAGATTTTCCACCAACTCTTCATGGTTATCTGTTCTTGAGTTTCCCAAAAAATTAGTTCCCACTAATGTGAATGCTGCCCATGCAGCTTTACCCTTGCCCTGCACCAAATGGAGAAACTCATCTTGAAGAAGCTGACAAATCTTGATGTCCAATAAAGACCTCTTCTTCTTTACTTCACTCAAACTTAGAAATGTATCAATGAAATATTGTGTTTCCCCAGAAATAAGACTGGATCTTATATTAGTTTTTCCTACAAAAGATGCGTTAGGGCTTATTTTTAGGGAATGTCTTATTTTTCCATGAACAGCAATCTACTTTCATTCATAGGATTTGGAGTTGCCCAGTAATTGCCTCCTTTTGGCATAAAGGAGTCTCAACGCTCTCCTCCCTGGTCTCCTTCCTGATCCCCCTGGACCCTTTGTTATGCCTTTTGTGGGGTCCTGGATGAAGAAGCCTGGACCCATCATATTAAAATCCTTCTACAGGAGACTTTTTATGGCAAGGAAACTTATAGCCTTACGTTGGATGGGCAATTGCCGCCCAACAGCGAGAGCATGGATAGAATTAGTCATTACAGTTATCCCATTTGAATGGACAGTATATCAAAACAGAGGAAGTCCTGAGAAATGTTCACAGGTATGGGAGATATTGAATTCCTCCCCTTTGACGGTGCCCGCTTGAGTGTGGTGCTGTGCGGAGCTTCTGTCTTTTCCCTTTGTTGTCCCGGAGATGCATTGTGTTGGCCCCGGACTCGGTCGCTTCCGTATCATTGTATGGTCGGTGAATAGCGACAAAACAGATATTTTGTTATGCGAGTTTCTCTCTCTTCTTGCTTTTGTTTTTTCATTTCAGGTACTTTATTATGTGGCTTGCTCTTGTTATTTGGCAACTGAGGCATTTGTATTGTCCCATTACTATGTTTTATTGCGTCGTCCATTACAGTGCTATAATCCTTATCATTATCATCTTGCATCCTTAGGTATCATTATATACCTGCTATTTTTAGGGGCATTTAATACATGAATTAAAAAAAAAAAAAAAAAAAAAAATTATTCAAATATATTTATGACCAAAGACAAACTAAAGCCTTTGCTCTCCTGTGTGCAACTCATTCACAGATCATGTCTTCCAGCTCAGGAAATAAGTGTCGCCGACCTACTTTACACTTGCACTTCTTAGCATTTCTCTTGTAACCTGTTGACTGAGGTTTGTCATACTCTCCTCGCAATTTTCAAGCCATTTGGATATCCAACATATTGTGTTTGCAGAAAGCAGTAAGATTTTTGCGCTGAGAGTCTGCCACAATTCCTTTCTTGTAGTCGGCAAAATAGTTCTTCCTTTGTGCACTGATCTTTTCTGTGGGTCCAAATTTTAGTATTGTATATTTCTTGCTCCTCTGTTTGCATATGGTACTTTACAGTAGTAAATGATGGATAGACCCTTCACCAAGAAAAGAAGACCCCACTCAAAAGACGCCACAAGACTCAAAACAATAAGGGTTGGCAAACGCCAGACACTGACATACAGATTGGGTAGATTGACCACAATTTCTCTCTCTATTCTCCATGGGTTGAACCCCCCCCATCCGGTGGAAGGAGATTCTGTAGAAGATCTAGCGTGTACAACTCTAGAAGTCCGCTTGAGTGTTGAGAGAAATATGATCATCAAGGGAAGATGGCAAATTGTAACCAGTTAGTTTGGCTTCATCCGATAGGATATGAGAGATAGCCGGGAGAGCATTATCGTTCCAGGCCAATTGAGCAGACATGGTAGGGGAAATGGATGGCATAATGTCCTACAGACTTAGGGGCACTTTGCACACTACGACATCGCAAGCCGATGCTGCGATGCCGAGCGCGATAGTCCCCGCCCCCGTTGCAGCAGCGATATCTTGTAATAGCTGCCGTAGCGAAAATTATCGCTATGGCAGCTTCACATGCACTCACCTGCCCTGCGACGTCGCTCTGGCCGGCGAACCGCCTCCTTACTAAGGGGGCGGGTTGTGCGGCGTCACAGTGACGTCACACGGCAGGCGGCCAATAGAAGCGGAGGGGCGGAGATGAGCGGGACGTAAACATCCCGCCCACCTCTTTCCTTCCACATAGCCGGCGTGAGCTGCGGTGACGCAGGTAGGAGATGTTTCTCGCTCCTGCGGCTTCTCACACAGCTATGTGTGCTGCCGCAGGAACGAGGAACAACATCGGACCGTCGCTGCAGCTACATTTTAGAAATGTCGGACACTACACCAATGATACGATTACGACGCTTTTGCGCTCGTTAATCGTATCATAAAGGATTTACACACTACAATATCGACAGCCACGCCGGATGCGCGTCACTTTCGATTTGACCCCACCGACATCGCACCTGCAATATTGTAGTGTGCAAAGTGCCCCTTAGACCCTTGTATAAGCTGAAGTATGGCGTCAGCACCTGAGGGAACACAACCTGGGTTATCAAATACTCTGTTCAAGGTTGTCAGGAGATAGAGAGTACATTATAGGATCAAACCATTCTCATATTTCTTGTTGTCCAAGCTAAGGCATCATCAGATAACAAAGAAAACATAAGCCACGTTCAGCTGGTCAGAAAAAAAAAAAAGTTTTGGACAAAGTTCAAAGTGCACATTGTTTCACAAAGACCTCCCAGCCCTTAGGTTCCCCATCAAAATGGGCAGGAGGAGGCAAAATTGGTAGAAGAATGGCCCTGGTAAGAAGGTGGCGGTGGCAGGACACCAGGAGTCCTCCATATACAACAGCAAATTTGATGCTGCTGTACCTTTTGTAATCCATTGTCTGAGTATTTGGTAAAGGCTTACCTAATGAGGTGGTTTCACTAAGTTGTAGGTCAGGGTGAGCAACATGGACTGAAGGCAACGGAGCGTTACATGCATCAGTGAGGACCAGGACTTGTAGTGCAGCTGTCAGAGAAGTGGAGCAGGAATCATTAGAAGACACATAGACAGAAGTGGAACTGTAGATGTACGCTCAGTCCAGGACGTGCAGCAGACAAATGATTCATTGCAGAGTCATATTGTCGCGGGAGGAGGAAGGGACGCCGCGCTCTCCCACTGCTCGGGTCCGGCTGCCGCGGTTGCTGCGGCCTGCTGCTGCTCGGTGGCTCGAGCGATGGGCCGGATCCCAGGGACTCTAGCGGCGCTCCTCGCCCGTGAGTGAAAAGGGGTTTGGGTGTGGGGATTGTTTATTGTCCGTGACGCCACCCACGGTTGTGGTGATTAGGTGGACACCACCGCTGCTCTGGCTGGGAATCCCGGGAGTGATGGTGTGGAGCAGCCAGTTGTTGTGTTGCCCCTCCGTGGGTAGGGGTTGGTGATCCCGGGGCCCAGTGATGGTGTTGGGATGGTGGGCAGGCGGGTAGGGGGCCTGCGGAGGTGCAGGGGCGCGGGGACAGCGCTGTGCCGCACGGCACGGAGGTACTCACTCAGCCCAATGAAGCACACAGAGTCTCTGCTGAAACAAACGGCTGGATGGAGGGTCCCACAGGCGGCTGCGGTGTTTTTCCCCTGACCCCAGGTTGTTAGTGTAAGTCCTTTCCTTCGCCTCCGTGCACACTCTTCCTGCTCTCCGGTTTCCAGCTGGCTCCCCGATTCAGTACCGGGGGGCCACCGCCCAGCCCCGGCTACCTGCGGTTCCACCAAGACTGTCTTCCCGGCTCCCTGCAGACGGCCACTACCGTCTGCCTGTCTTTCTGCACAGGGGCCCTAGGCTCCAACCTAGGCTCCAATCTGCGTCTGCCTCTCTGCAGACGTCCTTTCTCCTTCACTCCTGAACTTCTCTCCCGGCTTGTTTCCTGCCTCAGGCCAGCTCACTCCAGGGTGGGCGTCTCCATCTCCTGACTCCGCCCACCTGGTGTGTCAGTCTGAGCCCGAGGCAGAAAGCAGGTCACTTTGGGGATGTCTGCTGTGAACTGCTGGGGGAGGGGGTGTGTGTGTGTTGTTACCTGTGTCCCCTGGCTTGTCCAGGGCGACACAATATGCTATTAGTAGAAAAAAAGTGGCAGATAAATCAGCAGACACATGGTTAACTGCAGGATAGTGGAGTTAAATGAGCAAACAAAACTTTTTTTGCAGCAGATTTGGAAGTGTACACAACACCAATATTAACAGAGAGGAGTTCATCAGCCACCTAGTTAACCCTAGAACGCATACCTGGGGCCTCGCAGGCCTGCTAGGTCATTTGTTTTCTATGGTAGATTGAATTGCTTGCGCGTTCTAGGGTTAAAAGCACCAGGATTCTTGTGACATTTGCTGTGCAGCACTAAAATCACAGTGTTGCATTGCGGCATCACGTGTAATGATTTGCTATGGTGTTGCATTGCGACCTAATTATATGTCTCAAGCGCCTCACTTGCCATAGACTTCAATGCAACAATTGTAGACACAGAACACTTGAACCGCTCACCAAAGTGAAAGTCCGCCTGATTAGTTCCTCCAGATAAGTATCCTCGGCCCCAGCACGGTTCATGGCAGCCAGCCGTATATAGACAAGAAGCAAGCAAGGAAAGGATCCAGCTCCGACTCCAAGGATTTGAATAAAAGGCATTTCTTTATTTCAACTTTGTTAATAAGGATATATCCAAAAAGGTATAATAACACCGGCTGATAACACTGACAGATGGTAGATGATGAAAAAACTGTGCGTTTCGGTGGTACGCCTTCATCAGGTCTTACACTGTGAATCCTTGCAGTCTGAGCTGGATGCTTCCTCTGCTTGCTTCCAGACTTCATTGCAAGGCACAAGCGAGATGCCATTCGTAACTCGGACGTTTATTTTACAGCACAATCAGAGCTCTAAAATGGTTGCACACAGCAAGTTGCACAGATGTTTTTGTGAAATTTCTCCATGGACATATTCTTGTGCAGCATTGATAATCAGCTCCGATATATTTTACAGATTTGATAAGTATCTTTGAGTAGGCGATAATGAGTTTGCATTTTGTATTGTAAAGTGGAAGGACTTGTTGCTGCGTTCGGTTGCTGTATACGTGCGGATGACATCTTTTTAGCAAAATAAAAAGAATGAATATTTGTAAAACAATGTAAAAACAACTCTTTTTGAACTTCTAACCTCTTCATGCTTTCAAAGTAGTAGCGATTAAAAGCAATGACCTGACCATTCTGGCAGCTTCCGCTTGGACGCCAATCACTATATCTGCAAAGTGATTTCTGCAAAAAAAGGAGCCAGCGGCAAAGCCACTGTAAAAACATCAGAAAGGACGATTTCCTGAAGTGTCTTTTGTAGGAGAAACTCAGTGACTACACTAACGTCTACAAGACGCTGTGTGCAGTGGCGTAACTAGCGTCCGATGAGCCCCTGTGCAAAGTTTGGGCCTGCCCCATCCCCCACATGTTGGTCAGATGTATGGGCCTGTGTAGCTTTTTAAATCCTATAAAGACGCATGCAACTGCAGAGTGGCAGCCACCGATTAAGGAAATGAATATTCATTGCTCCCCACACCCATAATCCCGCCCACCTCTTTGCACTGAAGCCGTTGCTGAGAGGTGGGTGGGATTATGGGCGTGGGGAACAGTGAATGTTCATGTTCAATAGCATCACACATGACTGCCCAGCCACTACAGAAAGCCAGCTGCTGGGCAGTCACGTGTACTGCTATTAAGGAACGTGAATATTCTGTCATTAAAGAATATGGATATTCACTGCTCCCCCATAATCCTGGACGTGTGGAGCAGCGAATATGATGGCTGCTGATAGCAGTACAAGTGGACCCAAATGACAGTGACGTCATACGCTGTGCCACTTACACGTGGAGGTCCGTTGCCTACATGACCTCATCGGAGGAGCACACTGGGGGAGCAGAGGGAAGGTGAGTATAATCGTTTTGTTTTGTTTTGTTTTTTTTGTTTTTTTCTGTGTGAGCCATGATGTGGAGTCATATGTACCAGGATGTGGCCAGGATCACAACATATGCCAGAATCGGGCCATGATAGGGACATATACTAGAATTGAGACATGTACCAGGATGGGGCTACAGTGGGGACATAAATATCAGGATGGGGCTACAGTGGGGACATAAATATCAGGATGGGGCTATGATTAGAAAATATATAGGATGAGACCATGATGGGGACATATATACAATGATGGGGACATATATACTAGGATGGAGATATGATGGGGACATATACAGTGCCTTGTGAAAGTATTCAGCCCACTTGAATGTTTCAACCTTTTCCCACATTTCCGACTTCAAACATAAAGATAAAAATGTGAATGTTCTGGTGAAGAATCAACAACAAGTGACACAATTGTGAAGGCAAACGAAATTTATTGCTTATTTTAAACTTTTGTAAAAATAAATAACTGAAAATTGGGGCGTGCAATATTATTCATCCCCTTTACTTTCAGTGCAGAAACTCCCTCCAGAAGTTGATTGAGGGTCTCTGAATGATGCAATGTTGTCCTAAATGACTGATGATGATAAATATAAGCCCCTGTGTGTAATCAAGTCTCCGTATAATGCCCCTGCTCTGTGATAGTCTCAGTGTTCTGTATAAAGCACAGAGAGCATCATGAAGACCAAGGAACACAACAGGCAGGTCCAGGATACTGTTGTGGAGAAGTTTAAAGTCGGATTTGGTTACAGAAAGATTTCCACAACTTTAAACATCCCAAGGAGCACTGTGCAAGCGATCATAGTGAAATGGAAGGAGAATCATACCACTGCAAATCTACCAAGACCCGGCCGTCCATCCAAACTGTCATCTCACACAAGGAGAAGACTGATCAGAGATGCAGCCAAGAGGCCCATGATCCCTCTGGATGATCTGCAGAGATCTACAGCTGAGGTCGGAGAGTCTGTCCATAGCACAACAATCAGTCTACACTGCACAAATCTGGCCTTTATGGAAGAGTGGCAAGACGGAAGCCATTTCTCAAAGATATCCATAAAAAGTGTGGTTTAAAGCTTGCCACAAGCCACCTGGAGACACCAAACATGTGGAAGAAGGGGCTCTGCTCAGAGGAAACCAAAATCGAACTATTTGGGCACAATGCCAAATGATATGATTGGCATAAAAGCAACCCAGCTCATCACCCTGAACACACCATCCCCACTGTCAAACATGGTGGTGGCAGCATCATGGTTTGGGCCTGCTTTTCTTCAGCAGGGACAGGGAAAATGTTAAAATTGATGGGAAGATGGAGCCAAATACAGGACCATTCTTTAAGAAAACCTGTTGGAGTCTGCAAAAGACCTGAGACTGGGACGGAGATTTGTCTTCCAACAAGACAATGATCCCAAACATAAAGCAAAATCTACAATGGAATGGTTCACAAATAACCGCATCCAGGTGTTAGAATGGCCAAGTCACAGTCCAGACCTGAACCCAATCGAGAATCTGTGGAAAGAGCTGAAAACTGCTGTTCACAAACGCCTCCATCCAACCTCACTCAGCTCCAGCTGTTTACAAAGGAAGAATGGGCGAGAATTTCACCTCTCCATGTGCAAAACTGATAGACAGATCCCCCAAGAGACTACAGCTGTAATCACAGCAAAAGTGGGCGCTACAAGTATTCACTTACAGGGGGTGAATAATATTGCACACCCCAATATTCAGTTATTTATTTTTTTATAAAAGTATAAAATAAGCAATAAATTTCCTTCCTCTTCACAATTGTGTCACTTGTAGATTCTTCACCAGAACATTCACATTTTATCTTTATGTTTGAAGCCTGAAATGTGGGAAAAGGTTGAAAAATTCAAGGGGCTGAATACTTTCGCTAGGCGCTGTATTACATTGTTGCAGTAAATAAATCTTGTATACGCCAGGGTCTTTAACCCCTTAAGGAAGAAGCCAATTTTGTACTTAACGACCAGGCCAAAGTATAGAATTCTGACCATTGTCACTTTCACATGTTATAACTCTAGGACACTTCAGGGGATCCCGTTGATTCTGAGAATCAGAATCAATGTAGGACAATATATTTTGCTATTATTTGTGAAAAAATCGGAAATTTGCAATTTTAAAACTTTTCATTTTTATGCCTTTTAAATCCGAGAGCTCTGTCACACAAAATAGTTAATAAATTACATTTCCCGCTCGTCACTTTATATTAGCACAATTTTTAAACAACATTTTTTCGGGTTTAGGAGGTTAGAGGGGGTCAAAGTTCATCAGCAATTTCCGTTTTTAAACAACATTTACAAAACCATTTTTTTAGGGACCACATCACATTTGAAGGGACTTTGAAAAGCAGAGGTGAGAAAAAATACCCAAAAGTGACACCATTCTAGAAACTGCACCCCACAAAGTATCTTAAAATCACACCCAAGAACTTTATTAACCCTTCAGGTGCTTCACATGAACTAAAGCAGTGTGGAATGAAAAAAATTAAAAATGATCATTTACCTAACAATGTTGCTCTAGCCCCAATTTATTCGCTTTTAGAAGAAATACAACAAAATAGATCCCAACATTTGTTCCCCAGTTTCTTGTGAGCGCGCTGATACCCCACACGTGGTCCTAAACCTCTGTTTGGACAAATGGTAGGGCTCAGAACAGGAGGAGTCATATCTGAATTTTGAAACACAAATTTGGCTGAAATAGATTGCAGGCACGCTGTCACATTTGTAGGGCTCCTAAGGTAGCTGAACAGCAGAAACCCCCCACAAGTGACCCCATTTTGGAAACTAGACTCTTCAAGGATTCTATCTTTTTGTATAGTGAGCAGAACTCACAGGTACTTCACAGAATTTGATAACATTATGCTATCATATTGAAATTTTTTATTTTTTTTTTCACAAAAATTTTATTTTAGCACCAAATTTCTCACTTTTTCAAGAGGAAACGCCAAAAAGTGGACCCCACAGTTTGTTACCCACTTTCTTATGTGCGCAGTGATGCCTCACATGTAGTCATAAAGTTCTGTTTAGACAACTGGGAGGGCCTTCTGATGTCATCCGTCTGCTGTCCATTGAGAAATGTTGAGAAACCTCCATCTTTTTACTTTTTAATCTCAATTAATTGATGTCATAAAGATAAGTTTAGTGCACAGAGAGCGGCTAACAGCCTATGGGTAAGTTCACACAGTGCGTTTTTTGCGGCGTTTTTGCGCAGTTTTTCTGGTGCGTTTTTGCTCAGAAAACTGCATGACTTTGCTTCCCCAGCAAAGTCTGAGTTTTCATTTTTGCTGTCTGCACACAGCGTTTTTTTAGCTGCATTTTTGTGGTGCCACAAAAACGCAGCATGTCAATTATTCCCACGTTTTTCACTGCGTTTTTCATCCATTGAGTGCAATGGGATGTTGAAAAACGCAATGAGAAACGCAAATAGCTGCGTTTTGGTGCGTTTCTAAGACCAAAAACGCAGCTATAAACGCAGGAGGTGGGTAGTAAAGTGACATGTACAGGAAGAGGATTCCTTCTGTCAGTAAACACAGAACTTTAATCCTCCCGGTACCGTCACCGCCTCTTCCACCTCCCGTCCTGTGCATGTATGCTGCCGTGCGGCGCCATGTTTGGGCGGGAGGTGGAAGCGGCTGCGAAATCAAAAGTGAACAGTAGAAAAAAAAAAGTCATACTCACCTGTCTGCAGACTCCCGGTGCCATGCCCGCTCCCATCTCCTCCCGGTCCCGCCGCTCAGAGTGTGTGCAGTCTCCCCGGGTGTGTATGCCTGCAGGATGCAGGACCTGGCGATGAATCACTTGATGCAGTCACCTGACGCGTCAGCTGATTGTATGACTCGGGCTGACGCCAGCGCCCGGCCGGTTTAACGTATCAGCGGATGCATCAGGAGACTTCATCCCTGATTACCGGCAGCTCCTGCAGCGATCGGACGGGATCAGACTCCGCTGCAGGAGCTGCCGGTAATCAGCACATAAGTGAGTATTTTTTTTTTTTTTTTGCACCGATGCATCTGCTTCTTGTATAATCGGCTTTTATACAATCAGCTGCTGTGTGATGTGATTCCGGCACTTGATCCTGACACATCATCTGATCGCTTTGCCTTCCAGCAAACCGATCAGATGATATTGGATCCGGATTGGACGGCGCAGGACCCTTGACCCAGGATTACTGCGGAGGGGGATTCTTTATTTCAATAAAGATGGAGTCACTAATTGTGTTGTGTTTTATTTCTAATAAAAATATTTTTCTGTGTGTTGTGGTTTTTTTTATCTTTACTAGAAATTCATGGTGGCCATGTCTAAAATTGGCGTGACACCATGAATTTCGGGCTTAGGGCCAGCTGATAATATACAGCTAGCCCTAACCCCATGATTACCCAGTGAGCCACCCGGCATCAGGGCAGCTGGAAGAGTTGCATACAGCGCCAGAAGATGGCGCTTCTATGAAAGCGCCATTTACTGGGGTGGCTGCGGACTGCAATTTGCAGTGGGGGTGCCCAGAAAGCATGGGCACCCTGCACTGTGGATTCAAATTTCCAGCTGCCTAGTTGTACCCGGCTGGACACAAAAATTAGGCGAAGCTCACGTCATTTTTTTTTTTTTTTTATTATTTCATGAAATTCATGAAATAATTAAAAAAAAAAAAAAGGGCCTCTCTATATTTTTGGTTCCCAGCCGGGTACAAATAAGCAGCTGGGGGTTGGGGGCAGCCCGTACCTGCCTGCTGTACCCGGCTAGCATACAAAAATATGGCGAAGCCCACGTCATTTTTTTTGTTTGGGGGGGCAAAGAAATCCTGCATACAGTCCTGGAAGGAGGATGCTGAGCCTTTTAGTTCAACAGCTGCTGTCTGCTCTCCTGCATACACTATTGGATGGAGGATGCTGAGCCTTGTAGTTCGACAGCTGCTGTCTGCTCTCCTGCATACACTATTGGATGGAGGATGCTGAGCCTTGTAGTTCGACAGCTGCTGTCTGCTCTCCTGCATACATTATTAGATGGAGGATGCTGATCCTTGTAGGTCTGCTCCCCCTGACTCTCCCTTCAGCATACAGTCCTGGATGGAGCATGCTGAGCCTTGTAGTTCGACAGCTGCTGTCTGCTCTCCTGCATACATTATTGGATGGAGGATGCTGAGCCTTGTAGGTCTGCTCTCCCTGACTCTCCCTCCAGCATACAGTCCTGGATGGAGGATGCTGAGCCTTGTAGTTCTGCAGCTGCTGTCTGCTCTCCTGCATACATTATTGGATGGAGGATGCTGAGCCTTGTAGGTCTGCTCTCCCTGACTCTCCCTCCAGCATACAGTCCTGGATGGAGCATGCTGAGCCTTGTAGTTCTGCAGCTGCTGTCTGCTCTCCTGCATACACTATTGGATGGAGGATGCTGAGCCTTGTAGTTCTGCAGCTGTCTGCTCTCCTGCATACACTAGTGGAGAATGAAGAACATATTGAAGAAGGAAATGACATCAGACCTTTTTTTTTTTTTGTTCACTGATAAAAAACGCATAAAGACGCAGTGAGCAAAAACGCAGCAAAAAACGCACCAAATCGTGGCAAAAACGCGCGCGATTTTTGATGCGGGTGCGTTTTTGTGGGGTTTTTGCCACAAAAAACCGCACAAACACGCAGCGTCAAAAAAACGCAGTGTGTGAACCTAGCCTATTAGTGACGACAATACTATCAGATCAGGCGGGCTGCCAGTACTATATAAGGGGACACACCGCAATTTCCTGCACTTAAAAATAAAACAAATTGTGTAACAAAAAATCTGACCAAACCAGATGGTAAAAACTGCTACTGACCAAACTCCAATAATAAAAATCCTGATGAAAATCAGACCCATATTCCCATATGAGAAAACCACTGACTTCTGAATGAGGCCATGAAGCAGTGATTGCATGGAAGGCAATGCATTTGATCACTTTATTTGGACAGTACGGTCAGGAATAGCAGCGTTTTGGACTCAGCGTGGTTTCACTGCATCCGGAACACTGCGTTGCACTGTACAAAAACAGTGGATGGATTTATAGAAATCTCCAGCTCACGGTGCTTTTTTCTGCAATGTAAACTAACAAGCGGTGAAAGTCCGCAGCACCCCAAACCCTGATCATGGGCATAGAAAGCTGCGTTCTGCTGTGGAGAACACTCATGTCTCTGCAGGAGAAGACACGCTGCATCCAGAACGCACAATGTCTGCATCGTGAGAACAAGGTCTAATTGGGAGGTAGACGCCGATACCCATAAGCCATTCCTCGATGGCAGTCCTTTCGAGATTGTAGTTTGCAGGCCATAGGTTCCTTCAGACTCTCTTGCAATGTGGCCTCAGTTCATTATTGCATTGGCACCTCTTTTATCTAATTTAGGCCTGTATTTCAGGCCTCTCAGACTCATTTTAGGTATCACATTCATTTATTCACAAATTTGGCAACATATTACCAGAATGTTACACTTTTTTTTTTTTGCTAATAGATTGTAAAACGGGTTTAGGAAACTAATATAGAGCATTTTTTTATTTTGCACAAAATTCATGAACCATAGACCCCATTTTGAAGAACTTCAAAAAAAGTCAACAAAGAAAAGTGACTTAAAAACCTTCCGTAAAAGAATCAATCCAATGACTGCTCCATCTGAGCCCATAATGAAGCTCTGGGTACACTATGTACCCAAGGTCATTATTCAAGTTGTGTGCAAAGATGGACATCAGCTGTGATGGCTGGTGAATGTTCAAGGGGTTTTCCCATGAATAATGTTTATTATAAAGTTGACACTCGGCTCACGCTCGCAGCAGAAGACGCTCGGCTCACGCTGGCAGCAGACCACGCTCGGCTCACGCTCGCAGCAGAAGACGCTCGGCTCACGCTCGCAGCAGATGATGCTTGGCTCACGCTCGCAGCAGAAGACGCTCGACTCACGCTCGCAGCAGAAGACGCTCGGCTCACGCTCGCAGCAGATGAGGTTCGGCTCACGCTCGCAGCAGAGGACGCTCGGCTCGCGCTCGCAGCAGAGGACGCTCGGCTCCCGCTGGCAGCAGATGACGCTCGGCTCCCGCTGGCAGCAGATGACGCTCGGCTCCCGCTCGCAGCAGAGGACGCTCGGCTCACGCTCGCAGCAGATGACGCTCGGCTCACGCTCGCAGCAGATGACGCTCGGTTCCCGCTGGCAGCAGATGACGCTCGGCTCCTGCTGGCAGCAGATGACGCTCGGCTCCCGCTGGCAGCAGATGACGCTCGGCTCCCGCTCGCAGCAGAGGACGCTCGGCTCGCGCTCGCAGCAGACGACTCTCGGCTCACGCTCGCAGCAGACGACTCTCGGCTCACGCTCGCAGCAGACGACTCTCGGCTCACGCTCGCAGCAGACGACTCTCGGCTCACGCTCGCAGCAGACGACTCTCGGCTCGCGCTCGCAGCAGACTTCGCTCGGCTCACGCTCGCAGCAGACGACTCTCGGCTCACGCTCGCAGCAGACGACTCTCGGCTCACGCTCGCAGCAGAGTTTGTGCCAAGGGTTATTTGCATAACTGGTCTGGTTTTTTTTCCCATGAGAAGATCATCGCTAGTGTGAACAATCCCCAACCTGTGTTTTCATCAGGTAACTCTCTGATCATTCTGGGATTTTAGGACTGCTCACTGGACCAATAAGTGATTTACGTTTTTCTTTACAAGTGTGGGCAGAGGTTTAAATGATTAAAACAGGTTATATTGAATTTTTTCCCACAAAACTTCATTGCAGTCTCCTCTGCTCCCCCTGCGATATAACATGATGCCTGCAGACTAAACTTAATTTTCTTGGCGACAGGTTCCCTTTAAATGTTAACCACTATGATTTTCAAGTGATCCTTTCTGGTGCCTTAACTGTTCCCAACCGCTAATATAGTATAATAAGCACGAGGATTTCTTTAATCTGATACAGATTTTTACCCTTCAGTGAAAAAAATATTAACTTTTATTCCAAAGTGTTGCATATTGTAATGGTGCAGGACTAGTCTGGCGGGATGCCGCTTTACCTGGAGTAATCGTGCCTCGAATCTTGTAATGACACCTTCCTGCTTCGGGTCAGCATTGCTGCTCTGCACAAGCTTAGGCGGCTTTCACACTACGTTTTTTTAACATGCGTCATGAACGTTTTTTTGCTGTAAAAGTGGATCCTGTTTTTACAAAGAAAAACGCATGCAAACGCATGTGTTATTTTGCAGGATCCTGTCACTTGAAGTTTATGGGAGGGCATAGAAGTCATGTGATCGGGAGTGAGGGGAACTGAACGTGCTAGACTGGGAGCCGGCATCTGACAGCTGCAGACGCTGATAACCAAGGGAAACATCGGGTAACTAAGCGAAGTGCTTTGCTTGGATACCCGATATTTACCTTTGTTACGAGTGGCCGTAGCTGCTAGGAGCTGGGGTGCCTGCTCCCTGCACACGTAACCAAGGTAAACATCGGGTAACTAAGCGAAGTGCTTTGCTTGGATACCCGATATTTACCTTTGTTACGAGTGTCCGTAGCTGCTAGGAGCTGGGGTGCTTGCTCCCTGCACACGTAACCAAGGTAAACATCGAGAAACTAAGCGAAGCGCTTTGCTTGGTTACCCGATATTTACCTTGGTTACGAGCGTCCGCCGCTCTCAGGCGGGGGAGAGAGGGAGGGGGAGAGAGAGACTGATCACGCCAGGCTGGTTTCTGGGCATGCTCAGTAGAGCAAGCAGGATCCTGTCTATCAGCATGCCAGCGTTCACATGCGTTTGCGTGCAGTATAGTCAGGATCCAGTGAAAAACAGTATTTGGACTGCAAGTCGCTGGATCCTCACTATAACGCACGCATACGCATGTTGACGCGAGTCCATTGCAAATGCATTGAAATGAAAACGCATTTGCACTGGATCCGTTTTTGCGTTAAAAAAACTTTCATGACGCATGTTAAAAAAACGTAGTGTGAAAGCCGCCTTACATTAGTTTAATAAACAATCCTCTTCTTTTCTTGGCATCTGTTCTTCACAGAATGAAACCCACAATTTGTATCATTGCAGCAGCTGAAGCTGTGAGCCAGCGCCTGCACTGCCAGGAGAGGAGGATTGTCTACACGCTACATTGCAGGCAGCAGCTGAAGCTGTGAGCCAGCGCCTGCACTGCCAGGAGAGGAGGATTTTCTACACGCTACATTGCAGGCAGCAGCTGAAGCTGTGAGCCAGCGCCTGCACTGCCAGGAGAGGAGGATTGTCTAAACGCTATATTGCAGACTCTGAACCCACAGGAGGATTATACTGGCACATAGAGATACATTGTACAGAGCAATGTGTTTCCATGTCCCTGTATTCTAAAGAAAATAAAAGTCAGACTTTTTTCTTCCTATAAAATTACTATATAAAAATAATGAAAAACAATTACAATAATGTAATTTTTAATGCCCTTTTTAAAAATATGATAAACGCTGATCAGTAAATAACAGACCTATTGGACATAAAAGCTTATAAAGAAAAAAAGCACCAAAGCTGCACAGTTGAACAGCGTCCAAGGCAAGAGCTTTTATGAAATCACATCCACTTTGCTTGGACATTTAGTCCTTGTTCACATGTAGCGAAAATGTATTTTTTCTGCTGTTTTTTTTTTTTTGCACAGAAATTCTGCTGTGTTCAACTTTCCAAGCAAAGTGGATGTGATTCCATGAAAATTTCACCCACTGTGCATAGAAGACGCTGCTGAGCTGTGCAGTTTGTGGAGGTTTTTTTTTCTATGCGCAGTTACTTTTTTAAATGCAGAATCACAGCTTTTCCATACTATAAAAACCATATTAAAACTGTGGCTTCATATCTGCACCAAAAACAAATGAAATCAGGGGGTAAAAGACAATAAAAGGTAGCAGAGAAGATTATTGTTTAGTTTGGTGCAGACACCTACAGAAAGCTAAAAATATAGTATTTATGTAATGTGTGAACACGGCCTTATAGACCCAAAAATGGATCTCCTAGAGTGAAGCTACATAAAGACTAGAAGGTTCTGGCTGCTCCGACAGTGAATGCAAGCACAAAAATAAATCCATAAGTAACAACTAAAGATGAGAAGGATGCACAGATGACATGACTCCAGCTCTGCATAATCAAAAGCCGCCGGGGACACTGAAAGGTAAGAGACTCGCGTCCTCCCATCCAGGTGCTAGAGACCCTGGAAGGTAAGAGATTTCCAGACTCCCGTCCAGATGTCAAAGACACCGGAAGAGACTCGTGGCCTCACGTCCATCCACCAGGGACACTGAAAGGTAAGAGACTCGCGGCCTCCCATCCAGGTGCTAGAGACCCTGGAAGGTAAGAGATTTCCAGACTCCCGTCCAGATGTCAAAGACACCGGAAGAGACTCGTGGCCTCACGTCCATCCACCAGGGACACTGAAAGGTAAGAGACTCGCGGCCTCCCATCCAGGTGCTAGAGACCCTGGAAGGTAAGAGATTCGCAGACTCCCGTCCAGATGTCAAAGACACCGGAAGAGACTCGTGGCCTCACGTCCATCCACCAGGGACACTGAAAGGTAAGAGACTCGCGGCCTCCCATCCAGGTGCTAGAGACCCTGGAAGGTAAGAGATTTCCAGACTCCCGTCCAGATGTCAAAGACACCGGAAGAGACTCGTGGCCTCACGTCCATCCACCAGGGACACTGAAAGGTAAGAGACTCGCGGCCTCCCATCCAGGTGCTAGAGACCCTGGAAGGTAAGAGATTCGCAGACTCCCGTCCAGATGTCAAAGACACCGGAAGAGACTCGTGGCCTCACGTCCATCCAGCAGGGACACTGAAAGGTAAGAGACTCACGGCCTCCCATCCAGGTGCTAGAGACCCTGGAAGGTAAGAGATTCGCAGACTCCCGTCCAGATGTCAAAGACACCGGAAGAGACTCGTGGCCTCACGTCCATCCACAAGGGACACTGAAAGGTAAGAGACTCGCGGCCTCCCATCCAGGTGCTAGAGACCCTGGAAGGTAAGAGATTCGCAGACTCCCGTCCAGATGTCAAAGACACCGGAAGAGACTCGTGGCCTCACGTCCATCCACCAGGGACACTGAAAGGTAAGAGACTCGCGGCCTCCCATCCAGGTGCTAGAGACCCTGGAAGGTAAGAGATTCGCAGACTCCCGTCCAGATGTCAAAGACACCGGAAGAGACTCGCGGCCTCCCATCCAGGTGCTAGAGAGCCTGGAAGGTAAGAGATTCGCAGACTCCCGTCCAGATGTCAAAGACACCGGAAGAGACTCGCGGCCTCTCGTCCATCCACCAGGGACACTGAAAGATAAGAGACTCTCGGCCTCCCGTCCAGGCGCTTGGGACACCGGAAGATAAGAGACCCGTAGCCTCCCATCCAGCCACCAGGAATGCTGGAAGGTAAGAAATTTGCGGCCTCCCATCATGGCACCAGGGACACTAAGAGACTTGTGACCTCCCTTTCAGCCCCGGGAATGCTGGAAGGTAAGAGACTAATGGCCTCCCATCCAGGCGCTGAGGACACTGGAAGGTGAGAGATTCGCGGCCTCCCATCCAGGCACCAGGAATGCTGGAAGATAGACTCGCGGCCTCCCGTCCAGGCGATGAGGACCCTGGAAGGTGAGGGATTTGCGGCCTCCCATGCAGCAGCACCAGGGATGCTGAAAGGTAACAGATTCGTGATCACCCATCCAGGCGATGGGGGACACTAGAAAGTATGGGGTACTTTGCACGCTGCGACATCGCTAGCCGATGCTTGCGATGCCAAGCGCGATAGTCCCCGCCCCCGTCGCACATGCGATATCTTGTGATAGCTGCCATAGCGAACATTATCGCTACGGCAGCTTCACATGCACTTACCTGCCCTGCGACCGTCGCTCTGGCCGGCGACCCGCCTCCTTCCTAAGGGGGCGGGTCGTGCAGCGTCACAGCGACGTCACACGGCAGGCGGACAATAGAAGCGGAGGGGCGGAGATGAGCGGGACATAAACATCCCGTCCACCTCCTTCCTTCCACATAGCCGGTGGAGACAGGTAATGAGATGTTCCTCGCTCCTGCGGCTTTATACACAGCGATGTGCGCTGCCGCAGGAACGAGGAGCAACATTGTATCTCCTATTGGTGCGACATTATGAAAATTTCCGACACTACACCGATCACCGATTTACGGCGCTTTTGCGATCGTTTATCGGCGCATCTAGGCTTTACACGTTGCGACGTCGCTACTGGCGCCAGATGTGCGTCACTTTCAATTTGACCCCGACGATATCGCAGTAGCGATGTCGCAACGTGCAAAGTAACCCTAAGAGACTTGTGGCCTCCCATCCAGCCACCGGGGACGCCAGAAGGTGACAGATTCAGAGCCTCCCGTCACCTAAAGCCTGCTTTACATGTTGCAATCTTGCATACGATATCGTATGCGATTTGCAACGGCCCCATCGTATGTGTGGCACGTTCAATTTGTTGAACGTGCCGCACATACGATTAACCCCCGTCACTCGTACTTACCTTTCATACGTCTCAATGTGGGCGGCGAACGTTCACTTCCTGGAGTGGGAGGGACGTTCGGCGTCACATCGACGTCACGTGGCAGCCGGCCAATCGATGCGGAGGGGCGGAGCTGAGCGGGACGTAAACATCCCGCCCACCTCCTTCCTTCTGCATTGCTGGCTGGGAGCTGCAGGACGCAGGTAAGATCTGTTCATCGTTCCCGGGGTGTCACACGCTGCGATGTGCGCTGCCTCGGGTGCAATGAACAATCTGACGTGCAATTCTAGAGAAAGGTACGATGTGCGTGCAATGAACGTTTTACCGTTCAATCGCAATCGCACGTAGCTGTCACACACTGCAATGTACCTTACGATGCCGGATGTGCGTCACTTACGACATGACCCCGCCCACACATTGTAAGATGCATTGCAGCGTGTAAAGCGGGCTTTAGGACTAGAGATGTGATCAATTCACAGGCCACCGGTCCAGGTCAGTGCTCCGTGTGAATTGATCTCTCTAGTCCTACTGTTCTGGACACAGCGGACAGTCCTGGATTTGGGTCTGCACCCTGCAGTCTTGTACGTCTGCTGAATGATCCTCACTGCCACCGCCCCTCTGACATCTCCTGAAATGACAAATCTTTGTGGCTAGAGGCATGATCAAAAATTGTTGAGGTGCGCTATGCACCGCATAGTTTTTATAACTTTCTCTTCTGTAAAAATTGGGAGACGTGTATTGTTCTCTCCCCCAACTTCTGTCAGGGGCCCTCATACATGTGAGACTGTCCATGAACCTGTCGATATTGGCGGCTGTGAAGATGTAATTTACCCTCTCACTGTATATGCTGTACAGATTCCTATTTCAAGCTGGGTTCATTGTCTTATTTGAACTACTTCTGTGTACATTTCTATTGTTGTAGGTAATCACCCCCCTAAAATGCAAGGTTATATCCTCTTGAGGCACTTCCATCCCTGGGATTAGGGGGAGGTGGGCCTAGAGTCCAACTAGTGTAAACTCTGCTTACCTGGGAGATTCAGGCAGAGTGAGCTGAAACTTGAAGGGAGCAGGAGCTCCAGCCTGTGTGGCTGTGGACACGGACGGAGCTAGGCCTGTGTGGCGGCCCGTGGGATTGTGTGGAACTCTTTGGACTACTGTAAGGACGATTGCTTTGTAATCCGGTCCGAGGATTGTCGGGAAGGGCCCCCGAATCTGTTTTACGTGGACTTATCGTGTGCTGTTCTTGCATTCCTGTTAATAAACCTGTTGGATCGTCCCTCGGCCTCGTCCATCCTTTGCTCTGTTGTACACCCCCGTCACAAACTGGTTGGCAGCGGCGGGATCAGAGCAGAAGAAATGGAGGACAACAGCCAATCGACGTCTGAAACCAGAACCTCAGGATACAGGAACTGGACTGTGGCGAGTCTACAAACAAAGGCCCGTGAATTAGGTGTTGGCTACAAAGGACTCTCTAAGGAGCAACTAATTGAGGCATTGGAACACGCTTGCCTGCAAGATGGCACCGAGGAACAATTTCCACAGCAAGGGGAGCAAAGACGGGAGCCGGAGGTGAATACCCAAAAAAGTCAATGGGTTGTGTGGTACAAGGAAAAGATGGCACTGCTTGGAGATGAGGCCACCATAGAAGATAAGAGGGAGGCCATGCGTGGAGCTGAAGAGAAGGAGCGCAGGATGGAGGAGATGGCATTGCTGGATAAGCAGCTCGCTGTGGAAGCCGCGAGAGGTTCCAGACAGACTGTAACCCCAGCACCCATCATGAGGGAACTTCCCAGAGTGTCCCGCAAAGACTTCAAGCAGTTTAATGAGGCTGCTGGTGACATTGAGGGCTTCTTCCAGGACTTTGAGCATCAGTGTCGATTAATGGAAGTCCCGGACAGGGAGCGCGTCCGGCATCTGGTTGGGCTCTTAGAGGGTGGAGCTGCTGCAGCCTATAGAGCTATGGACCATCGGTGGAACTGTGAGTATGCGGATATTAAACAGACTATTCTAGAACATTATGCTGTAACGCCAGACACTTACAGGACTCAGTTCCGTACTCTAGCATGTGATGAGGAAGTGTCCTTCAAGATGTATGCCCACAAACTCAAACATCTGTGGCATCGTTGGTTGGAGGCAGAGGAGGCCTTAACCTTGGAGACCGTCCTCCAGGTCCTCCTAAAAGAGCAGTTTTACTTCAAGTGCCCCGCTGAGATCCGGGAATGGGTGCGTGAGAGAAAACCAGCGACAGTGGAGGAAGCTGCTGCTCTAGCTGATGAGGTGCTCACCATCAAGCCTCAGTGGAGGGTTCTGTTGGAGGATGGAGAGACGCCTAACAGCTCCACAACACCGGATGCCCCCAGTTATTCTGTCCCCATTGTTCCCCGTTCCTCTAAGCCACCACATGTTGATACCCGTGTTAATGTGCCCCCAGTTGCTTCTACTGCATTTTCTGGAATACGCCGGGGAGAGGAAGTAACAGAGCGCAGGTGTTATGTTTGTAGGCATCCCGGGCATTTGCAGGCCTCATGCCCAGCCAGGCCATGGAGGAATCATCCTCAAACCCCTACAGCACCTTCAGGTGGGAGCTGGCCTCCAAGTTCCCCTACCCCTTACCCAAGAGGACGCCTTGGATGGAGGGAGACCCAGCTCAGATGCTATCAATGTGGACAGCCAGGGCATCGGCAAGTCTCCTGCCCAGCTGTTCAAATGAGGACTGATCCTGCGCCCAATCGGATTGTTAATTATTTACAGCCCAGCGCCACGGAGGAAGATGTGGCACCGCTATGTGAGGACTGGCCTAGTGACTCAGCCCATGTTGCACCACCAGGAGTTTACGGGGTGCGACCTGCAGTTATGACGACTTCTGCTCATCGAGGTAAGCACTTGCAGGAGGTTGTGCTGGATGGACAGAGACTTGTTGGATTTTGTGACTCGGGTGCTTTCCTCACACTGGCTGATCCCCGAGTGGTTCGGCCTGAGGCAATCCATAGAGGACCTGGGATTGTCATTGAACTGGCTGGTGGACAATGGAGGACTATTCCCACAGCCACTGTGGATCTGAGCTTTGGTTTTGGGGTCAGGCGATGTGTGGTTGGGGTGATGGGTGGTCTGCCTGCAGCTGTTCTCCTGGGCAATGATGTGGGAGAGCTACGATGCCAATTCGTGGCTGCATGAAGCCACATGTAAGTAACGCTCTGCCTGTGTGTACTTAACCAGTGACCTGTAGAGGTCCCTAGTACGTACACAAGTTGGGAGGGGGAGGGATTGTGAAGATGTAATTTACCCTCTCACTGTATATGCTGTACAGATTCCTATTTCAAGCTGGGTTCATTGTCTTATTTGAACTACTTCTGTGTACATTTCTATTGTTGTAGGTAATCACCCCCCTAAAATGCAAGGTTATATCCTCTTGAGGCACTTCCATCCCTGGGAGTAGGGGGAGGTGGGCCTAGAGTCCAACTAGTGTAAACTCTGCTTACCTGGGAGATTCAGGCAGAGTGAGCTGAAACTTGAAGGGAGCAGGAGCTCCAGCCTGTGTGGCTGTGGACACGGACGGAGCTAGGCCTGTGTGGCGGCCCGTGGGATTGTGTGGAACTCTTTGGACTACTGTAAGGACGATTGCTTTGTAATCCGGTCCGAGGATTGTCGGGAAGGGCCCCCGAATCTGTTTTACGTGGACTTATCGTGTGCTGTTCTTGCATTCCTGTTAATAAACCTGTTGGATCGTCCCTCGGCCTCGTCCATCCTTTGCTCTGTTGTACACCCCCGTCACAGCGGCTTTGGCTGACCGTAGTCTAATGTGTACGAGGGAACACAAACGATCGGATCAGATTGAATAAATCCCCATGAATACCTAAGCAGCTGGGAACAGTAGGGACAAGACGGGGATCCTATCTCTTTTTGGATGGAGCAGGAAAACATTGCTGCCTTCTCCTTACAGTCGCATGTTTGCAGAGATTAGGATATGGGGCTAATGTCCTCACATGGAGGGCGCAGTATTCAGGGAGCTTTCATCTGTGGATTCTCCATAGGTCACCAGAATGCATCATATAAAAGCATCATCGGAAGTTGTGCGGCTGAAGACCTAGAGTTGTTCTACACAAATTGCACTGAGCTTGTTGTTTAGCCTATGGGCTGTAATCATGTCATTAGGAGTCCGGCAGGTTTGTCCACATTTTCTGTACACCAGTGATAAAAGCACAGCCTATTACCGATGCCTATGGCAGGAAAGACCTGTCACAAGGGGAAGTGGCTCCGCTCACAGTGGCGTCATCGCTCGTCTGTGGGAATTCTCTTCCGCGACAGCAGATTGTCTGATTCTCGATTTCCTTCATTTGCTGTAAACAAGATGAATTACAAAGCGAATGCATCCTGCGCTCATCTCTTTGGGGTCCTGCCAGGCACCAACATCAAGAAAACCACCACAGCACAATAAAATATATTTATTTAAGCCAAAGATAAATATATCAGACTATTTACAATTTAACTTAATATCAAATATAGAATATCTTCATACCATTGACCTTATTCCTGTGTAGGATAAACGCTACAAACATGTAACAGTCGTCCATCGTCTCAGACTCCGGCATCCGTTATCAGTCCCTGTTTTATGGAGTGGATGAAGGCGACCTCTGTCCAGGTCACACTTTATCTGTGTTGAAGGCTTTTGCACAGAGATACCAGAAGAGTTTTGTATTTTCCTACTAAAAAGTTTTTGTAAACGGTGTAGAATTGTTTTAAAGTCGATACGGTGAGAGTCCGAACGCCGTGCTCTGAATTGTGTGTTTCACTCTAAAGGAAAATAAAGAAAAAGGAGACTTATTAATGGAGCATAAATCATCTGTACAGAAGAGATACTGTATATCAGGGGCGGACATATCATTGGTGCGACCGCACAGGAACCGAGACGTAGGAGGGCCCACTTCTGCCTCCAAAGCAGGGGAAATTGGGGATTTTGATGAGCTCTTAGGCTATGTGCGCACGTTGCGTACATTCACTGCAGAAATTTCTGCAGCGATCTGAAGAGCACATGTGCGCTTTAAATCGCTGCAGAAATGTCCGTAGTGAAGCCGATTCCATGCGCTCTGCCTGCAGCTCCTGCCATAGACAGAGCAGGAGCTGCCGGCAAAGCCCACGGAAGAAGTGACATGTCACTTCTTTTTACACAGCGCTTCGGCAGTAGCCGAAGCGCTGCGCTCTAAAACGCCACGTGCGCACGGCCCCTGCACAATCTCCATAGACTGTGCAGGGGACGCAGGACGCATGCAGTTACGCTGCGCTACAAAGCGCAGCGTAACTGCATGTATTTACGCAACGTGCGCACATACCCTTAGGCTGCAAAGGGCCCATATATTATTCTGTCTGTGTCTGCCAGTTATATACAAAGGGTCTAGAACAAGAGATTGCAGCCAAACTGGGAGCTTTCCATTGTGAATATAGGGTTATTTACACAGCCAAAGAGTGACCTTATTTTACAGTCTGGTTTTGGCCTGAATTCCGTCACATAGTAATTCAGCTGCTTTACGATCATGTGAACAAGGTCCATATAGTGTACGTTGTCTTCATTCTGTATCAAAAGGTTGTTCGTTGACTTCGTGATGAGCGGGCACTACCATGCTCGGGTGCTCAGTACTCGTAACCAGTGATGAGCGGGCACTACCATGCTCGGGTGCTCAGTACTCGTAACCAGTGATGAGCGGGCACTACCATGCTCGGGTGCTCAGTACTCGTAACCAGTGATGAGCGGGCACTACCATGCTCGGGGTGCTTGGGTATTCGTAACTACTGATGAGCGAGCACTGCCATGCTCGGGTGCTCAATACTCGTAACTAGTGATGAGCGGGCACTACCATCACTGCTCGTTACTAGTTATGAGAACCTGAGCATGGTAGTGCCCGCTCATCACTAGGTACGAGTACTGAGCTCCTGAGCATGGTAGTGCCCACTTATCACTAGTTACCAGTACTGAGCTCCCGAGCATGGTAGTGCCCACTTATCACTAGTTACAAGTACTGAGCTCCCGAGCATGGTAGTGCCCGCTCATCACTAGGTACGAGTACTGAGCTCCTGAGCATGGTAGTGCCCACTTATCACTAGTTACCAGTACTGAGCACCCGAGCATGGTAGTGCCCGCTCATCACTAGTTACCAGTACTGAGCATGGTAGTGCCCGCTCATAACTAGTTACAAGTACAGAGCACCCGAGCATGGTAGTGCCCGCTCATCACTAGTAACAAGTACCGAGCATGGTAGTGTCCGCTCATCACTAGTTACAAGTATTGAGCACCCGAGCATGGTATTGCCCACTCATCACTAGTTATGAGTACTGAGCATGGTAGTGCCCGCTCATCACTAGTTACAAGTACTGAGCACCCGAGCATGGTAGTGCCCGCTCATCACTAGTTACCAGTACTGAGCACCCGAGCATGGTAGTGGCCGCTCATCACTAGTTACAAGTACTGAGCACCCGAGCATGGTAGTGCCCGCTCATCACTAGTTACAAGTACTGAGCACTCGAGCATGGTAGTGCCCGCTCATCACTAGTTACAAGTACTGAGCACCCGAGCATGGTAGTGCCCGCTCATCACTAGTTACCAGTACTGAGCACCCGAGCATGGTAGTGCCCGCTCATCACTAGTTACCAGTACTGAGCACCTGAGCATGGTAGTGCCCGCTCATCACTAGTTACCAATACTGAGCACCCCGAGCATGGTAGTGCCCGCTCATCACTAGTTACCAGTACTGAGCCCCCGAGCATGGTAGTGCTCACTCATCACTAGTTACCAGTACTGAGCACCCCGAGCATGGTAGTGCCCGTTCATCACTAGTTACCAGTACTGAGCACCTGAGCATGGTAGTGCCCGCTCATCACTAGTTACCAGTACTGAGCACCCGAGCATGGTAGTGCCCGCTCATCACTAGTTACAAGTACAGAGCACCCGAGCATGGTAGTGCCCGCTCATCACTTGTTACCAGTACAGAGCACCTGAGCATGGTAGTGCCCGCTCATCACTAGTTACCAGTACTGAGCACCCGAGTATGGTAGTGCCCGCTCATCACTAGTTACCAGTACTGAGCTCCCGAGCATGGTAGTGCCCGCTCATCACTAGTTACCAGTACTGAGCACCCGAGCATGGTAGTGCCCACTCATCACTGCTCGTTGCGAGTACCTGTGCTCGCTCATCACAAAGTCAATTAACAACCTTTGATGTATTTTTGGAATGTGAGACGCAATGGGAATGTTGGAGGAAACTCGTGCAAACCCAGGAAGAACGCACAGACTCCTTTGAGATGTTGTCCTTTGCTGAACCGGAGCACTGCAAGGCAACAATGCTAGGTACTCGCCCATAATTATGTCAAAAGCAGGCCTGGTATAAAGCATGGAGGAATCTGCTGCCACTCCACAACTGTACGTGGCAGGTAACCGGTATCTGTATTTCTAGTTCTGCAGGGGGTGAGCGCGTGTCTCCATGCCGGGGTTTTGTGTCAGACACGGATCATATTGTCCTATACCCCATCCTATAAATAGCAATGTACAAAGGATGTTCTGTCCTGGACCGTTCTGCTGCGAGTGAAGAACACATACTGAAGAGGAATTAAAACACATTACAACATGACACTCGTCAGGCTGCACTTTTCTGTTAATGTCAGTTTTTTACTTTTAGGCACACTTATTTTTTATTACACCTTGTGTGTATATATCTTTATTGATTTTTTTGACAGCTAGTAACAGAAATTTGGATTGACAGTGGCTTTATTTTTTATTACCTGCTTTTAAATTATTTGTTTTATTTTATTTTTCATTTATTTTACACATTGTGCCAACCATGAATTTAGAAATACATTCGAGAGGCATTTTAATATTTAAATACTTTTTTTTATTAACTCTTTTCCCCTGTAGCTTGGGCTGGCATATTCGCCTCAGTTACAGTGGTAATACAGCCTCTTGTCTGGATCTCCTGGAATGCAGCAACTCCAGTTTCCTCCCTACAACTGACAGGCACATGACCGCAGGATCCGGATTCACTGTATGCACAGCAAAGGCAGAAACGGTAATAAACCGTCTCTGTATTCTCCATGGGAAGGCTGCTTGTCTCTGACAGCTGGATGCCTGTAGACAGTGATGTTTTAGAACGTCAGTCACTGCATAGCAGATCGCTGACGTCTGAAGTCTTTCTGCAATCCAGAAGCAGTTAAGTATCTCATTACTTAGTCATGGTATAGAATTGTAAACACGACTTGCCAGATGACGTTAACCCCTTCCCATTTCTGAAAATTTTCATTTTTGATCTTTTTATCCCTCCCCTTTTTCCACGAGCCACAACTTTTTAATTGACATTGCCATATGAAAACACATTTTTTTTGCATCACTTTAAATGACAAAATTTGTTTTATAATATAACATGAATAAATTCTCTGTGCGGTGAAATTCCACCATTAGTGCATGGCTTGCAAGGCGTTTACTGCCCTGTAAATGTGACCTGGTGATCTGATTGTACAGGCGTTACCATGCAGAACAAATCATTTTCTATTTTGAAGTCTGCCTTAAGCTATATTCTGTTTTCTTTTTATAAATGTTATTTCACAGGAGGGGAAACAAAATGATTTGAGCTTTAAGATGGGATCCAATATGCAAAGACACTCTGAGCACGCTGCCATTGATTTCTTGTGCTGAACCGGTCAGATAGAATCACATTGGGCTGAATGCCATCTACATCAGAGAGCACACGGCTGTTATATGGGGGTGTGAGCCAGCCCGACAGGCGGATTGAATGGAGTGGTGACCAAGAAGCATCATTCAATGTCTTTGGGCTGGACAGAGTCCGGTCAAAGCAGGTCACTTAGGCCCCTTTCACGCATCAGTTTTTTGCCATCAGTCACAATCCGTCGAATTTTGAAAAAAAACGGATCCGGCGACTGATGCTGCTGGATCCGTTTTTTTCTCATCAATTTGTATTGGCGACGGATGGCCTCACGTTTCATCTGTCGAAAAATGTTTGTCCGTTGGACGGAGATGACGGCCAAAGTAACGTTTTTTGTGTACTTCGAAAAAACGGACGGCGACGGATCCGTCGCTGTCCATCGTTTGGTAGAATGGAAGCCTATGGGTGCAGGATATGTCGTCATCCATCAAATGACGGAATCCACTGATGGATTCCATTTTGTTTTTAACTGAGCATGCTCCAATTATTATTTCGCCCCTAGCTAGTTGGATCCGTCGAAAAACGTATCCGTCACATTAGTTTAGCCACAATCTGCGACGAATCCATCAAGAAAACGGATTGTGATGGCAAAAAACTGATGTGTGAAAGAAGCCTTAGGGGTAGTTTGCACACTACGACATAGCAGGTGCGATGTCGGTGGGGTCAAATTGAAAGTGACGCACATTCGGCGTCGCTGTTGACATCGTAGTGTGTAAAGCATTTTTGATACGATTAACGAGTGCAAAAGCGACGTAATCGTATGATCGGTGTAGTGTCGGTCATTTCCATGAATTGGGAAAGACCGATGTTACGCAGGAGCGAGGAACATCTCCAACCTGCGTCCCGGCCGGCTATGCGGAAGGAAGGAGGTGGGCGGGATGTTTACGTCCCGCTCATCTCCGCCCTTCTGCTTCTATTGGCCGCCTGCCGCGTGACGCCGCATGACCCGCCCCCTTAGGAAGGAGGCGGTTCGCCGGCCAGAGAGATGTCGCAGGGCAGGTGAGTGCATGTGAAGCTGGCGTAGCGATACTGTTCTCTACGGCAGCTATCACTATGATATCACAGCTGCGACGGGGGCGGGGACTATCGCGCTCGGCATCGCAGCATCGGCTTGCAGTGTCGTAGTGTGCAAAGTGCCCCTTAGGCTTGGCATGAAGCTGCTGCGTTTAGCAAAAACCCTTCTCCCTTCCACAATCTTCCAAATCTATGGGGACCTGGCCTGAGGTTCTACCATCTGCAGTGGGCCTTTTTCTATGTGCATAAAAATAAAGAATGATTCTGCACTACCGTGGTTTACCGTCACAATTCCCGTGGCGGTAGAAAAGCAGCTCCAGTCCCTTTTGATCCACACATACGAGGAGGTGCACACTCCAAAATAAGCCAATGTCCAAGGAAATCCACCACAAAGAAAGAAAGGGCGGCTCAACTCCAAAATCTGTAAAAACATACATTTTTATTCCAAAAAGGTAAAATGAAACAGGCCGTGATGAAGCCGGGTGCGGGCTCCCCCAGGCTACAGCTGTTTCGCGCTCAACATGCGCTTCTACGGGCACATCTCTTTTTTTTCCAGACTTCGGAGTTGAGCCGCCCTGTCTTTCTTTGTGGTGGATTTCCTTGGGCTTGTTTTATGTTCTTCGGTTTGTAGATGTTTGTGTTTTGGACCGTGTAATGGTGGTGGCCTCACCTTCTTGCTGACTCTCTGCTGGATGTTGGTCATTGTTTTTATGTTGCTGGAGAACCTCTGTAACGACACATCTGTCTTGCATTGTGAGATGAACGTTGTCACTTTCGGGACAGAATCGAGAAATAGTGTAAATCCATTTTGAATTTCTGCCTCTTGCTGAGATGTCTGTTAGGAAACAAAATTATCTTTGTTAGAATGATTTATGTAATGTGTATTGTACAGATTTTGTCACCCTAGATGTGATAGCAATGCAGAATTAGATCAGAAATTGGGGATCGGGAGAATAACGAGGTGTGTGTGCACTGCCCATAGGTGTCTACTGTACGGACAGAAGGAAGCATGTTTTATGGATTGATTAGTCTCCAAACATCTGCACTGCTAGGCTAGCGCTCGTTTTCCTGCATAGATTGAATGTGAGACACTTTGTGCCAGTCTTGGCTCTATGGTTACGTCAAAGCCCTTCCTGTCACCATCATCCTGTCATCAAAGGAAGTGACTGGACGGTGATCGTTAACCCCATGCCATGTTCAGCAACTTTTGTTTCTTTCCTGAGAAGTTGCTTTTTTCCAGTTATCATGAAATATTGCTTGTCATTCTGGCCGCTATCTGATGGCGGGCACCGATTGTTTACCATGGCGGCCGGGGGTCTGATGAAGGCCCCGTCAGAGCCACGGGCTGAGCCTTATCGGAGACTTTCATCTACACAATATACTGCAGAATATACTATAAACAATCGGACAATCAAACAACAAAAAATAAATCTTTCACCATGTGTATGAATGTCAGGTCTATCCAAATACATGGAATAAATAAACGTAATAAATATAAAATGAAGCCGTCTGCGAAACATCGAGAAGAATATTAAAGAAAACAAAATGACACAATTGCATTCCTCGGTTTCGATGTCTTCCTTTAAAAATGCAAAATTTTGATTTATTTACATCGAATGCACCCAAAAATAGTATCATTGAAATTCTCAGCTTGTCACAGAGAAAACAAGCCACAGAAAAAGAAAAATGTTAAACTGCACCAAATCTACATACAAAAACTCAGTGTGCGCCCACATGTTACGTCCCCACCGGAGTCCGCTCCAGCGACTTCTGCTCCGATCGCCAGGTAACGCCGTGTTCCCACTGTGGATGGTGCTGGTGATGGGAGAGGAGTCGATGCCAGCAGCGCTGGTGGGCGCAGGCGCCACTCATCCCCTGGTCTGGGTTATCTTGGGATCTGCAGTACCACTGGCTGACTGTAGGTGGCCTGTGTCTTCCAGGTGGGGTTACCGTCATTCAGCTACAGCCAATGGAAAGACCCCACACCCTTCTTATTTCCCCTCCTGTCTGCTGCCCTCTGCCAGAGATAGTTCTGTACTCCTGGTTCCTGTTCTGTTTAGTGATTCTGGTGTTCTGACCTCTGCTTGTTTACTGACTACTCTCCTGCCTGTCGTATGTGTACCTCGCTGCTTGATCCGGATTAGACCTCTCCCTTATCTCCTCACTACCCTCCTGCTGCTGTTTATGTTCCTCGCTGCCCGATCCGGATTTGACCTCTGCTTCGTTTTCTGATTACGTCCTTGCCTGCGTGATTTGCATTTCCCTGTTTTGCATTTCCTGGTTTGACCCTGCCTGACGACTACTCTCATCGGACTGCTGCCTTCCACAGGGCCCTGTGTAATTCCACATCCCTGTATAGGGGTTAAAGGGTTTCAGGTTCTCGGGGCCTGCTTTGTGAGCGGCTTTCCTCTGGCCTGTCCATTACAGCCCGTCTGAGACTGTGGATCCAGGCAGGCGTTACACCACAGCCTTACAATCCACAACCCACATTTGCAGTGATATGGTCCTTTTTATCTGGAGCCATTAGTATAAATGCTAAATAGCTGAAGAAAATGTCACAATAAATAAATTCCTAAATACATTTAGTTACTGGGTTTTTATCTCGCTTTTGATGCTGTTTTCTGTGTCTTGTATGTTGGTCATGTTATAAATAAAGTTGCTTTGTTGTTGACACTTCCTGGTACTTGGCGTTGAGAATACTATATTGATACAGTCTTGTTTGGATTCTATGTGTATTTGGTGAGGTTTTTTTACCTGCTAATTAAAGTCTATAAATGAAATCTTCACATAAAATGCGGAGAATCTTAAGGAGAATCTGCAGTCGCCGCCATCTAGTGGCCGAACGTTTAAAGCGTTTTTACTGAATACTGCGTTTTACTCTGTGTATTTTATAGTAATATGGAGGATAATCTGTAATATGCAAGTAATGTATTAGCTGTGTAATATTAAGAATGTTAGCAAGATAAGGACTAGGAGTAAGTGAAGGTTTTACTATGTGCAGTATGGCAGGTACTTCCCGATTCCCGAAGGAACTGAGAGCCAGGATGGGAGGAGTGACAGAGCAGACGGTTGGCTGGTGAGGCAGGCCAGGAAGCCAGGGAGTCCTGCAGAGACGTTCCTGGTGTGTGGACGGTGCTTGGTAACGTGGGCCCAGCGGGGAACCCGGAGGTATCCTGTATGCGTTCACACCCTACAGCTCACCTCGGGACGGGCTTAGAAGAGTGCAAGAACTAGACGGATGTGCCCAAGAGAGTGAGTCCTGCAGAGAGGTTCCTGGTGTGCGGACGGTGCTTGGTAACGTGGGCCCAGCGGGGAACCCAGAGGTATCCTGTATGCGTTTGTAGTGGGTGGGCCTACCCCCTACTAGTTTAGCATAGTTACCCGGCATTGTGATTATTAAAAGTGTTGATTTTTATTATTGTATGTGTTGTGTTAGGGCACCCCCTAGTGGCCGGGTGGGACGGCTGTTGCCACCGGGGAGGAGGAGTCGGCCGGATATCTAGGGAGAGATTGTGTGTGTGTGGGGAGAGAAGGATCCGGGACAGCAGACAGTGAACATCTGGAGCGGCAAGTGTGTGTGTGAGCGGACCATCAAGGGACACCGGAGAACAGGAGGTGGACGCAACCTCAGGGTCTATTCCGCTGGTGTGGGTCCAGTGTGTGCTTGGCCGGAGAGTGGGAGCCCGGAGAAGAAGAGTATCTAGGGCATATCCCCACCAGAGGGTGCGTTTGGGCAGGTTGTCCCCAGCTCCACTAATATTGCCGGAATCTGCTGACCGGAGTGTTTTTCCTTGTGAATAAATGTCATTTTTATTGCATCTGGACTTTTGCCTGCCGACTCTTTGTGCATCGGCCGATGAAGACACTGACACACACTTTCTCAACATTAAAGAAGTACCAAAGCCAGGGATGTGCCTTGAATACAGTGCTGCCACGACTACACAGCCAGAGGCCTCCCTGGTTGGTCACTTCATGTGGCGTAGTCGGCAGGATGCGATTCCCCTGCCAGGAACCCAAAAAGCTGGAGATCAGGTCGTGCCTGGAACACAGGACCCGGACCATGATGCAAGGTTTCCAGTCCCCTGGTGGGAAGAAAACACAGTACCCGTAGCGTTGGACCGGGTACAAGATGGCGGCAAGGAGGCCGTTATCTGTAAGGAAGAAAAGGCGCGAAGAATTGGCGCCAAAAGAAGAGCCTGGGGCTGGCCGGCGCCGAAGAGAAAATACGGAGTACTCCGCCCAAAGAGGGGAGGCGCCAGCTCCAGGGCATTGAAGAAGAAAAAGAAGTACCTCAGCGGAGGAGTCAAGATGATGCGTGAGGCTGGGGGTGGAGTCCGTTTAAGAGCGGGAAACGAAGACCCGCCTCCACTCTTCCCAGTCTCAGCGTCGACATCACCGCCATTACCAGCGATACTGTCGGAGACCGAGATGGAGACCTTTGGGCAACCCGCGGAGTTGGCAACGACTATGGCCCTAATCAGCCTCGGTCGAGGTCGACCCCGGTTCGCCCCTGCTAGTGAGGCCGCGTTGGCGGACCTTCCCATTGGACCGGGAGGTTCCACCAGGCCGGACAAAGTTTCCTGGAAGACCTCATGGGATGCTCAAACCGGGAGCACCATCACAGAGGTGAAGGCGACCTATGCCACCCCACCCATGCCAAACCGTCCGGGGGTTGCAGTCTTCCCATGGGAGACCCCGCAGCTTAACGCCGCCGCTTCCCCATTTGTGCCGGAGCCGGCTGAGGAGGCCGCTGAGCGCTTGGAGAAAGATCACCTGGGCTTCTTCTGGGACCCAGTCATCGCCCCGCCTGCGGAGTCGCACCCCAGTGTCCCGACCCCGAAGCCTGACCCCGTCCAGGAACGTCTCCTGGCTGAGACCATTGTCCGGGAAATGCTGTCCGGTCCCGATGGCGAGGAGCTGGCACAGCAGTTTGTGACCGGGGTGGTTGTTAAGTTCAACCAGCAGGACGGATATGGATTCATCCGAGAAGTCGAGACCGGGGATGATTACTTTTATAACAGAGTTCATCTCGACGTGGAAGGACTGCCCAAGCGACTCCATACTTTGTGGCCGGGCGAGAAAGTCCAGTTCCTGCCGGACGCAGGTAGCCGCGGCCTGTTTGCTGTTTGTGTCTCCCGCATGCCAACCACCCGGGAAGCGGAGCAGTGGCAGGAGGAGATTGAGTGGGAGGAGCAGCAAGAGCGGCGCCGGAGCCATGCCAGACCGCTCCCGCCCGCGCCCTCTCAACCCCGGCGCATCATGGCTGCTGTCCCGGAAACGGCGACTGCATCGGCCCCTGACCCGGAGAAGGTTCCAACCGTGGTAGCGGTAACGCAAAATGTTACAAACAAGCCGGTCATCATGCTGGACGCACCACCGCCATCTCGGGCAGAGACACCATCACCCCCAAGAGGAGCTGCAGCAGCTGCGCCAGTGGAGCCGCCTTTCGCCCCTGTGTCTTTCCGGCGAATCCGCCGCCAGCCGGGACAATCTCTGGGGGCCTATATCCAGGCTCAAGCGGAGGAATGGAAGAGAGCCTGGCCCCCAGAGTAAGCTGTTGACTTCAGCACCTTCAAAGACCGGTGTTGTTCCAGACCGGCAGAAAGTTCCCTTGTTGTTGAAAAGTTTTACGGGCCTGTTGCCCTCCAGCAAAGACCGGGAGCGCTCTTGAAGCCTCCGGGCACCTTCAGCAAAGACCGGGAGCGCTATTGAAGCCTCCGGGCGCCCATCTAAGACCGGGAGCGCTGTTGAGCCTCCGGGCGCTATACAGAGACCGGGAGCGCTGCTGCGCCATTAAGCGCCCCTAAAGACCGGGAGCGCCGCTGAACTGGTGCCGCTGTTGAGGACTGACCCAAAAGGTTTTTATGTGTTAATATGTTTAAAGTTTTAGAGCCTTGCCGGGAGGCTCGGATTTTAAGAGGGGAGGCATGTAGTGGGTGGGCCTACCCCCTACTAGTTTAGCATAGTTACCCGGCATTGTGATTATTAAAAGTGTTGATTTTTATTATTGTATGTGTTGTGTTAGGGCACCCCCTAGTGGCCGGGTGGGACGGCTGTTGCCACCGGGGAGGAGGAGTCGGCCGGATATCTAGGGAGAGATTGTGTGTGTGTGGGGAGAGAAGGATCCGGGACTGCAGACAGTGAACATCTGGAGCGGCAAGTGTGTGTGTGAGCGGACCATCAAGGGACACCGGAGAACAGGAGGTGGACGCAACCTCAGGGTCTATTCCGCTGGTGTGGGTCCAGTGTGTGCTTGGCCGGAGAGTGGGAGCCCGGAGAAGAAGAGTATCTAGGGCATATCCCCACCAGAGGGTGCGTTTGGGCAGGTTGTCCCCAGCTCCACTAATATTGCCGGAATCTGCTGACCGGAGTGTTTTTCCTTGTGAATAAATGTCATTTTTATTGCATCTGGACTTTTGCCTGCCGACTCTTTGTGCATCGGCCGATGAAGATACTGACACACACTTTCTCAACATTAAAGAAGTACCAAAGCCAGGGATGTGCCTTGAATACAGTGCTGCCACGACTACACAGCCAGAGGCCTCCCTGGTTGGTCACTTCACGTTCACAGCCTACAGCTCACCTCGGGACGGGCTTAGAAGAGTGCAAGAACTAGACGGATGTGCCCAAGAGAGGGAGTCCTGCAGAGAGGTTCCTGGTGTGCGGACGGTGCTTGGTAACGTGGGCCCAGCGGGGAACCCGGAGGTATCCTGTATGCGTTCAGAGCCTACAGCTCACCTCGGGACGGGCTTAGAAGAGTGCAAGAACTAGACGGATGTGCCCAAGAGAGTGAGTCCTGCAGAGAGGTTCCTGGTGTGCGGACGGTGCTTGGTAACGTGGGCCCAGCGGGGAACCCGGAGGTATCCTGTATGCGTTCAGAGCCTACAGCTCACCTCGGGACGGGCTTAGAAGAGTGCAAGAACTAGACGGATGTGCCCAAGAGAGGGAGTCCTGCAGAGAGGTTCCTGGTGTGCGGACGGTGCTTGGTAACGTGGGCCCAGCGGGGAACCCGGAGGTATCCTGTATGCGTTCAGAGCCTACAGCTCACCTCTGGACGGGCTTAGAAGAGAGCAAGAACTAGACAGATGTGCCCAAGAGAGTGAGTCCTGCAGAGAGGTTCCTGGTGTGCGGACAGTGCTTGGTAACTTGGGCCCAGCGGGGAACCTGGAGGTATTCTCTAAGTGTCCAGAGCCCACAGGTCACCTCGAGACGGGCTTAGAAGTGTCCAAGAACTAGACAGACATGCCCGAGAGAGAGATTTCCTCGAGACGGGCCTAGGAAAGTCGAGGGGCTGATAAAATCCAAGGCAGCTATTGGGCACAGGTAGCGAGGAGAGAAGAGCACGGGTAAGTGGAGGCTTAGACTCGGCAGCTGGAGGCTAATTCCCAGGCAGCAGACTAGACAGTAGAAGTACCCCAGAGAACATTGGCAGTAGAGCGGTATCGGAATGGCCATGTCTGTCGAAAAGGTTGAAGAACAAATAAATCATTCCATGTTTTATAAAGAGACTCTCTGTGTGATGTGTTGCCCTAGAGTGGTGACCTGTTCCGGGGAGGAGGACACTCCCTTGAAGATGGAAGTACGTGTTGCACCTCCTGTCAGGGGCAGATCAAAAACACAGTGACTGCACCAGCAGAATAGTGAGTGCAGCTCTGGAGTATAATACAGGATGTAACTCAGGATCCGTAATGTATGTACACAGTGACTGCAGCAGCAGAATAGTGAGTGCAGCTCTGGAGTATAATACAGGAGGTAAGTCAGGATCAGTAATGTATGTACACAGTGACTGCACCAGCAGAATAGTGAGTGCAGCTCTGCTCAGCTGCTGCTCACTGTGGTAATTGAGGGTGTGGTCGCTTCTGATCCTGGTGTGTGCTCCTGAGCTCCTGAGAAGGAAGACCTCTCCACCAGGGACCTGCTCTCTCCTCCCCAGGGAGGGAGCGGGTTGCTGGGCATGGGCGATGGAGCCAAGACCCCTGCTTCTGTTCCCCGAACCAGGCCGGCGGGGATCAAGAAAAGCCAGCAACCGGCCTGCTCATCTGAGGACTCGGGGGTGAGGCCCGTCACCAGGAGTCGCTGTAATGTGGCTCCTACTCCCCCCGGGTCTGTGGAGACCCCGAGAAGCCGCAAGGCTTCCAGCATGGAGGAAATGGCAGCAAGTGTGCATGATAGCCGTCCTTCCGGAGGAGAGCCGAGTACTCACGGAGGTGAGGCCGACCTCGCTGAGGAGGGATGGGGTTCGCAGCGACCCCGGGAGTCTGTGTCCACCTATGGCTCCCGGGTCATGAATCATCTCCGTGAGTATGAAGAAGCTAGCAAGACCATCAGGAGACTCCGGGAGGAGCTGCGCTGCACAAGCGCCAAAGCTGCCACAGCCTCCAGGGCCCGGAAGACAAAACTACTGGCAGAAATTAACAGCTTAAAGCAGGAAATTAATGAATTGGAGGTGAGAAAAGCATTTATTAGAGAAAAAAGTGGACCGTTTAAAGAAAAACTAATGAGTGAGGACCGGTTCCGGCAGATGGCTGATAACAGAGAGCAGAGGCTGATGGGTCTGCAGCCTGAGAGCCAGGTAGATGATGATGATGATGATGACCAGCAGAAAGCCCCACCTGGCCGCCTGCAGAGCCACCCGCAGGCCACGTGCAGCGAGCTTCCTGCGGGACAGGCGGCTGTGCCATCTAGTCGCGGTCCTGCTGGCTCTGGGGAGGACAGTGACCACAGCAGCCAGGGAGGGGCGCTAATGGCGGAGATCAAGCTGCTGGAGTCCCCAGTGTGCCTCCAGAACTTCCACCTTGGTGATGATCTACCAGAGGAGGCACCTGGGGGCAAGAGCAAGGCAAAAAAGAACAAGCCAAAGCCGCAAGAAACTGTAAGCTACGTGTATGCCCCCCTCCCTGTACCCCCAGAGCCGGCCGCAGGGTCAGCTCGCTGTATAAGCCCCGTTGCCCAGCCCAGCCCGGGTTCTGCTGTGGATTCGGTGCAAAGGCGCGGGGAGATCACAAAGCGAGGTAGCGAGGCACAGAGCTGCGTTTCTGCTTGTAGTAGTGGGGACGTAGCAGGGGATGCATCAGCCGAGAGGCTGGACAGTGAGGGCGGCCCGGCGGCGGGCATTCGGTCAGGCCGCGATACTGTGGTGCGCTCCCCTGTGGGAGGGGGGAGCAGCCCAGTGTCGGGGGCAGCTGCGGGAGCCTCGGCGCCTCTAAATACTGTTGCCGCTGATCACTCAGTTGAGAAACGGCGGCAGTGTGAGGGGGCTGCTGGGGCTGAGAATCCCACTCCTCCCACGAAGCCTCTGTTCTGTGTTGGTGCCGCTGGTCAACCGGATACTGATAGTGAGGATCAGCGGCACCTCACAACAGCTAAGGATCAGCGGCGCCCTGCTCAGAAGTCACTAACTGATGACGCGGAGGGCACTCATAAGACCAGGGGTGAGGGCGCCACCAGTTCTGTGGAGGTGGCTGAGCCCCTTGTGCCCGATGATGCTGAGGTTAACATGTCACCCACTCAAGGTACTGGTTCAGCAGGTGTGAATGTGGTGGTGGGGGCAAGTGAGGAAAAGTCTGAGGGTGTGAATATTGGTGAGGGTGCTGGTATGATGGATGGTGAGATGGAGGTGGGTAATGATGTTGAGGTAATTACTGGTCCAGTTGTCCCCCCGGTGGTGGCAGCACCTGTCAGGAGTTATGCCAGTGTCACCGCTGGGGGAACCAGGGCGTCCTCCTCGTCTCCGGCCTCTGTGGACGGCATATTGCAACGGCGCCTCCTGGAGGCTCTAAAGAGGGGTGAGAGATCACTAAATGTAGAGGGTCGAGAGGTTGATCTATCCTTTTGGATAGAGAGGCATGGCCTCGGGGCCTACCGAGAGCAAAGAGAGGGGGATACTGTGTGGTCCCTCCCGACAGCCGGGCCGGCCCGTGTGCGTAGGAATGTGGTCCATCTTCAGTGGAGGGGCAGTGATGCGTGTCTTCCACGGAAAAAAGTTGTGGAGCTCCTGCTGGGGATGGGCTTCAAGGCGAATGACATCTACGCTTTCTTACATTTCTATGGCACGACCGAGTTTGATATCAGCTTTGTTCGGCCGGAGGGGCTTGAGCTCTTCTGGTCGAATTATGAGCTGGTAAAGAACGAGCCTGGCTGGCGAGACTTTGACGTTCAGGCAGTGTCTCGCCAAAACCAGGTCAAGAGAGTGACCGTGATGACTTGTAACGAGTCGCTCTCTTGTTTTGACATCATGACTTGGCTTAGTCGGTACGGGGAGGTGGTGGAAATGCCGAAGAAAAACCGAGACGAGTTTGGTATCTGGTCAGGGGCCTGGACGTTTTTGGTAAAACTTAAGCGTTCAGGTGGTACGGTTGCCCACATCCCATCATCTGCCTTCCTGGGTAGGGATCGTATCCTGGTCCACTACCAGGGGCAACCGAAGCTCTGTCACAAGTGTGGCGACCCCACGCACTTTAGTGCAAATTGCACTGTGCAGAAACGTGCATTGTGTGGGGATGTCGGCCATCTCGCCGCATCTTGTAAGGAGATTAGGTGCCACCTGTGTGGTGAGTTAGGTCATCCGTTCAGCCGTTGTCCTCGCTCCTTTGCTAATACAGTCAGGATCCCGGTGGGAGAAAGTCGAGAGGCAGATTCTGCTGGGGAAGGGACTGGCAGAGGTGAAGGAGCTGAGGGGCCAGGGAGGAAAAGCAGGCAAAAGACGCCTGCCCAGCTGAGGCGTCTAGATAAGCGCAGACAGGAGAGGCAGGTGGGCGAGCCCCGGCCAACTAGGGTGACCCCTGCTCTGGATGCCAGGCCTGCTGCTGAGGCCCCGAGGGACAATGAGTTGGATGAGGAGGCCAGGAGGATCCACAGGGAGGAAAATGCCACTTCCTCAGAATCCTCCCATTATGAAAGTATGGATGAGGATAATAGGCAGTGGCTACAGGAAAAGCGTAAGCGCGGCACCAGGAAAAAGAAAAACAAGGGAGACGTAACATCTTCTCCTGCTCTGACTAAGGTACCCAAGGAAGGTAAAGCCGACTCCCCTCTGGTGGGTCTCTCTAACCAGTTCCAAGCCCTTGAGGACACCTCTTCCTCTGAAGAGGAAGACGAGGGTGAGGTTCCGGCCTCGGCGGTGCTTACAGGAGGCGCCGAGTCTCCTTCTCCTGGGGATGCCAGGTCCACGGGGGGAGGGACTGGCCCAGAGTCCGGAGACGAGGACGATAATAGAAGCAAGAGTGTGGGAATGGACGTATCTGTGTCCCTCAAGAGGGGGAAGGATTCCTCCTCGGAGGCAGAAGATAGGAAGGGGAGCGGGAAAAAGAAAGCCGTCTAACTCAATCACCAATGATGGCGGTACCCACTCCGTTGACGCTGGCGTCCATTAATGTCGCCAGCATTAAGTCAAATACGGCTAGATTTGCGGCCTTTGATTTTTTCAGCCGGGTTGAAGCTGACATTTTCTTTTTGCAAGAGACCAGGCTGTCAAACACAGCGGAGGTGTTTAAAGCCAAAAGGGAGTGGAGACTCGGGCCCTCTTATTGGTCTCTTGCAGCCGAGCCGTATAGCGGAGTGGCGGTCCTCTTTACCGCACCGGTAGAATGCCGACGGGTTATTGAGTTAGAAATGGGGAGGTGCCTGATCTTAGATGTCCTCCTGAAGGGACAGGAGCTCCGGCTCATTAATATCTATGGTCCCCAATCTAAGTGGGACCGGAAGTGTCTCTTTATGAGGATCAAGCCCTACCTTTTTATGAGTCGGCAGGTTGTCTTTGGAGGGGATTTCAACACTGTCACGAGACCCCGAGATAGAGGAGGTGCCAGAGGCAAGCTGACTTATGATAGCGTCGCTCTTAATAGTATAGCTAGTGAGGCTCGCCTGGTGGATGTCCACATCCGGCACACCCCGGGCCACGAGGGGTTCACCTATCATAGAGGTAATTGTAGGTCCAGAATAGACAGGTTTTATTTAAAGGAGGAAGCCGTCTCTTCAGCAGTATCTGTTGTTGAGGTGGAGTTCTCCGACCACTGTTTAATTTTGTTTTCTCTGAATGTTACAGAGACCCCCCGGATGGGAAGAGGCTTTTGGAGGCTGAATTCGTCTCTCTTGGAAGAAGCGGAGATAAGACAGTCCTTTGAGGATTTTCTTCAGAGCCAGGTACCCTTACTGGATCTTTGTAGTAGTAAGTCAGAGTGGTGGGAGATGTTCAAGGAAAGGGTGGCGAGATTCTTCCGCCAGCTCTCAGGCCTCAGGAGTCTGGACAGGTACCGCCTGTACCAGGGCCTGAGGAGGAAACTCGAGCATCTTGTCTCAGCTGGAGATAGCCGTGAGGAGATCTCCAGAGTGAAATCTTTGCTGAGGAGGTGTCAGTATGATAGGCACGCATCTTTGGTTTTTGAGAGGGATTATGGGAAGTACCGCTCGCCCGACCCTTACAGGAACTGCAAGATGTCAGTGAATAGTAAAGTTGTCACAGGACTGATTGACAGTACAGGGTCCCTGAGGAGATCCAGATCAGGGATCCTGGAGGTCGTCAGATCCTTCTACTCGCACCTCTTGGGGAAGAGGGATCTAGACTGGGATGAGATGTCGGCTTTCCTGGCTGAAGCTGTCCCCGAACCAGGGGTAGACCCTTCTCTTGATGTTTTGACGGAGATGATCACGGAAGAGGAAGTTAGGTTGGCGATTGAAGGGCTAGCCCTAAAGAAATCGCCAGGTCCAGATGGCTTAACATCTGAGTTCTACAAGACCTTTAAGGACGCCTTGGTTCCCCTCTTGACTGAGGTATTCAATGAGTGTCTTTCCTTGGGCACTCTGCCGAAGTCAATGAGGAGGTCTGCCCTGATCATCTTGTCAAAGGGTAAGGATCCGTCTTGCATTGAGAATTGGCATCCCATAGCGCTTCTCAATGCAGACAGGAAGGTTTTGGCAAAGGTGCTGTTTAATCGGCTGGTGAAGTTTGCACCCCAGCTCCTTTCAGGGGCCCAGCATTGCTCTGTTCCGGGCCGCAGTACATTTAGTGCTGTGCTCTGTGTCCGAGAGGCAGTGGAGCAGGGTAGGGCTGACCACTGGAAGGGGTACATGCTGTCCCTGGATCAGGCAAAAGCGTTTGATCGGGTTAATCATGAGTACCTTTGGTCTGTCCTTCTGAGGTATGGCCTGCCGGGGAGGTTTGTTGATTGGCTTAAGACCTTGTACGCTGGGGCAGAGAGTTTCCCGCTTGTGAACGGTTGGATTGGCAGCTCTTTTGAGGTTGGTTCTGGTGTTCGCCAGGGTTGTCCCTTAAGCCCTCTGCTGTACGTGTTTGCGATTGATCCTTTCCTTCGGAGGGTGGAGAGTGGACCGTTGGCGGGGGTCGAGATGGACCGGACGGCACCGGAATCCACTCTAAGGGTGGTGGCGTATGCTGATGACGTCACCATTTTTGTTTCCTCGGATGGGGAGACGGAGTGGCTGATGTCAGAGGTAAATCGCTACTCTGAGGCATCTGGGTCCAAGATCAACCGGGATAAGTGTGAGAGTCTCTGGCTGGGAGGAGGAGATCCTGGTTTTGATCTCCCGGACACCCTTCCAGGACCCAAAGTCTCTGCAAAAGTTCTTGGCATCGAATTTGGCCAGGGGGATTACCCCAAACAAAATTGGGAAAGCAGGCTAGAGATCGCCACTCAGAAGGTCAACCAATGGAAGGGTTGGTCTTTGACCCTAAGGGAAAGGGTAAACCTGATCAAAACTTACCTGCTCCCTTTACTCATCTATCTGGGCAGCGTGTGCATCTTGCCGGAGCCTCTCTGGACTCGGATCTACAGTTTGTTCTTCCAGATGTTATGGGGGAATAGACTGAACCTGATCAAGAGGGAGGTTACTTACCGTACGAGGAGACTAGGAGGGTTGGGTATGGTCAACCCTGTGGTATTCCTTGTGAATACCTTCATTAAGATCAATATTGCAAACCTCTGGAAAGATAGGGCTCCTCCGTGGGTATTCTCCTGTAGTGGATGGTTTCAGCCTTTCTTCCAGGAATGGGAGACAGGAGGGCAAGTGAAGGATCTTCGCACACCGCATGGACATCTTCCGGCTTATGCTACCTTGGTTCTGAAGGTAATTCGCCGGTGGGGTCTGGGAATGTGGGAGATTAGGACTCTGCCAAGGAAGCTCCTTGACAAAAGGGTTCTGTTGACCCATTTCCAGAGGCCTCTGGCGCTCAGAGACTGCCCAAGTCGGGATTTTGGGGTGGGTTTGCATCTTTTAAATTCTATCAGAATCCCCTCGAAGTTTTGGGACTTGGCTTGGCGCTGCTTCCATGGGAAACTGTGTGTGAGGGACAATCTGAAGTGTAGGAGCTCTGAGGATAGGAATTGTCCTCGAGAGCAGTGTGGTACTGTGCTGGAAAGCATGGACCATTTCCTGCTTCGTTGTCCCTTTAACACAGAGGTATACAACAGGGTGGGCGCCTCCATTGGCTGGCCTCGGCTGGCCGGTCTCTCCTATGCGGAATGGGCCTATGGAGCATTCAGAGACCTGGGTGGTCGGGACCGCTGCACTTTATTTCTAGTTAGCGTAGTGGTTAGGTATCACACGTGGAACGCACGGTGCTTAGTATCGACGCAACGGAAAATCCTCCCAGTGGATGATGTGTTTAGGACCATAGTCGGTGACCTGGTGAAGGTGCGCTCTCTGGAGTATGAGAGACTGGGCGCGCGGAGGGCGGCTCTCCTCTGGAGGGGCTTTTCTTTTAGTGTGCCTTAGTCTACTCCTCTCCTTTCCTGGTGGTGGGCTGCTGCTGACACCCTAGATTTTTGTTTTGATCAGTTACAGTGATGTAGGGCTGCAGGCGCCGAACCTGGGCTTTGTTGATTGTTTGTTTTGTTTGTTGATTTGTTGTTGGTTTGTATATATTGTATATATTGTGTATATAGATAGGGGTGTAGGTGTTAGGTTGGGTGGTGGCAGGAGGGGGGAGGTGGGTTCATCTTTTGGGACATTGAGGTTTGGGTTACACACTGGCGCTGCCTGATCTGGTCCAGTGACGTTGGACATGGACTGAAGCATGAGACGCAGGACCAGCTCTCAGGTCGGCGCAGGGGTGGGGATGGTGGTCTGGAGTGGGGGGTTCGTTTATAGATTTAGTTTTGTATATAGTCAGTATTGATTTTATTTATGTTTACGCGTGTGTATATAAAGAAAAAAAAAAAAAAAAAAATTTGCCGGACAGGCTATTTATTTTCTTTCCTGTTTTATGTTTGCTATTTTCTTTGGCAGCTGGACCAGAAGTCAGTGATGTCATTTATTATTATTGTGTATATATGAGGGTTGTATGTAATAATGTGTGCGTGGAGAGAGCGAGCGGCTGAACCAGGGCTCAGTTACATGGAGCTTTTCTGATTGATATTTTGTTATGTTTCTGTTATTGTTATGTTTTTTTACTTTTATAATAAAAGATGTACAGGAGGTAACTCAGGATCAGTAATGTATGTACACAGTGACTGCACCAGCAGAATAGTGAGTGCAGCTCTGGAGTATAATACAGGAGGTCACTCAGGATCAGTAATGTATGTATGTACACAGTGACTGCTCCAGCAGAATAGTGAGTGCAGCTCTGGAGTATAATACAGGAGGTAACTCAGGATCAGTAATGTATGTACACAGTGACTGCACCAGCAGAATAGTGAGTGCAGCTCTGGAGTATAATACAGGAGGTCACTCAGGATCAGTAATGTAATGTATGTACACAGTGACTGCTCCAGCAGAATAGTGAGTGCAGCTCTGGAGTATAATACAGGAGGTAACTCAGGATCAGTAATGTATGTACACAGTGACTGCACCAGCAGAATAGTGAGTGCAGCTCTGGAGTATAATACAGGAGGTAACTCAGGATCAGTAATGTAATGTATGTACACAGTGACTACACCAGCAGAATAGTGAGTGCAGCTCTGGAGTATAATACAGGAGGTAACTCAGGATCAGTAATGTATGTACACAGTGACTGCACCAGCAGAATAGTGAGTGCAGGTCTGGAGTATAATACAGGAGGTCACTCAGGATCAGTAATGTAATGTATGTACACAGTGACTGCACCAGCAGAATAGTGAGTGCAGCTCTGGAGTATAATACAGGAGGTAACTCAGGATCAGTAATGTAATGTATGTAGACCATGACTGTACCAGCAGAATAGTGAGCACAGCTCTGGAGTATAACACAGGATCAATACAAGATTAGTAATGTAACACATTACAGCGTTCAGTCTTTTTGAGTCTGGGTCTATCACATTAAAAATCGCCGATTTTTGCCTGCTTCCCACTTCAGTAGCTCTATCTCTAACAGATTGCTGTGGTGTCTCCTGTGTTCAGCGCCCTCTTCATCCACAGGTTGGACTTGGGTCTGGACTTGGCCATTCCAAAACTTTGATCTTCTTTTGCTGATTTAGTGGTCACTTAGGGGTGTCATACTGAAAAATTACATTTCATCTTTCTAGTAGAGGCTGAAGGTTTTTATCTCAACTGACTTTTGTTCAGTCCATAATTCCCTTCACCTTGACTAAAGATCCAGTTTCAATTACCTATCAACCCCTGAGCACAATGCTGCCACCAGCATGCCTCATTGTAGGGAGGGGGAATCTCCTGGGGATGCGCATTGTTAGCTTTGCACATTTTGAATTTATGGCCAAAAAGTTGAACCTTGGAATGTTAGACATAATTCGTTCCCCACATGCTTCTGGCTGACTTGATGAAGGATTTGGCAAAACATAGCCCAGTTTGGTTATTTTTCTTTGTAAGGAAATGCTTCCGTCTTGCCGCACACAACCACTACTTACCAGAAATCCCTTCAGCTCTTTTATTTCCTGGCACTCCATATTAAAGCACAGACATACACTTTTGCTATTAAGCCTCAGTAAGATCTTTTCCACTATCAGCTGTGTCGATAGTTGCACATAAAAGCACTGATGTATCTAATATAAGCAGTAGAATGATTTCTCTCACCTGCAGCCTACTCCATTCTGCAGTCAGGCTTGGTTGTGGGAGGGTGACGTTCTCCGAGAACTGACACGGAACATTCTATAGAGGAGAACAAGGATGAGCCTATAAGTGAATGTATAGATGCATTTATATAATGTAGGAATCTGGAGCTGAGCTGCACTCTGTGCCGAGATCCCAACCTACGGAGACTGACCTGTAAACTCTCTACTGTCCCATCACAAACGTACACCGCATGCTGTGTAATAACAATAGTTAAAGGGAACCTGTCAGCCCCGCTATGCCCTCCAACCCAGCAGCATTCATACCTGTATGCCCGAATTCCCGGCCTAACTATCTTGTATAACGATATTCACTAATATGAATGTTTGGAAAAAATGACCTCTAAACTTCGCTGTCCCTCTGCTAATTAGCTTATTAGTAGCTCGACTAGTCGCAAGGTTGTTGGTTCTCCAGACTAGTCGGCCCTTCTTTCCGTGTTATCAGGCCCCTCGGAGTGTAATTACATGATTTCCTCAAGCCAGCGTCGCCACGGCTCATTTCAGCTATGTTAGCGTGCCTTTGAAGCCAGGTGTACACCTCCCAGCTTCATTAGGCACACCGCGCATGACCAGAAGTTCAGAAGACGTGTATCTAAGCAGTGTTCTGAATTTCCGGTCATGCATAGTGCGCCAGATGAAGCTCGGAAGCATTTACTCTGCTTCTGAGGTGCACTGACACAGCCAAAATGAGCCACGCACATGCACAAGATTTCCAGGAGCTGCGGTGACACCGGCTCGTGAAAGTCTTGTTTACACACTCATGCTAATCAGCTAAAATGAGCCACGCACATGCACAAGATTTCCAGGAGCTGCCGTGATTCCGGCTCGTGAAAGTCTTGTTTACACACCCATGCTCATCAGCTAAAATGAGCCACGCACATGCACAAGATTTCCAGGAGCTGCCGTGATGCCGGCTCGTGGAAGTCATGTAACACACCCATGCTCATCAGTCGAAATGAGCCACGCACATGCACAAGATTTCCAGGAGCTGCGGTGACACCGGCTCGTGGAAGTCTTGTTTACACACCCATGCTCATCAGTCGAAATGAGCCTCGCACATGCACAAGATTTCCAGGAGCTGCCGTGATGCCGGCTCGTGGAAGTCTTGTTTACACACCCATGCTCATCAGTCGAAATGAGCCACGCACCTGCACAAGATTTCCAGGAGCTGCGGTGACACCGGCTCGTGGAAGTCTTGTTTCACACCCATGCTCATCAGCTGAAATGAGCCACGCACATGCACAAGATTTCCAGGAGCTGCGGTGATGCCGGCTCGTGTCGTGGAAGTCTTGTTTACACACCCATGCTCATCAGTCGAAATGAGCCACGCACATGCACAAGATTTCCAGGAGCTGCGGTGATGCGGGCTCGTGGAAGTCTTGTTTACACACCCATGCTCATCAGCGGAAATGAGCCACACACATGCACAAGATTTCCAGGAGCTGCAGTGACACCGGCTCGTGGAAGTCTTGTTTACACACCCATGCTCATCAGCGGAAATGAGCCACACACATGCACAAGATTTCCAGGAGCTGCGGTGACTGCGGCTCGTGGAAGTCTTGTTAATACACCCATGCTCATCAGTCGAAATGAGCCACGCACCTGCACAAGATTTCCAGGAGCTGCGGTGACACCGGCTCGTGGAAGTCTTGTTAACACACTCATGCTCATCAGCGGAAATGAGCCACACACATGCACAAGATTTCCAGGAGCTGCGGTGACACCGGCTCGTGGAAGTCTTGTTAACACACTCATGCTCATCAGCGGAAATGAGCCACACACATGCACAAGATTTCCAGGAGCTGCGGTGACTGCGGCTCGTGGAAGTCTTGTTAATACACCCATGCTCATCAGTCGAAATGAGCCACGCACCTGCACAAGATTTCCAGGAGCTGCGGTGACACCGGCTCGTGGAAGTCTTGTTAACACACTCATGCTCATCAGCGGAAATGAGCCACACACATGCACAAGATTTCCAGGAGCTGCGGTGACACCGGCTCGTGGAAGTCTTGTTAACACACTCATGCTCATCAGCGGAAATGAGCCACACACATGCACAAGATTTCCAGGAGCTGCGGTGACTGCGGCTCGTGGAAGTCTTGTTAACACACCCATGCTCGTCAGGGAGAAAACTGTCCATTTTAAAACTTTCATGTAATAAAAAAATCATTTATTGTCGCAAGAAATTTTTGCAGATGAACAGTTATTCTTTGAAAGAATGTTCTATGAAAGATTGTTCATCATTCGTGTCATCCAGCTCGTATGGCCGATTTTAAAGGGGGCATGACAGGAGATTCCTGCCGGCTGAAGATCAGACGCTGGGTATGTTACTGCAGCCACGTGAGCTTTACTCTATCGCTGCGGTATTTCAGAGGAATCCTACAGCCCTGGTAAGAAGTTTGGACACAACTATTCATGCCATCGTTCTGCTTGCTCTCATTGAAATGGGCACAAAAAAAGAAGGTACACTTATAGAGACAAGGAGAAGAGAACGGTGAGGAACGAACCAGAATATCTGTTAAAGTACCCCACTCCTTGGACTCTTGACATCCTCCTGAGCAGCTGCATCATTTTGTCATCTGAATGGCTTCCAACAATCTTGAAGGAGTTCTCAGAACTGCTTGGCAGTAATCAGCTACTTTGTCTTCATTTCACGATCCAACTAATCCCAAACCATCAGAACTGGGTTGAGGTCGTTGTTTGCAGAGTCCGTGTCTTCGAACATAGCCTCCAACCATCCCTCTCTTGGTCACATAGCCTGGAGGTGTGTTTACGGTTATTGTCCTGCTATAATACGTATGATGGTACCACTAAGAGTGGAAACACATCTATGCGAGTAAAATCGGTCCGACTGGGCTGAAAAAAACTCGGCTGATTTTAGTTCACGTTAGGTCTGAGTGCAACGCAAGTGCGATGCTTTTTCTGAATAAATTAATGATTTTACTAGCGTGTGTAATGCGTATTTTTTACTATGTCATCTGCCATTCAGCTCTGCTACATGGCCGCTGACAGCAGACACAGACAGCCATGTAGCAGAGCTGAATGGCCGCTGACAGCAGACACAGACAGCCATGTAGCAGAGCTGAATGGCAGATGACAGCAGACACAGACAGCCATGTAGCAGAGCTGAATGGCAGATGACAGCAGACACAGACAGCCATGTAGCAGAGGTGAATGGCCGCTGACAGCAGACACAGACAGCCATGTAGCAGAGCTGAATGGCAGATGACAGCAGACACAGACAGCCATGTAGCAGAGCTGAATGGCAGATGACAGCAGACACAGACAGCCATGTAGCAGAGCTGAATGGCCGCTGACAGCAGACACAGACAGCCATGTAGCAGAGATGAATGGCAGATGACAGCAGACACAGACAGCCATGTAGCAGAGCTGAATAGCAGATGACAGCAGACACAGACAGCCATGTAGCAGAGATGAATGGCAGATGACAGCAGACACAGACAGCCATGTAGCAGAGGTGAATGGCCGCTGACAGCAGACACAGACAGCCATGTAGCAGAGCTGAATGGCAGATGACAGCAGACACAGACAGCCATGTAGCAGAGCTGAATGTCAGATGACAGCAGACACAGACAGCCATGTAGCAGAGATGAATGGCAGATGACAGCAGACACAGACAGCCATGTAGCAGAGATGAATGGCAGATGACAGCAGACACAGACAGCCATGTAGCAGAGGTGAATGGCCGCTGACAGCAGACACAGACAGCCATGTAGCAGAGCTGAACGGCAGATGACAGCAGACACAGCCATGTAGCAGAGCTGAATGGCCGCTGACAGCAGACACAGACAGAGCCGCACTGTCAGAATGAACTCGGGTGAACTTCACCCGACTTCATTGTGATGCTGCGGCTCTGTCTGTGCCGCGTCCTGATTAGCGGTCACCCGTGAAGGGCTCACCGGTGACCGCTAATCTCCTGAGTGACTGAAGTTAGCAGCCCTCTCTCATACTCACCGATCCCCGGCGCGGCGCTGCACGGCGTTCACACTGCTCCGGCGGCTTTTACTATTTTGAAAAAGCCGGCCGCTCATTAAACAATCTCATATTCCCTGCTTTCCCCGCCCACAGGCGCCTATGATTGGTTGCAGTGAGACACGCCTCCACGCTGAGTGACAGGTGTCTCACTGCAACCAATCACAGCAGCCGGTGGGTGGGTCTATACTGTGCAGTGAAATAAATAATTACAAAAAATGGCGTGCGGTCCCCCCCAATTTTAATACCAGCCAGATAAAGCCATACGGCTGAAGGCTGGTATTCTCAGGATGGGGAGCTCCACGTTATGGGGAGCCCCCCAGCCTAACAATATCAGTCAGCAGCCGCCCAGAAATGCCGCATACATTAGATGCGACAGTTTTTGGACTGTACCCGGCTCTTCCCGATTTACCCTGGTGCGTTGGCAAATCGGGGTAATGAGTTATTGGCAGCCCATAGCTGCCACTAATTCCTAGATTAATCATGTCAGGCGTCTATGAGACACCCTCCATGATTAATCTGTAACTTACAGTAAATAAACACACACACCAGAAAAAATCCTTTATTAGAAATAAAAAACACAAACAAATTCCCTCATTACCAATTTAATAAGCCCCAAAAAGCCCTCCATGTCCGACGTAATCCACGGACCTCCAGCGTCGCTTCCAGCGCTGCTGCATGGAGGTGACCGGAGCTGCAGCACACACCGCCGCTCCTGTCAGCTCCACGCAGCAACTGAGGTGAGTATCGCGATCAGCTGAGCTGTCACTGAGGTTACCCGCTGTCACTGGATCCAGCGGTGGCCGCGATTAACCTCAGTGACACCTCAGCAGATCGCGCTACTCACCTCAGGACCGCACGCCGTTTTTTTTAATTATTTAATTATTTATTTCACTGCACAGTATAGACCCGCTCACTAGCTGCTGTGATTGGGTGCAGGGAGACACCTGTCACTCAGCGTGGGGGCGTGTCTCACTGCAACCAATCATAGGCGCCTGTGGGCGGGGAAAGCAGGGAATACGAGATTGTTTAATGAGCGGCCGGCTTTTTCACAATAGTAAAAGCCGCAGCAGCAGTGACAAAGTCGTGCAGCGCCGCGCCGGGGATCGGTGAGTATGAGAGAGGAGGGGAAAATGATCGACAGACTGTGAGAGAGGGACAGAGATAGTGACGGACCGACAGAGAGAGAATAGAGACCGAGAGGGAGAGACCGACTGACAGGGAATAGTGATTGACAGACATTGGGAGACATCGCTCGTTTCCAGTGTTTTAGGAAACATGTGAGAAATGTATTTAGAAAATCGCATGTCACTAGGATGGTGAGTGCCGTCCCGTGATATCCGATTATTTACACGCTCCCATAGACTTGCATTGGAAAGACTCGCAGTAGAAACTCACAAAAAAGCAGCATGCCGCGATCTGGACTGAGAAACAAAATCGCAGATGCGAGCTGAATCATTGACTAACATGTGTCCGATTCCAGTGCGAGATTTTCTCACATCGCTCTACTGCGAGAAACTCACAAGTGAGAAGCCGGCCTAAATGTAAGCCAGATGGGAAAGCATGTCCTTGCAGAATGTTGTGGTAACCATGCTGGGTAATTTTTCCAACATCAAAGGACCCTTGCCTCATCACACCGACCCCTCCATGTGTGGGCAGCACACATGGAAAAACCATCAGGTGACCTTTTTGAGTTTTACAAAGACCACAGAACAGATTTCCCTCTCTTGTAAAGTCCAGTTCTTGTGTTGGCCTTGATAAGCCTCTTCTTGTTTGTGGTCTTCAGCAGTGGTTTGAACAGAAAAGGAGGCGTCTTGTACTCTCCTCTGGATAGTTTAGGTTCTTATGTGTCATTGATGTCTGTGCGTGATATCTGAGGTGCTGTGTATTCGCAGGTTCTCTGCAGCACAGGTAATTCTTGGTCTTCCTGACCCTCCTCAGAGTCCATTTCATTATAGTAATTGATGCTTTTCATGTGTACCTTTTGTGGTTTTGATGCCTTCAGCCTGAACCTACAATGTGCACGTACCAATAGGAACAAGGGAAACAATTGCATGAACAGGTTTGTCCAAACTTTTATTCAATGTTGTACTTGGAAAAGCTAGCGTGGAACTATGGTGTCTCGGAGGATGAGGCCAAGAGGCAGCTCCCTGGTGGCATCTCCTGCCCTATTCCCCTTGACACGAAAGATTCTGAGGTTACAAGCCCACAACAAGCATTCATATAACCTATACCATAATCCTGTACTATAATGCTCCATATCTGGTCAATTCTACTGGTACGCTGTAGGATCAGCAATAGACATTTTCACAGATCTATAGCTTTTTGTAGCAGTATTCCTGCCGCTCACCATTGCTTTTTCTTGATCAATGACGGTTCTGATGTAATGATCGAGAATTGATCTGTCGCAGATTGCCAGGGAAGTAACAAGTCTCACATCAATAAGTAACATCTGTAGCAGGATAAGTAAACCTGGAAAGCAAGAGAGGAAACATGAGTCTTTTCTGACCATTTCTGCTGGAGTGTAATGTTGTTAGTGACCTTCATGGAAAATTGTAAAATGACCCCTTTACACTGAGGTGAGGCATCCACCACCAAAGTTATACTTGCCTGGTCCCCCATGGGGTCTCCATCCAAGTGATTTCATGTTCTTACCATGAGGAACCACTTACATTTCTACAAGTATCTGATAAATGTGATCAGTCCAATGAGAAATGGTAATTATCTGTGTACCATTATATTAGCAGAATAGCCGGGGCTCCAAAGTAATAGTCCATGTTCGATAGATACATTTTCTGACCTCTCAAACACCGTGCTAATGTGAATGTGATAGTCTGTATTCTTATCCCTAGTGACACAATGTAGAGTAGGGCAAAGCCTGCTCCTCACCAGATACACCAAGATAAAGCCTGCTCCTCACCAAATAGACCAAGATAAAGCCTGCTCCTCACCAGATAGACCAAGATAAAGCCTGCCCCTCACCAAATAGACCAAGAAAAAGCCTGCTCCTCATCAGATAGACCAAGATAAAGCCTGCTCCTCACCAGATAGACCAAGATAAAGCCTGCTCCTCATCAGATAGTCCAAGATAAAGCCTGCTCCTCACCAGATAGACCAAGATAAAGCCTGCTCCTCACCAGATAGTCCAAGATAAAGCCTGCTCCTCACAAGTTAGACCAAGATAAAGCCTGCTCCTCACCAGATAGTCCAAGATAAAGCCTGCTCCTCACCAAATAGACCAACATAAAGCCTGCTCCTCACCAGATAGTCCAAGATAAAGCCTGCTCCTCACCAGATAGACCAAGATAAAGCCTGCTCCTCACCAGATAGTCCAAGATAAAGCCTGCTCCTCACAAGTTAGACCAAGATAAAGCCTGCTCCTCATCAGATAGTCCAACATAAAGCCTGCTCCTCACCAAATAGACCAACATAAAGCCTGCTCCTCACCAGATAGACCAAGATAAAGCCTGCTCCTCATCAGATACACCAAGATAAAGCCTGCTCCTCACCAAATAGACCAACATAAAGCCTGCTCCTCACCAGATAGACCAAGATAAAGCCTGCTCCTCATCAGATAGTCCAAGATAAAGCCTGCTCCTCACCAGATAGACCAAGATAAAGCCTGCTCCTCACCAAATAGACCAACATAAAGCCTGCTCCTCACCAGATAGACCAAGATAAAGCCTGCTCTTCACCAGACAGACCAAGATAAAGCCTGCTCCTCACCAGATAGTCCAAGATAAAGCCTGCTCCTCACCAGATAGACCAAGATAAAGTCTGCTTCTCATCAGATAGTCCAAGATAAAGCCTGCTCCTCACAAGTTAGACCAAGATAAAGCCTGCTCCTCACCAGATACACCAAGATAAGGCCTGCTCCTCATCAGATAGTCCAAGATAAAGCCTGCTCCTCACAAGTTAGACCAAGATAAAGCCTGCTCCTCACCAAATAGACCAAGAAAAAGCCTGCTCTTCACCAGACAGACCAAGATAAAGCCTGCTGTTCACCAGACAGACCAAGATAAAGCCTGCTCCTCACCAAATAGACCAAGATAAAGCCTGCTCTTCACCAGACAGACCAAGATAAAGCCTGCTGTTCACCAGACAGACCAAGATAAAGCCTGCTCCTCACCAAATAGACCAAGAAAAAGCCTGCTCTTCACCAGACAGACCAAGATAAAGCCTGCTCTTCACCAGACAGACCAAGATAAAGCCTGCTGTTCACCAGACAGACCAAGATAAAGCCTGCTCTTCACCAGATAGACCAAGATAAAGCCTGCTCCTCACCAGATAGACCAAGATAAAGTCTGCTTCTCACCAGATAGACCAAGATAAAGCCTGCTCCTCACCAGATAGACCAAGATAAAGCCTGCTCCTCACCAGACAGACCGAGATAAAGCCTGCTCCTCACAAGCTAGCCCAAGATAAAGCCTGCTCCTCACCAAATAGACTAAGAAAAAGCATGCTCTTCACCAGACAGACCAAGAAAAAGCCTGCTCCTCACCAAATAAACCAAGAAAAAGCCTGCTCTTCACCAGACAGACCAAGATAAAGCCTGCTCTTCACCAGACAGACCAAGATAAAGCCTGCTCCTCACCAGATACACCAAGATAAAGCCTGCTCCTCACCAAATAGACCAAGATAAAGCCTGCTCCTCACCAAATAAACCAAGAAAAAGCCTGCTCTTCACCAGACAGACCAAGATAAAGCCTGCTCTTCACCAGACAGACCAAGATAAAGCCTGCTCCTCACCAGATACACCAAGATAAAGCCTGCTCCTCACCAAATAGACCAAGATAAAGCCTGCTCCTCACCAGATAGACCAAGCTAAAGCCTGCTCCTCATCAGATAGTCCAAGATAAAGCCTGCTCCTCGCAAGTTAGACCAAGATAAAGCCTGCTCCTCACCAAATAGACCAAGAAAAAGCCTGCTCTTCACCAGACAGACCAAGATAAAGCCTGCTCTTCACCAGACAGACCAAGATAAAGCCTGCTCCTCACCAGATACACCAAGATAAAACCTGCTCCTCACCAAATAGACCAAGATAAAGCCTGCTCCTCACCAGATAGACCAAGATAAAGCCTGCTCCTTACAAGTTAGACCAAGATAAAGCCTGCTCCTCACCAAATAGACTAAGAAAAAGCCTGCTCTTCACCAGACAGACCAAGATAAAGCCTGCTCCTCACCAGATACACCAAGATAAAGCCTGCTCCTCACCAGATAGACCAAGATAAAGTCTGCTTCTCACCAGATAGACCAAGATAAAGCCTGCTATTCACCAGACAGACCAAGATAAAGGCTGCTCCTCATCAAATAGACCAAGAAAAAGCCTGCTCTTCACCAGACACACCAAGATAAAGCCTGCTCCTCACCAAATAGACCATGATAAAGCCTGCTCCTCAGCAGATAGACCAAGATAAAGCCTGCTCCTCACCAGATAGACCAAGATAAAGTCTGCTCCTCACCAGATAGACCAGGATAAAGCCTGCTCCTCACCAGACAGACCGAGATAAAGCCTGCTCCTCACAAGCGAGACCAAGATAAAGCCTGCTCCTCACCAGACAGTCCAAGATAAAGCCTGCTCCTCACAAGCTAGACCAAGATAAAGCCTGCTCCTCACCAGATAGACCAAGATAAAGCCTGCTCCTCACAAGCTAGACCAAGATAAAGTCTGCTCCTCACCAGACAGTCCAAGATAAAGCCTGCTCCTCACCAAATAGACCAAGAAAAAGCCTGCTCTTCACCAGACAGACCAAGATAAAGCCTGCTCCTCACAAGTTAGACCAAGATAAAGCCTGCTCCTCACCAGATAGACCCAGATAAAGCCTGCTCCTCACCAGATAGACCAAGATAAAGCCTGCTCCTCACCAGATAGACCCAGATAAAGCCTGCTCCTCACCAGATAGACCAAGATAGAGCCTGCTCCTCACCAGATAGACCCAGATAAAGCCTGCTCCTCACCAGATAGACCAAGATAAAGTCTGCTCCTCTCCAGATACACCAAGATAAAGCCTGCTCCTCACCAGATAGACCAAAATAAAGCCTGCTCCTCACCAGACAGACCAAGCTAAAGCCTGCTCCTCACCAGACAGACCAAGCTAAAGCCTGCTCCTCACCAGATAGACCAAGATAAAACCTGCCCCTCACCAAATAGACCAAGATAAAGCCTGCTCCTCACCAGATACACCAAGATAAAGCCTGCTCCTCACCAGATAGACCAAGATAAAGTCTGCTTCTCACCAGATAGACCAAGATAAAGCCTGCTCCTCACCAGATAGACCAAGATAAAGCCTGCTCCTCACAAGCTAGACCAAGATAAAGCCTGCTCCTCACCAGACAGTCCAAGATAAAGCCTGCTCCTCACAAGCTAGACCAAGAAAAAGCCTGCTCCTCACCAAATAAACCAAGAAAAAGCCTGCTCCTCACCAGATACACCAAGATAAAGCCTGCTCCTCACCAGATAGACCAAGATAAAGTCTGCTTCTCACCAGATAGACCAAGATAAAGCCTGCTCCTCACCAGACAGTCCAATATAAAGCCTGCTCCTCACAAGCTAGACCAAGAAAAAGCCTGCTCCTCACCAAATAAACCAAGAAAAAGCCTGCTCTTCACCAGACAGACCAAGATAAAGCCTGCTCTTCACCAGACAGACCAAGATAAAGCCTGCTCCTCATCAGATAGTCCAAGATAAAGCCTGCTCCTCACAAGTTAGACCAAGATAAAGCCTGCTCCTCACCAAATAGACCAAGAAAAGCCTGCTCTTCACCAGACAGACCAAGATAAAGCCTGCTCTTCACCAGACAGACCAAGATAAAGCCTGCTCCTCACCAGATACACCAAGATAAAGCCTGCTCCTCACCAAATAGACCAAGATAAAGCCTGCTCCTCACCAGATAGACCAAGATAAAGCCTGCTCCTCATCAGATAGTCCAAGATAAAGCCTGCTCCTCACAAGTTAGACCAAGATAAAGCCTGCTCCTCACCAAATAGACCAAGAAAAAGCCTGCTCTTCACCAGACAGACCAAGATAAAGCCTGCTCTTCACCAGACAGACCAAGATAAAGCCTGCTCCTCACCAGATACACCAAGATAAAGCCTGCTCCTCACCAAATAGACCAAGATAAAGCCTGCTCCTCACCAGATAGACCAAGATAAAGCCTGCTCCTTACAAGTTAGACCAAGATAAAGCCTGCTCCTCACCAAATAGACTAAGAAAAAGCCTGCTCTTCACCAGACAGACCAAGATAAAGCCTGCTCCTCACCAGATACACCAAGATAAAGCCTGCTCCTCACCAGATAGACCAAGATAAAGTCTGCTTCTCACCAGATAGACCAAGATAAAGCCTGCTATTCACCAGACAGACCAAGATAAAGCCTGCTCTTCACCAGACAGACCAAGATAAAGCCTGCTCCTCACCAGATAGACCAAGATAAAGCCTGCTCCTCACCAGATAGACCATGATAAAGCCTGCTCCTCACCAGATAGACCAAGATAAAGCCTGCTCCTCACCAAATAGACCAAGATAAAGCCTGCTCCTCACCAGATAGACCAAGATAAAGCCTGCTCCTCACCAGATAGACCATGATAAAGCCTGCTCCTCACCAGATAGACCGAGATAAAGCCTGCTCCTCACCAAATAGACCAAGATAAAGCCTGCTCCTCACCAGATAGACCAAGATAAAGCCTGCTCCTTACAAGTTAGACCAAGATAAAGCCTGCTCCTCACCAAATAGACTAAGGCGGGCTTTGCACGCTGCGACATCGGTAACAATGTGTTACCGATGCTGCAGCGATAGTCCCGCCCCCGTCGCACGTGCAATATCTAGTGAAAGCTGCCGTAGCGATTATTATCGCTACGGCAGTTTCACATGCACATACCTGCCGTGCGACGTCCCTCTGGCCAGCGACCCGCCTCCTTCCTAAGGGGGCGGGTCATGCGGCGTCACAGCGACGTCACACGGCAGGCGGCCAATTGAAGTGGAGGGGCGGAGATGAGCGGGATGTAAACATCCCGCCCACCTCCGTCCTTCTCATTGCAGCCGGCGGCAGGTAAGGTGAAGTTTCTCGCTCCTGCGGCTTTAGACACAGCGATGTGTGCTGCCGCAGGAGCGAGGAACAACATCGTACCTGTCGCTGCACCGGCATTATGGAAATGTCGGAGGCTGCAGCGATGATACGATAACGACGCTTTTGCGCTCGTTCATCGTATCAAAAAGGATTTGCACGTTGCGATATCGACTGCGACGCCGGATGTGCATCACTTTCGATTTGACCCCATCGACATCGCACGTGCAATGTCGCAACGTGCAAAGCCGCCCTAAGAAAAAGCCTGCTCTTCACCAGACAGACCAAGATAGAGCCTGCTCCTCACCAGATACACCAAGATAAAGCCTGCTCCTCACCAGATAGACCAAGATAAAGCCTGCTCCTCACCAGATAGACCAAGATAAAGCCTGCTCTTCACCAGATAGACCAAGATAAAGCCTGCTCCTCACCAGATAGACCAAGAAAAAGCCTGCTCTTCACCAGACAGACCAAGATAAAGCCTGCTCTTCACCAGACAGACCAAGATAAAGCCTGCTCCTCACCAGATAGACCAAGACAAAGCCTGCTCCTCACCAGATAGACCATGATAAAGCCTGCTCCTCACCAGATAGACCAAGATAAAGCCTGCTCCTCACCAGATAGACCAAGATAAAGTCTGCTCCTCACCAGATGGACCAAGATAAAGCCTGCTCCTCACCAGACAGACCGAGATAAAGCCTGCTCCTCACAAGCTAGACTAAGATAAAGCCTGCTCCTTACCAGATACACCAAGATAAAGCCTGCTCCTCACCAGATAGACCCAGATAAAGCCTGCTCCTCACCAGATAGACCCAGATAAAGCCTTGCCTCACCAGATAGACCAAGATAAAGCCTGCTCTTCACCAGATAGACCCAGATAAAGCCTGCTCTTCACCAGATAGACCAAGATAGAGCCTGCTCCTCACCAGATAGACCCAGATAAAGCCTGCTCCTCACCAGATAGACCAAGATAAAGTCTGCTCCTCTCCAGATACACCAAGATAAAGCCTGCTCCTCACCAGATAGACCAAAATAAAGCCTGCTCCTTACCAGACAGACCAAGCTAAAGCCTGCTCCTCACCAGACAGACCAAGCTAAAGCCTGCTCCTCACCAGATAGACCAAGATAAAACCTGCCCCTCACCAAATAGACCAAGATAAAGCCTGCTCCTCACCAGATAGTCCAAGATAAAGCCTGCTCCTCACCAGATAGACCAAGATAAAGCCTACCCCTCACCAGACAGACCAAGATAAAGCCTGCTCCTCACAAGCTAGACCAAGATAAAGCCTGCTCCTCACCAGACAGTCCAAGATAAAGCCTGCTCCTCACCAGACAGTCCAAGATAAAGCCTGCTCCTCACCAAATAGACCAAGATAAAGCCTGTTCTTCACCAGATAGTCCAAGATAAAGCCTGCTCCTCACAAGCTAGACCAGGGGTCTCAAACACGCGGCCCCTCAGGCTGCTTTGTGCAGCCCCAGGCCCGTTCCCCTGTTCATTATCGCGGCTGGTGCAGGGGCCGCAGCCATTGTCTGCGCTTTGTCAGATGAATGTTTTGCCGGCGCTGCGCTCTCGCGCCGGCAGCACAATCATCTGACATAAATTGCTGACAGTGACACTGCACCTGCCGCGATAGTGAACAGGGGCACGGGTCTGGGGGCCGCACGAAGCAGAGACGAGGCAGCCGAGGGAACGCGGGACAGGTGAGAAGAATGGTGTTTTTTGTGTGTGTGTGTGTGTGTGTGTGTATATGTATATGTAAGGGCGGCACATTAACCCCTTAGCGACCTATGACGTACTGGGTACATCATGGCTCCCTGGTACTTAAGGACCTATGATGTATCCAATACGTCATGGCGAAATCGCGGCCCCGGAGCCCCGGTGGCTGCGATCGCTTTGCGAATACCTTAGATTCGGGGAGGAGGGGACCTCTGCCTGACCTCAGGAGGGGTGGTGTCGACTTCCCGGACCTACGGAGGCTGTGATTGGCTGACGAACGCCGCTCAGCCAATCACAGCCACTGTAATGTTTCAGCCAATGAAAATGGTTAAAACATTGAAATCCAGCCATGGTCAGTGCAGCGGTAGCACCGATCATTGGCTGAAGCTGGGTGACCTCTGTTTCACCCGCCCCCAGCTCTGATTGGAGAGACTGGCCTTGTGACCGATCTCTCCAATCACTGTGGATCTGGGGCCGGAGACCGCGCCCCTCAGCTTCACTCCGGCGTCTGTGGAAGATGAGAAGAGCGATCGGTAAGTTGTAGCCACTGCCCCCTTTCAGCCACTGCCGCTGCCCCCCCACCCATTACTATTACTACCGGATGTGGACAAAGTGCGCACATTACTATGGGATGGGGATAAGGGTGGCAACATTACTATAGGATGGGACATTACAAGGATGGGCACAATACTATTGGATGGGGACATTATTACTATAGACTGGGGACATTACTATAGGATGGGGACATTATTACTATAGGATGGGGACAAGGTGAGCACATTACTATAGGATCGGGACTAGGATGGGGCACAGTACTACAGCATAGGGACATAACTACAAGGGGACGAGGATGGGAAACATTACTATAGAATAGGGATAATGCTGGGGACATTACTATAGGATGGGGACATTATTATAGGATTGGACAGTACTATAGGATGGGGACATTGCTACAAGGGGACAAGGATGGGGAACATTAAGATGGGGACAAGGATGGACACATTACTATAGATTGGGGACATTACTATAGGATGGGGACAAGGATGAACACATTAGTACAGGATGGGCACATTACGATAAGATGAGGACAAGGATGAGCACATTACTATAACATGGAGACAAGGATGAGGCACATTACTACAAGAATGGGGAACATTACTTTAGGATGGGGACAAGGATGAGCACATTACTGTGGGATGGGGACTAGGATGGGGCACAATACTACAAGGGGACAAGAATGGGCACGTTACAACAACTTGGGGAACATTACTAAAATATGTTGGTCAAAATTTCTATATAGTGCTAATTGTAAGACTATTAGTTACAAGAAAGGAATAAAATGTAAAATATATATATATATATATACCGTATATATATATATATATATATATATAAATATATATATATATATATAATTTCATATTTAAACAAAGAATGTGCACGTTTGCTATAATAAACAAGTGAAAATGTTCAAAATCAGTGATCCAAAAGTGTGTAAAAAAAATAATTATATTATATATGGTACCAATAAAAATGTCACTTTGTCCTGCAAAGAATGCGGCCCCCCAAATTATTTCTTTCCCTCTGTGCGGCCCATACACCCAGGCGAGTTTGAGACCCCTGAGCTAGACCAAGATAAAGCCTGCTCCTCACCAGATAGACCAAGATAAAGCCTGCTCCTCACCAGATAGTCCAAGATAAAGCCTGCTCCTCACCAGATAGACCAAGATAAAGCCTGCTCCTCACCAGATAGTCCAAGATAAAGCCTGCTCCTCACCAGATAGTCCAAGATAAAGCCTGCTCCTCACAAGCTAGACCAAGATAAAGCCTGCTCCTCACCAGATAGACCAAGATAAAGCCTGCTCCTCACAAGCTAGACCAAGATAAAGCCTGCCCCTCACCAGATAGACCAAGATAAAGCCTGCCCCTGACCAGACAGACCAAGATAAAGCCTGCTCTTAACAAGCTAGACCAAGATAAAGCCTGCTCCTCACCAGACAGTCCAAGATAAAGCCTGCTCCTCACCAGATAGACCAAGGTAAAGCCTGCTTCTCACAACATAGACCAAGATAAAGCCTGCTCCTCACAAGCTAGACCAAGATAAAGCCTGCTCCTCACCAGACAGTCCACGATAAAGCCTGCTCCTCACCAAATAGATCAAGGTAAAGCCTGCTTCTCACAAGCTAGACCAAGATAAAGCCTGCTCCTCACCAGATAGATCAAGATAAAGCCTGCTCCTCAACAGATAAACCAAGGTAAAGCCTGCTCCTCACCAGATAGACCAAGATAAAGCCTGCTCTTCACCAGACAGACCAAGATAAAGCCTGCTCCTCACCAGATAGAGCAAGATAAAGCCTGTTCCCTACCAGACAGAGCAAGATAAAGCCTGCTCCTCACCAGACAGAGCAAGATAAAGCCTGCTCCTCACCAGACAGACCAAGATAAAGCCTGCTCCTCACCAGACAGACCAAGATAAAGCCTGCTCCTCACCAGACAGACCAAGATAAAGCCTGCTCCTCACCAGACAGAGCAAGATAAAGCCTGCTCCTCACCAGATAGACCAAGATAAAGCCTGCTCCTCACCAGATAGATCAAGATAAAGCCTGCTCCTCACCAGATACACCAAGATAAAGCCTGCTCCTCACCAGATAGACCAAGATAAAGCCTGCTCCTCACCAGATAGACCAAGATAAAGCCTGCTCCTCACTAAACAGACTAAGGTAAAGCCTGCTTCTCACCAGACACATCCACACCAAGATAAAGCCTACTCCTCAGCGGATAGACCAAGATAAAGCCTGCTCCTCACCAGATAGATCGAGATAAAGCCTTCTCCTCACAAGACAGGCTGAAATAAAGCCTGCTTCTCACCAGTTAGGCCAAGATAATGTCTGGTCCTCACTAGACAGACTAATATAAAGCCTGCTCCTCACTAAACAAACCAAGATAACGCCTGCTCCTCACCAGACAGGCCAAAATAAAGCCTACTCCTCACTAAACAGACCAAGGTAAAGCCTGCGCCTCACTAGACAGGCCAAGGTAAAGCCTGCTCCTCACCAGACAGGCCGAGATAAAGCCTACTCCTCACCGGATAGACCGAGATAAAGCCTGCTCCTTACCAGACAGGCCGAGATAAAGCCTGCTCCTTACCAGACAGGCCGAGATAAAGCCTGCTCCTCACCAGACAGGCCAAGATAAAGCCTGCTCCTCACCTGACAGGCCAAGGTAAAGCCTGCTCCTCACCAGACAGGCCAACGTAAAGCCTGCTCCTTACCAGACAGGCCGAGATAAAGCCTGCTCCTTACCAGACAGGTCGAGATAAAACCTGCTCCTCACCAGACAGGCCAAGATAAAGCCTACTCCTCACCGGATAGACCGAGATAAAGCCTGCTCCTCACCAGACAGGCCGAGATAAAGCCTGCTCCTTACCAGACACACCAAGATGATATTTGGGCCTCACCATCTATACTGGAAATTTATGTAAAAATTAAGCCTCTTTTAATTTTTCATTTTTTGTCCAGTATTACAGATCTCTGTGTGCATTGTATTCTGCTGTTTGTATGTGTAATCAAACTAATAATCCACCTCTGACCAATACATTTAGTTTCCTCCCACTGATAGGGAATCTAGACTGTTACCCCCGATGGGGACAGTAAAGTGCTGTGGAATTAATAGAAATATATGAGTCAGTAAAATAAATACATAAATCACAAACTCAGTGTTCATAACAATGCTCGATCACGATTACCTTGCTGTGTAAATACAAATAACAGTGATCGTGCTCTTATTTCTCATCAAAGTCCCCAGCTATGAGGTCCTCTTGTGATGTAGGTTCCAGCGTCTGAGAATAACACGAGCATTCAAGATTTTCTACATTTTGTAAAGTAGTAAGATTTGTGCTGCCAAGTCATCTGTGATGAAATCATAGTGTGTGAGATGCTATGGCTTCTATTTACTAGAAGTATTACCTATGCTATAAAACCAGGTTTCTACCAATTCATCTAGAAAGTCAACAAAGTGTGATGTTTTGAGTGTCAGATTGTGCGCTGTTTACAGTTGAGCGAGTACCTAAGGGTACTTTCACACTTGCGTTATTTTCCTTCCGTTACAATCCGCCCTTTTGGGAAACAGCGGAATCCGTTAACGGATTCCGCTGTTTCCCATAGACTTGTATGGTTGACGGATTGTACCAAAAGGAGCTGCGTTGCTTCCGCTGGGCGACGCTCCGTTGCTTCCGCCCAGCGGGAGGAACGCAGCATGTAACGTTATTTTGAGCAGCGGAATCCTCTGGATTTCACTGCGCATGCTCTTTTTTTTTTTTTTTTTTTTTTTTTTTTTAAATCAAACTTTATTTTGGCTCGCGGTGGCCGAACGTTCAGCTGAGCGCCCGGCCGTCGGCAAGCGACAGCGCTCAGCTGAATGACCGGCCACCAGCATGCCCGGGCGCCGGCAAGTGACAGCGATCAGCTGATCACCCGGCGGCCGGCTGCAGGGAGCGATCAGCTGATCACCCGGCGGCCGGGAGCGATCAGCTGATCACCCGGCGGCCGGGAGCGATCAGCTGATCACCCGGCGGCCGGCTGCAGGGAGCGATCAGCTGATCACCCGGCAGCCGGGAGCGATCAGCTGATCACCCGGCGGGCGGGAGCGATCAGCTGATCACCTGGCGGCCAACTACTGGGAGCAATCAGCTGATCACCCAGCGTCCGGCTGCAGGGAACGATGAGCTGATCGTTCACTATAGTCTGCCGCTGGTAAAACCGGGAAAAAAAAAAAAAAAAAAATCAAAACGAATTGCGTTGTTTTGCAGCATCCGTTGCATCCGTTGTGTCACTATATGCAACACATCCGTTGCATCCGTTACACAACGCAATGCAACGGATACCGTTCAACGCAAGTGTGAAAGTAGCCTAACTATTCACACTCACTATACTGATACGATACGATGCGATACACTTTATTGATCCTGTGGGAAATTCTGGTATCAGCAGGACAACCTAAATCATAACATGAATTACATAATTGACAAGACAGTGGAGGTGACAGAACATTCTACATTAGATGAGGACATACACAGCGGGGACTGAAAGTAGAAGAAATAAAGTAGATATTCACCTTCATGATGTCACACTAATGTTATTGTTGTACATTCCCAGAGCAGTGACACAAATGATTCCTATATTCTCCTTCTTACACCTCAGAAAGATTCGCCGGTTACTGAAGTCTCTTCTGTCTCATGAACAGCTCATATAATGGATGTGCATTATTATTCATAACCGCCAGACACTTTTCCAGAGTTCTTCTCTCCACGACCTCCTCCAGAGAGTCCAGATTGCAGCCACCAGCGGAGCAACTACCCCAGCATCAGAGCCCCGCACACTACTACCCCCACATCAGAGACCCACACACTACTACCCCAGCATCAGAGACCCGCACACTACTACCCCAGCATCAGAGACCCCCACACTACTACCCCAGCATCAGAGACCCGCACACTACTACCCCAGCATCAGAGACCCGCACACTACTACCCCAGCATCAGAGACCCGCACACTACTACCCCAGCATCAGACACCCGCACACTACTACCCCAGCATCAGAGACCTGCACACTACTACCCCAGCATCAGAGACCCGCACACTACTACCCCAGCATCAGACCCCCGCACACTACTACCCCAGCATCAGACACCCGCACACTACTACCCCCACATCAGAGACCCACACACTACTACCCCAGCATCAGAGACCCGCACACTACTACCCCAGCATCAGAGACCCGCACACTACTACCCCAGCATCAGACACCCGCACACTACTACCCCAGCATCAGACCCCCGCACACTACTACCCCAGCATCAGAGACCCGCACACTACTACCCCAGCATCAGAGACCCGCACACTACTACCCCAGCATCAGACACCCGCACACTACTACCCCCACATCAGAGACCCACACACTACTACCCCAGCATCAGAGACCCGCACACTACTACCCCAGCATCAGAGACCCCCACACTACTACCCCAGCATCAGAGACCCGCACACTACTACCCCAGCATCAGAGACCGCACACTACTACCCCAGCATCAGAGACCCGCACACTACTACCCCAGCATCAGACACCCGCACACTACTACCCCAGCATCAGAGACCCACACACTACTACCCCAGCATCAGAGACCACACACTACTACCCCAGCATCAGAGACCCGCACACTACTACCCCAGCATCAGAGACCCGCACACTACTACCCCAGCATCAGAGACCCCCGCACACTACTACCCCAGCATCAGACACCCGCACACTACTACCCCAGCATCAGACACCCGCACACTACTACCCCAGCATCAGACACCCGCACACTACTACCCCAGCATCAGAGACCCGCACACTACTACCCCAGCATCAGAGACCCACACACTACTACCCCAGCATCAGAGACCCGCACACTACTACCCCAGCATCAGAGACCCGCACACTACTACCCCAGCATCAGACACCCGCACACTACTACCCCAGCATCAGACACCCGCACACTACTACCCCAGCATCAGAGACCCGCACACTACTACCCCAGCATCAGAGACCCGCACACTACTACCCCAGCATCAGAGACCCGCACACTACTACCCCAGCATCAGAGACCCACACACTACTACCCCAGCATCAGAGACCCGCACACTACTACCCCAGCATCAGAGACCCACACACTACTACCCCAGCATCAGAGACCCGCACACTACCACCCCAGCATCAGACACCCGCACACTACTACCCCAGCATCAGAGACCCGCACACTACTACCCCAGCATCAGACACCCGCACACTACCACCCCAGCATCAGACACCCGCACACTACTACCCCAGCATCAGAGACCCGCACACTACTACCCCAGCATCAGACACCCGCACACTACCACCCCAGCATCAGAGACCCGCACACTACTACCCCAGCATCAGAGACCCGCACACTACTACCCCAGCATCAGAGACCCGCACACTACTACCCCAGCATCAGAGACCCACACACTACTACCCCAGCATCAGAGCCCCGCACACTACTACCCCAGCATCAGAGACCCGCACACTACTACCCCAGCATCAGAGACCGCACACTACTACCCCAGCATCAGAGACCCGCACACTACTACCCCAGCATCAGAGACCCGCACACTACTACCCCAGCATCAGAGACCCACACACTACTACCCCAGCATCAGAGACCCACACACTACTACCCCAGCATCAGACACCCGCACACTACTACCCCAGCATCAGAGACCCGCACACTACTACCCCAGCATCAGAGACCCGCACACTACTACCCCAGCATCATAGACCCGCACACTACTACCCCAGCATCAGACACCCGCACACTACTACCCCAGCATCAGAGACCCACACACTACTACCCCAGCATCAGAGACCCGCACACTACTACCCCAGCATCAGAGACCGCACACTACTACCCCAGCATCAGACCCCCGCACACTACTACCCCAGCATCAGAGACCCGCACACTACTACCCCAGCATCAGACACCCCCACACTACTACCCCAGCATCAGAGACCCGCACACTACTACCCCAGCATCAGAGACCCGCACACTACTACCCCAGCATCAGAGACCCGCACACTACTACCCCAGCATCAGAGACCCGCACACTACTACCCCAGCATCAGACACCCGCACACTACTGCCCCAGCATCAGAGACCCGCACACTACTACCCCAGCATCAGAGACCCGCACACTACTACCCCAGCATCAGAGCCCCGCACACTACTACCCCAGCATCAGAGACCTGCACACTACTACCCCAGCATCAGAGACCCGCACACTACTACCCCAGCATCAGAGACCCGCACACTACTACCCCAGCATCAGAGACCCGCACACTACTACCCCAGCATCAGACCCCCGCACACTACTACCCCAGCATCAGAGACCCGCACACTACTACCCCAGCATCAGAGACCCGCACACTACTACCCCAGCATCAGACCCCCGCACACTACTACCCCAGCATCAGAGACCCGCACACTACTACCCCAGCATCAGAGACCCGCACACTACTACCCCAGCATCAGAGACCCGCACACTACTACCCCAGCATCAGACCCCCGCACACTACTACCCCAGCATCAGAGACCCCCACACTACTACCCCAGCATCAGAGACCCGCACACTACTACCCCAGCATCAGACCCCCGCACACTACTACCCCAGCATCAGAGACCCGCACACTACTACCCCAGCATCAGAGACCCGCACACTACTACCCCAGCATCAGAGACCCGCACACTACTACCCCAGCATCAGACACCCGCACACTACTACCCCAGCATCAGAGACCCACACACTACTACCCCAGCATCAGAGACCCGCACACTACCACCCCAGCATCAGAGACCCGCACACTACTACCCCAGCATCAGAGACCCCCACACTACTACCCCAGCATCAGAGACCCGCACACTACTACCCCAGCATCAGAGACCCACACACTACTACCCCAGCATCAGAGACCCGCACACTACCACCCCAGCATCAGAGACCCGCACACTACTACCCCAGCATCAGAGACCCGCACACTACTACCCCAGCATCAGAGACCCGCACACTACTACCCCAGCATCAGAGACCCGCACACTACTACCCCAGCATCAGAGACCCGCACACTACTACCCCAGCATCAGAGACCCACACACTACTACCCCAGCATCAGAGCCCCGCACACTACTACCCCAGCATCAGAGACCCACACACTACTACCCCAGCATCAGAGACCCACACACTACTACCCCAGCATCAGACACCCGCACACTACTACCCCAGCATCAGAGACCCGCACACTACTACCCCAGCATCAGAGACCCGCACACTACTACCCCAGCATCATAGACCCGCACACTACTACCCCAGCATCAGACACCCGCACACTACTACCCCAGCATCAGAGACCCACACACTACTACCCCAGCATCAGAGACCCGCACACTACTACCCCAGCATCAGAGACCGCACACTACTACCCCAGCATCAGACCCCCGCACACTACTACCCCAGCATCAGAGACCCGCACACTACTACCCCAGCATCAGACACCCCCACACTACTACCCCAGCATCAGAGACCCGCACACTACTACCCCAGCATCAGAGACCCGCACACTACTACCCCAGCATCAGAGACCCGCACACTACTGCCCCAGCATCAGACACCCGCACACTACTACCCCAGCATCAGAGACCCGCACACTACCACCCCAGCATCAGAGACCCGCACACTACTACCCCAGCATCAGAGACCCGCACACTACTACCCCAGCATCAGAGACCCGCACACTACTACCCCAGCATCAGAGACCCACACACTACTACCCCAGCATCAGACCCCCGCACACTACTACCCCAGCATCAGACACCCGCACACTACTACCCCAGCATCAGAGACCCACACACTACTACCCCAGCATCAGAGACCCACACACTACTACCCCAGCATCAGAGACCCCCACACTACTACCCCAGCATCAGAGACCCGCACACTACTACCCCAGCATCAGAGACCCCCACACTACTACCCCAGCATCAGAGACCCGCACACTACCACCCCAGCATCAGAGACCCGCACACTACTACCCCAGCATCAGAGACCCCCACACTACTACCCCAGCATCAGAGACCCCCACACTACTACCCCAGCATCAGAGACCCGCACACTACTACCCCAGCATCAGAGACCCGCACACTACTACCCCAGCATCAGAGACCCGCACACTACTACCCCAGCATCAGAGACCCGCACACTACTACCCCAGCATCAGAGACCCGCACACTACTACCCCAGCATCAGACCCCCGCACACTACTACCCCAGCATCAGACACCCGCACACTACTACCCCAGCATCAGAGACCCGCACACTACTACCCCAGCATCAGAGACCCCACACTACTACCCCAGCATCAGAGACCCCACACTACTACCCCAGCATCAGAGACCCGCACACTACTACCCCAGCATCAGAGACTCACACACTACTACCCCAGCATCAGAGACCCGCACACTACTACCCCAGCATCAGAGACCCGCACACTACTACCCCAGCATCAGAGACCCGCACACTACTACCCCAGCATCAGACCCCCACACACTACTACCCCAGCATCAGAGACCCGCACACTACTACCCCAGCATCAGAGACCCGCACACTACTACCCCCACATCAGAGACCCACACACTACTACCCCAGCATCAGACACCCGCACACTACTACCCCAGCATCAGAGACCCGCACACTACTACCCCAGCATCAGACCCCCACACACTACTACCCCAGCATCAGAGACCCGCACACTACTACCCCCACATCAGAGACCCACACACTACTACCCCAGCATCAGACACCCGCACACTACTACCCCAGCATCAGAGACCCGCACACTACTACCCCAGCATCAGAGACCCACACACTACTACCCCAGCATCAGAGACCCCACACTACTACCCCAGCATCAGAGACCCGCACACTACTACCCCAGCATCAGAGACCCACACACTACTACCCCAGCATCAGAGACTCACACACTACTACCCCAGCATCAGAGACCCGCACACTACTACCCCAGCATCAGAGACCCGCACACTACTACCCCAGCATCAGAGACCCGCACACTACTACCCCAGCATCAGACCCCCACACACTACTACCCCAGCATCAGAGACCCGCACACTACTACCCCAGCATCAGAGACCCGCACACTACTACCCCCACATCAGAGACCCACACACTACTACCCCAGCATCAGACACCCGCACACTACTACCCCAGCATCAGAGACCCGCACACTACTACCCCAGCATCAGAGACCCGCACACTACTACCCCAGCATCAGACCCCCACACACTACTACCCCAGCATCAGAGACCCGCACACTACTACCCCCACATCAGAGACCCACACACTACTACCCCAGCATCAGACACCCGCACACTACTACCCCAGCATCAGACACCCGCACACTACTACCCCAGCATCAGAGACCCACACACTACTACCCCAGCATCAGAGACCCGCACACCACTACCCCAGCATCAGAGACCCGCACACTACTACCCCAGCATCAGAGACCCGCACACCACTACCCCAGCATCAGAGACCCGCACACTACTACCCCAGCATCAGAGACCCGCACACTACTACCCCAGCATCAGAGACCCGCACACTACTACCCCAGCATCAGAGACCCGCACACTACCACCCCAGCATCAGAGACCCGCACACCACTACCCCAGCATCAGAGACCCGCACACCACTACCCCAGCATCAGAGACCCGCACACTACTACCCCAGCATCAGAGACCCGCACACTACTACCCCAGCATCAGAGACCCGCACACTACCACCCCAGCATCAGAGACCCGCACACTACCACCCCAGCATCAGAGACCCGCACACTACTACCCCAGCATCAGAGACCCACACACTACTACCCCAGCATCAGAGACCCGCACACTACTACCCCCACATCAGAGACCCACACACTACTACCCCAGCATCAGACACCCGCACACTACTACCCCAGCATCAGAGACCCGCACACTACTACCCCAGCATCAGAGACCCCCACACTACTACCCCAGCATCAGAGACCCGCACACTACTACCCCAGCATCAGAGACCGCACACTACTACCCCAGCATCAGAGACCCGCACACTACTACCCCAGCATCAGAGACCCGCACACTACTACCCCAGCATCAGAGACCCGCACACTACTACCCCAGCATCAGAGACCCGCACACTACTACCCCAGCATCAGAGACCCGCACACTACTACCCCAGCATCAGAGACCCGCACACTACTACCCCAGCATCAGAGACCCGCACACTACTACCCCAGCATCAGACCCCCGCACACTACTACCCCAGCATCAGAGACCCGCACACTACCACCCCAGCATCAGAGACGCACACACTACTACCCCAGCATCAGAGACCTGCACACTACTACCCCAGCATCAGAGACCCCACACTACTACCCCAGCATCAGAGACCCGCACACTACCACCCCAGCATCAGAGACCCGCACACTACTACCCCAGCATCAGACCCCCGCACACTACTACCCCAGCATCAGACACCCGCACACTACTACCCCAGCATCAGAGACCCGCACACTACTACCCCAGCATCAGAGACCCCACACTACTACCCCAGCATCAGAGACCCGCACACTACTACCCCAGCATCAGAGACCCGCACACTACTACCCCAGCATCAGAGACTCACACACTACTACCCCAGCATCAGAGACCCGCACACTACTACCCCAGCATCAGAGACCCGCACACTACTACCCCAGCATCAGAGACCCGCACACTACTACCCCAGCATCAGACCCCCACACACTACTACCCCAGCATCAGAGACCCGCACACTACTACCCCAGCATCAGAGACCCGCACACTACTACCCCCACATCAGAGACCCACACACTACTACCCCAGCATCAGACACCCGCACACTACTACCCCAGCATCAGAGACCCGCACACTACTACCCCAGCATCAGAGACCCGCACACTACTACCCCAGCATCAGACCCCCACACACTACTACCCCAGCATCAGAGACCCGCACACTACTACCCCCACATCAGAGACCCACACACTACTACCCCAGCATCAGACACCCGCACACTACTACCCCAGCATCAGACACCCGCACACTACTACCCCAGCATCAGAGACCCACACACTACTACCCCAGCATCAGAGACCCGCACACCACTACCCCAGCATCAGAGACCCGCACACTACTACCCCAGCATCAGAGACCCGCACACCACTACCCCAGCATCAGAGACCCGCACACTACCACCCCAGCATCAGAGACCCGCACACTACCACCCCAGCATCAGAGACCCGCACACTACTACCCCAGCATCAGAGACCCACACACTACTACCCCAGCATCAGAGACCCGCACACTACTACCCCCACATCAGAGACCCACACACTACTACCCCAGCATCAGACACCCGCACACTACTACCCCAGCATCAGAGACCCGCACACTACTACCCCAGCATCAGAGACCCGCACACTACTACCCCAGCATCAGAGACCCGCACACTACTACCCCAGCATCAGACCCCCGCACACTACTACCCCAGCATCAGAGACCCGCACACTACCACCCCAGCATCAGAGACGCACACACTACTACCCCAGCATCAGAGACCCGCACACTACTACCCCAGCATCAGAGACCCCACACTACTACCCCAGCATCAGAGACCCGCACACTACCACCCCAGCATCAGAGACACGCACACTACTACCCCAGCATCAGAGACCGCACACTACTACCCCAGCATCAGAGACCCGCACACTACTACCCCAGCATCAGAGACCCCACACTACTACCCCAGCATCAGAGACCCGCACACTACTACCCCAGCATCAGAGACCACACACTACTGCCCCAGCATCAGAGACCCGCACACTACCACCCCAGCATCAGAGACCCGCACACTACTACCCCCACATCAGAGACCCACACACTACTACCCCAGCATCAGAGACCCGCACACTACTACCCCAGCATCAGAGCCCCGCACACTACTACCCCAGCATCAGAGACCCGCACACTACTACCCCAGCATCAGAGACTCACACACTACTACCCCAGCATCAGAGACCCGCACACTACCACCCCAGCATCAGAGACCCGCACACTACTACCCCAGCATCAGAAACCCACACACTACTACCCCAGCATCAGAGACCCGCACACTACTACCCCAGCATCAGAGACCCGCACACTACTACCCCCACATCAGAGACCCACACACTACTACCCCAGCATCAGACACCCGCACACTACTACCCCAGCATCAGAGACCCGCACACTACTACCCCAGCATCAGAGACCCGCACACTACTACCCCAGCATCAGACCCCCACACACTACTACCCCAGCATCAGAGACCCGCACACTACTACCCCCACATCAGAGACCCACACACTACTACCCCAGCATCAGACACCCGCACACTACTACCCCAGCATCAGACACCCGCACACTACTACCCCAGCATCAGAGACCCGCACACTACTACCCCAGCATCAGACACCCGCACACTACTACCCCAGCATCAGAGACCCACACACTACTACCCCAGCATCAGAGACCCGCACACTACTACCCCAGCATCAGAGACCCGCACACCACTACCCCAGCATCAGAGACCCGCACACTACTACCCCAGCATCAGAGACCCGCACACTACCACCCCAGCATCAGAGACCCGCACACTACTACCCCAGCATCAGAGACCCACACACTACTACCCCAGCATCAGACACCCGCACACTACCACCCCAGCATCAGAGACCCGCACACTACTACCCCAGCATCAGAGACCCGCACACTACTACCCCAGCATCAGACCCCCGCACACTACTACCCCAGCATCAGAGACCCACACACTACTACCCCAGCATCAGAGACCCACACACTACTACCCCAGCATCAGAGCCCCGCACACTACTACCCCAGCATCAGAGACCCGCACACTACTACCCCAGCATCAGAGACCCGCACACTACTACCCCAGCATCAGAGACCCGCACACTACTACCCCAGCATCAGAGACCCGCACACTACTACCGCAGCATCAGAGACCCACACACTACTACCCCAGCATCAGAGACCCGCACACCACTACCCCAGCATCAGAGACCCGCACACTACTACCCCAGCATCAGAGACCCGCACACCACTACCCCAGCATCAGAGACCCGCACACTACTACCCCAGCATCAGAGACCCGCACACTACCACCCCAGCATCAGAGACCCGCACACTACTACCCCAGCATCAGAGACCCACACACTACTACCCCAGCATCAGAGACCCGCACACTACTACCCCAGCATCAGAGACCCACACACTACTACCCCAGCATCAGAGACCCGCACACTACTACCCCAGCATCAGAGACCCGCACACTACTACCCCAGCATCAGAGACCCGCACACTACCACCCCAGCATCAGAGACCCGCACACTACTACCCCAGCATCAGAGACCCGCACACTACTACCCCAGCATCAGAGACCCGCACACTACTACCCCAGCATCAGAGACCCGCACACTACTACCCCAGCATCAGAGACCCGCACACTACTACCCCAGAATCAGAGACCCGCACACTACTACCCCAGTATCAGACACCCGCACACTACTACCCCAGCATCAGAGACCCGCACACTACTACCCCAGCATCAGAGACCCGCACACTACTACCCCAGCATCAGAGACCCACACACTACTACCCCAGCATCAGACACCCGCACACTACTACCCCAGCATCACAGACCCGCACACTACTACCCCAGCATCAGAGACCCACACACTACTACCCCAGCATCAGAGACCCACACACTACTACCCCAGCATCAGAGACCCGCACACTACTACCCCAGCATCAGAGAACCACACACTACTACCCCAGCATCAGAGACCGCACACTACTACCCCCCACATCAGAGACCCACACACTACTACCCCAGCATCAGAGACCCACACACTACTACCCCAGCATCAGAGACCCGCACACTACTACCCCAGCATCAGAGACCCGCACACTACTACCCCCACATCAGAGACCCACACACTACTACCCCAGCATCAGACACCCGCACACTACTACCCCAGCATCAGAGACCCGCACACTACTACCCCAGCATCAGAGACCCACACACTACTACCCCAGCATCAGAGACCCACACACTACTACCCCAGCATCAGAGACCCGCACACTACTACCCCAGCATCAGAGACCCGCACACTACTACCCCAGCATCAGAGACCCGCACACTACTACCCCAGCATCAGAGAACCACACACTACTACCCCAGCATCAGAGACCGCACACTACTACCCCCCACATCAGAGACCCACACACTACTACCCCAGCATCAGAGACCCACACACTACTACCCCAGCATCAGAGACCCGCACACTACTACCCCAGCATCAGAGACCCACACACTACTACCCCAGCATCAGAGACCCGCACACTACTACCCCAGCATCAGAGACCCACACACTACTACCCCAGCATCAGAGACCGCACACTACTACCCCCCACATCAGAGACCCACACACTACTACCCCAGCATCAGAGACCCACACACTACTACCCCAGCATCAGAGACCGCACACTACTACCCCCACATCAGAGACCCGCACACTACTACCCCAGCATCAGAGATCCGCACACTACTACCCCAGCATCAGAGACCCGCACACTACTACCCCAGCATCAGAGACCCACACACTACTACCCCAGCATCAGAGACCCGCACACTACTACCCCAGCATCAGAGACCCGCACACTACTACCCCAGCATCAGAGACCCCACACTACTACCCCAGCATCAGAGACCCGCACACTACTACCCCAGCATCAGAGACCGCACACTACTACCCCCCACATCAGAGACCCGCACACTACTACCCCAGCATCAGAGACCCACACACTACTACCCCAGCATCAGAGACCCGCACACTACTACCCCAGCATCAGAGACCCACACACTACTACCCCTAGCATCAGAGACCCACACACTACTACCCCAGCATCAGAGACCCACACACTACTACCCCAGCATCAGAGACCCGCACACTACTACCCCAGCATCAGAGACCGCACACTACTACCCCAGCATCAGAGACCCGCACACTACTACCCCAGCATCAGAGACCCGCACACTACTACCCCAGCATCAGAGCCCCGCACACTACTACCCCAGCATCAGAGACCACACACTACTGCCCCAGCATCAGAGACCCGCACACTACTACCCCAGCATCAGAGACCCGCACATTACTACCCCAGCATCAGAGACCCGCACACTACTACCCCAGCATCAGAGACCCGCACACTACTACCCCAGCATCAGAGAACCACACACTACTACCCCAGCATCAGAGACCGCACACTACTACCCCCCACATCAGAGACCCACACACTACTACCCCAGCATCAGAGACCCACACACTACTACCCCAGCATCAGAGACCCGCACACTACTACCCCAGCATCAGAGACCCACACACTACTACCCCAGCATCAGAGACCCGCACACTACTACCCCAGCATCAGAGACCCACACACTACTACCCCAGCATCAGAGACCGCACACTACTACCCCCCACATCAGAGACCCACACACTACTACCCCAGCATCAGAGACCCGCACACTACCACCCCAGCATCAGAGACCCACACACTACTACCCCAGCATCAGAGACCGCACACTACTACCCCCACATCAGAGACCCGCACACTACTACCCCAGCATCAGAGATCCGCACACTACTACCCCAGCATCAGAGACCCGCACACTACTACCCCAGCATCAGAGACCCACACACTACTACCCCAGCATCAGAGACCCGCACACTACTACCCCAGCATCAGAGACCCGCACACTACTACCCCAGCATCAGAGACCCCACACTACTACCCCAGCATCAGAGACCCGCACACTACTACCCCAGCATCAGAGACCGCACACTACTACCCCCCACATCAGAGACCCGCACACTACTACCCCAGCATCAGAGACCCGCACACTACTACCCCAGCATCAGACCCCCGCACACTACTACCCCAGCATCAGAGACCCGCACACTACTACCCCAGCATCAGACCCCCGCACACTACTACCCCAGCATCAGAGACCCGCACACTACTACCCCAGCATCAGAGCCCCGCACACTACTACCCCCACATCAGAGACCCACACACTACTACCCCCCACATCAGAGACCCACACACTACTACCCCAGCATCAGAGATCCGCACACTACTACCCCAGCATCAGAGACCCGCACACTACTACCCCAGCATCAGAGACCCGCACACTACTACCCCAGCATCAGAGACCCACACACTACTACCCCAGCATCAGAGACCCACACACTACTACCCCAGCATCAGAGACCGCACACTACTACCCCAGCATCAGAGACCGCACACTACTACCCCCCACATCAGAGACCCGCACACTACTACCCCAGCATCAGAGATCCGCACACTACTACCCCAGCATCAGAGACCCGCACACTACTACCCCAGCATCAGAGACCCACACACTACTACCCCAGCATCAGAGACCCGCACACTACTACCCCAGCATCAGAGACCCGCACACTACTACCCCCACATCAGAGACCCACACACTACTACCCCAGCATCAGAGACCCACACACTACTACCCCAGCATCAGAGACCGCACACTACTACCCCAGCATCAGAGACCCGCACACTACTACCCCAGCATCAGAGACCTGCACACTACTATCCCAGCATCAGAGACCCGCACACTACTACCCCAGCATCAGAGACCCGCACACTACTACCCCAGCATCAGAGACCCGCACACTACTACCCCAGCATCAGAGACCCGCACACTACTACCCCAGCATCAGAGACCCGCACACTACTACCCCAGCATCAGAGACCCGCACACTACTACCCCCACATCAGAGACCCGCACACTACTACCCCAGCATCAGAGACCCGCACACTACTACCCCAGCATCAGAGACCCGCACACTACTACCCCAGCATCAGAGACCCGCACACTACTACCCCAGCATCAGAGACCCGCACACTACTACCCCCCACATCAGAGACCCGCACACTACTACCCCAGCATCAGAGACCCGCACACTACTACCCCAGCATCAGAGACCCGCACACTACTACCCCAGCATCAGAGACCCGCACACTACTACCCCAGCATCAGAGACCCGCACACTACTACCCCAGCATCAGAGACCCGCACACTACTACCCCAGCATCAGAGACCGCACACTACTACCCCAGCATCAGAGACCCGCACACTACTACCCCAGCATCAGAGACCCGCACACTACTACCCCAGCATCAGAGACCCACACACTACTACCCCAGCATCAGAGACCGCACACTAATACCCCCCACATCAGAGACCCGCACACTACTACCCCAGCATCAGAGACCCGCACACTGCTACCCCCACATCAGAGACCCGCACACTACTACCCCAGCATCAGAGACCCACACACTACTACCCCAGCATCAGACCCCCGCACTACTACCCCAGCATCAGAGACCCGCACACTACTACCCCAGCATCAGAGACCCACACACTACTACCCCAGCATCAGAGACCCGCACACTACTACCCCAGCATCAGAGACCGCACACTACTACCCCAGCATCAGAGACCCGCACACTACTACCCCAGCATCAGAGAGCCGCACACTACTACCCCAGCATCAGAGGCCCGCACACTACTACCCCAGCATCAGAGCCCCGCACACTACTACCCCAGCATCAGAGACCACACACTACTGCCCCAGCATCAGAGACCCGCACACTACTACTCCAGCATCAGAGACCCGCACACTACTACCCCAGCATCAGAGACCCGCACATTACTACCCCAGCATCAGAGACCCGCACACTACTACCCCAGCATCAGAGACCCGCACACTACTACCCCAGCATCAGAGACCCGCACACTACTACCCCAGCATCAGAGACCGCACACTACTACCCCAGCATCAGAGACCCGCACACTACTACCCCAGCATCAGAGACCCGCACACTACTACCCCAGCATCAGAGACCGCACACTACTACCCCAGCATCAGAGACCCGCACACTACTACCCCAGCATCAGAGACCCCCATACTACTACCCCAGCATCAGAGGCCCGCACACTACTACCCCACCATCAGACACCCGCACACTACTACCCCAGCATCAGAGACCCGCACTACTACTACCCCAGCATCAGAGACCGCACACTACTACCCCCCACATCAGAGACCCACACACTACTACCCCAGCATTAGAGACCCGCACACTACTACCCCAGCATCAGAGACCGCACACTACTACCCCAGCATCAGAGACCCGCACACTACTACCCCAGCATCAGAGACCCGCACACTACTACCCCAGCATCAGACCCCCGCACTACTACCTCAGCATCAGAGACCCGCACACTACTACCCCAGCATCAGAGACCCACACACTACTACCCCAGCATCAGAGACCCGCACACTACTACCCCAGCATCAGAGACCGCACACTACTACCCCAGCATCAGAGACCCGCACACTACTACCCCAGCATCAGAGACCCACACACTACTACCCCAGCATCAGAGACCCGCACACTACTACCCCAGCATCAGAGACCCCCGCACACTACTACCCCAGCATCAGAGACCCGCACACTACTACCCCCGCATCAGAGACCCGCACACTACCACCCCAGCATCAGAGACCCGCACACTACTACCCCAGCATCAGAGACCCGCACACTACTACCCCAGCATCAGAGACCCGCACACTACTACCCCAGCATCAGAGACCCGCACACTACTACCCCAGCATCAGAGGCCCGCACACTACTACCCCAGCATCAGAGCCCCGCACACTACTACCCCAGCATCAGAGACCACACACTACTGCCCCAGCATCAGAGACCCGCACACTACTACCCCAGCATCAGAGACCCGCACATTACTACCCCAGCATCAGAGACCCGCACACTACTACCCCAGCATCAGAGACCCGCACACTACTACCCCAGCATCAGAGACCCGCACACTACTACCCCAGCATCAGACACCCGCACACTACTACCCCAGCATCAGACACCCGCACACTACCACCCCAGCATCAGAGACCCGCACACTACTACCCCAGCATCAGAGACCCGCACACTACTACCCCAGCACCAGAGACCGCACACTACTACCCCAGCATCAGAGACCCGCACACTACTACCCCAGCATCAGAGACCCGCACACTACTACCCCAGCATCAGAGACCCGCACACTACTACCCCAGCATCAGAGACCCACACATTACTACCCCAGCATCAGAGACCCGCACACTACTACCCCAGCATCAGAGACCCGCACACTACTACCCCAGCATCAGAGACCCGCACACTACTACCCCAGCATCAGAGACCCGCACACTACTACCCCAGCATCAGAGACCCGCACACTACTACCCCAGCATCAGAGACCGCACACTACTACCCCAGCATCAGAGACCCGCACACTACTACCCCAGCATCAGAGACCCGCACACTACTACCCCAGCATCAGAGACCGCACACTACTACCCCAGCATCAGAGACCCGCACACTGCTACCCCAGCATCAGAGACCCACACACTACTACCCCAGCATCAGACACCCGCACACTACTACCCCAGCATCAGAGACCCGCACACTACTACCCCAGCATCAGAGACCCGCAGACTACTACCCCAGCATCAGAGACCCGCACACTACTACCCCAGCATCAGAGACCCGCACACTACTACCCCAGCATCAGAGACCCCCACACTACCACCACAGCATCATATGAGTGCAGAAAAGATGGCACTCGCCACTACAGACTGGTAGAACATTTCTAACATTTTGCTGCACACATTAAAAGACCTCAGTTTCCTTAGGAAATACAGTTTCATCCCCTTCTTGTAGACCATCACTGAGTGGCATCTCCAGTCCAGTTTGCTATCCAGGTGGACCCCCAAATATTTGTAACTCTCCCCCTGCTCCACCTCCTGACCAGCAATAGTGATAGGTACATTTCATCTTTCTCCTGCTATAGTTGGCCACCAACTCCTTAGTTTTCTTAACATTTAGTTGTAGATAGTTACCATGGCACCAGTCCACAAAATTCAACACCACCCTTCTATATTCCTCATCCCCCTGGTCCCCCCTAATACACCCCACAACCACGGAGTCATCCGAGAATTTTTGAAGGTGGCAAAAATCAGATTTATACTGAAAGTCTGATGTATACAGTGTGAATAGGAAGGGGCTAGCACCGTTCCCTGAGGGGCACCGACACTGCTCAATAATCTGCTAGACACAACTGCTCCCATCTGTACAAGCTGTGGCCGATCTGATAGGTAGTCAGTTATCCAATTTCTCATCCCCTCCTCCACCTTCATATCAGTCATCTTTTTGTGTAGTAAAAGTGGCTGCAGGGTGTTAAATGCACTCGAGAAATCGAAGAACATCGCTCGCACAGTGGTTCCATCATTCTCCAAAAATGAATGTACAGTATGTAACAGAGAAAGAATAGCATCGTCCACCCCCAATCTATGCCGGTAAGTGAACTGTAGGGGATCAATGAAAGCCCTCACCCTCGGCCTCAAGTGAGCAAGCACTAATCTTTCCAAGGCCTTCATAGCATGAGATGTTAAGGCTACAGGACGATGGTCATTTAGGGTTGCAGGAGAAGTAGTCTTGGGTACCGGAACCAGACAGGAAGTTTTCCATAACACTGGTACCCTCTGTGTTTGTAGACCCCCAATAAATAGGTGTGTAAAGACCGTACACAGATGGTCTGCACACACTTTAAGGACACGTGGACTGAGTCCATCTGGTCCTGCAGCTTTACCAATGGTAAGTGACTTAAACTGCCTCCTCACATCATTTTCAGAGACTCTGAAATTAGTCTGTTCATCCTGCAATATCAATGTTGCAGAATTTGCACCAGAATCACATCCTCTGTCAGTTGGCGTTACACATGTATTGCTAAATCTATTGAAATACTCACTCATCTCATTAGCCTTGTCCAGTTCTCCCCCCCACCCCGTGCTCAGACCTCACCTTAATCAGTAATTTCAGTCCTGACCAAACCTCCCTGGAATTATTGTGGACAGTTTCTTTTCAAGTTTAATTCTGAAGACTTCCTGGGCCTCCTTTATTTTATACTTCAAGTCATGCTGTATCATTTTAATTTCCTCTTTGTCACCTAATTTAAATGCCTTTTTTTTCCTGTTGAGCAAATGCTTCAATTCTTTTGTTATCCATGGCTTGTTATTTGCAAAACACCTAATCTTTTTAACAGGCACCAACATATCAATGCATAAGTTAATTGAGAGGAGGCTAGAGCCCTGCATGGGAGGCTGCAGCACTGCCAACGAGTACTGTCTAATACGTATTCATTCTGACTAGCATGTGCAATGAAAGTCAATGGGGAAAAACTCGCAAAGTAATGAATAAGCTGAATTCCGCACTATTCACTACTTGCACGAATAGTACGTAATTTGAGTTACTTGTTACATTGTGAATAATCCCCATTGACTTGCATTGCACACGCTATTCGAAACAAATACGCAAGTAGTAGACAGTATTTATTATGAGTGTAGTGAGTGCAAATAGTTGGGTACTCGCTCAACTCTAGCACTGTTATTTTATGAAGGCAGATGTCACATTTTACTTTAATTATTCTCAATATCACAATGTATGTTTTGGGGGCAGGAGGGTCACAGAGGAAGGAGGCGGACTGTTCAGCAGATCACTCGTATGCAAGAGCCGTAGCCTCCTATGTAGAGCTGTAGCCTCCCATGCAGGGCTGCAGCTTTCTCGCCAGGGTTGTAAGCTCCTCGGTAGTGCTGCAGCCTCCTATGCAGGGTTCTAGCCTCCTCTGCAGGGCTGTAGCTTTCTCGCCAGGGTTGTAAGCTCCTCAGCAGTGCTGCAGCCCTCTCTGCAGGGCTGCAGGCTCCCATGCAGGGCTCTAGCCTCCCATGCAGGGCTCTAGCCTCCTCTGCAAGGTTATAGCTTTCTCGCCAGGGTTGTAAGCTCCTCGGCAGTGCTGCAGGCTCCTCTGCAGGGCTGTTGCCTCCCATGCAGGGCTCTAGCCTCCTCTGCAGGGCTGTATGTTTCTCGCCAGGGTTGTAAGCTCTTTGGAAGGGCTGTAGCCTCCTCTGCAGGGCTGTAACCTACGCGCCAAGGTTGTAAGCTCTTTGGCAGGGCTGTATCCTCTTCAGGGCTGTATCCTCCTCTTCAGGGCTGTATCCTCCTATGCAGGACTGTAGCCTTCTCTGCAGGGCTCTAGCCTCCTCTGCAGGGCTGTAACCTACGCGCCAAGGTTGTAAGCTCTTTGGCAGGGTTGTATCCTCCTCTTCAGGGCTGTATCCTCCTATGCAGGACTGTAGCCTTCTCTGCAGGGCTGTAGCCTCCTTGCCAGGGTTGTAAGCTCCTCGGCAGGGCTGTATCCTCCTCTTCAGGGCTGTATCCTCCTATGGAGGACTGTAGCCTTCTCTGCAGGGCTGTAGCCTCCTTGCCAGGGCTGTATCCTCCTCTGCAGGGCTGTATCCTCCTCTGCAGGGCTGTATCCTCCTATGCAGGACTGTAGCCTTCTCTGCAGGGCTGTAGCCTCGTTGCCAGGGTTGTAAGCTCCTCTGCAGGGCTGTAGCCATCTCTACAGGGATATACTTTCCTTGGCAGGGCTGTAGCCTCCTATAAAGGGTTGTAGCCTCCTCTGCAGGTCTGCCGGTAGCCTCCTTGTGCAGAGCTGTAGCCTCCTATACAGGGCTGTAGCCTCCCCGGCAGAGTTGTAGTCAGCATCCTCTGTAGCCTTCTTTGCAGAGGTCCCTTGCATTTACAGAACAGCTACTAGTCATTGGCTCGTGGTGGGACTTCAGGAGGAAAGCAAGGGCAAGTTAGGTCAAACCCAGAGAGATAGTGATAATAAAATTAGAACCAATTGCATAGTCAGGGAATAGGAAGCAGAGGTCAATGTAATATAAAACGCACAAGAGTATTATAGCAGCACAATACCTTGCAATGACAGGGACTACAGAAGAGATTGCAAGTCCTCCGACTCTTCCGTTAACTGACCCCAGTGATAGGCTAGCCAGAATGACCGTAATTGAAAACCTTTGGTGTAAGCAGTGATCGATTAGTCAAAACAGCGAGACTCTGACTGTACATATGACTATGTGGCTACCTATTGCTTTTACTTTCATGCAAGGTGAAAGTCTTCTTTCAGCTTGACGCTCCACCAAACAAGCATCAGAGTAAGGCTGCTGTGACACTTGCGTTGAACGGCATCCGTTGCTATCCGCCGCCTTGAGGAATTACGGTAACTGTTGCAGGAAACCGCTTGATTCCTCATAGACTTCTATTAGCTACGGATAACAATGGATGGTCTTGCGTTGCATCCATCAGCCGTCGCTTATTTGCATCTGCCTGGCGGATGGAACGCTGCATGTAGTGTTTTTCTGCACTTGGCGGAGCGTCAAAAAAACGCAACCTGCAGGATTCCGTCGGCATCCGTTGTTTTTATAATGGACGCCTATGGTGGCGGATTCCGTTAGAATCCGTCATTTGACGCAACCGTCTTTACACAACTGTGCATGCCCAGATGTGTAAAGTCAAGGAAAAAAAACTATAACGGATTGCGTTATTTTGTATGATCCGTAGCATCCGTTGTGCCACTATATGCAACGCATCCATTGCATCCGTCACGCAACGCAATGCTACGGATGCCGTTCAACGCAAGTGTGAAAGTTAATGCCCAGGAATGAGATCTGCAGACGCCTCCGTCCTCATGAGCTGTAGATGTTATCTCCTTACTGACACACAGCTGACAAAGGTTTATCAGGTCTTCTGTCAGGAAATCTGAACTTTCACTTAACTGTAGGGCATAAAAATACCACCGAATGTCACAGAAACATTCAATTGTTCCTGGATGGTAGTCCTGATTCAGAAAGGTCTTTCTGAGGCCCTCATGGTGATTGTCTCTATCTGTACTGTTGGAACATATCCGATTGTACCTGATGGCCTGGCTGTACACTATAGAGTTTATGTGTTTTGGATGAAAACTGTCCCATTTCAGGTATGTTGGACGGTCAATTGGCTTCTTGTACAGGGATGTCTCTATTTCATTGTTCCGTAGTTTAATGATGGTGTCCAAGAAGTTGGTTTCAGTGCAGGAGTAGGTGAGTGTTAGGTTGATGGTGGGATGAAACTGATGAAAGTGTTCATGGAAGGTCTTCAGCTGCTCCTCAGACTCTGTCCAGATGATTAATATCATCAATGTAACGGTAGTAGCCAGAGGCCGGATAGGACAAGAGGATAAAAAGTCACTCTCAAGCTTGGCCATGAGAAGATTTGCATATTGTGGAGCCATTTTGCTTCCCATTGCAGTCCCAGTCTCCTGTAGATATGTTATTGTCAAATGCAAAGTAATTATGGGTGAGGATGAATTTTGTAAGCCTCACCACAGGATAGGCATCAATTCCTGTATAGCCATATAGGAGAGGGAAGAAAGGGTTAATATACATTTGTGATTTCTCATGAAGAAGGAACTATGGCTCCGAAAGCCGTAGAAATAAATCACTTGAAGTCATCCTGTTTCAAGCCTTTAATAATACAGACAGCGGTGGATTAACCCTTTCTTCCCTCTCCTATCTGGCTATGAAATACAGGGACGGCAGCATTTGGATATGACCACATGCCCGATATAGTAGTTGTGGTTTCTCACCTCTACCCCAGGTGAGTGATTACTGTTTGTTACACTCACTTTATGGTCTTAGGTAAGACCCTATTCGTGCCTCATTGTCTTTCCAGCAATCTTTTCTTGTAAATGCTCATGACATCCGCATCTTTGGGGCTAACGTCTGGGGGAATTGTTATGGCAAACAGAGGTAATTTGTCCACAGTGTGTGGTCGCTTCTACATAGACGAGATGAATCTGTGCAGAACATATGGGCAGGAAATCTGCTGTCATCCCGCTTTGATCTCACCAGCAAGAGACCTGCGGCTTTTCTGTAAAGGTCCCCGTGGCCTCCAACAATGAATCCGGCACAGTCCTTCAGCCTCAGGTCCAGCAGAACACTGTGACTGGGCCTGCCGGACACAGCTCCGGTCCGAAAACCAGGGACACAAGTCATTTCAAAGCAGATTTTAATCGCTAGATCTTCGAATAATAATTTACACAAGTAGATGTTATATAAAATTTTCCTATGCTGATATAATCTTAGAATGTGCCCCTGCTATTTAACTTCTTATTATTCTAAGATCTATTGACCAAAGTGAACTTTGTGGGAAAAGCCCGTTAAGCGGCACATAATCTGCACCTCTTGGGTTTAGAAGATGTAAGAGATTTTCAATGGCCAAAAAAAACAATAGAAGAAGCAGAGTTAAGCTGCAAGATGCTCAATTTTGGATATGCATAATGTAGGTGTGATTTTAATATATATGCTTTTCTTACTTAGTAGTACGAACCTTTTAGACAGACAGATTTTTGACTGTACAATCATAGCCAAAAGTGTTGGCACCCTTGAAATTGTTCCAGAAAATAAAGTATTTCTTCCAGAAAATGATTGCAATTACACTTGTTTTGTTATACACATCTTTATTTCCGTTGTGTGAATTGGAACAACACAAAACAAATTAGAAAAAAGGTCAAAATGCACATAATTTCACACACAACCCATAAAATGGTCTGCACACAATTGTTGGCATCTTTCCGTACTTGGGAGTAAACAAATTTGTTTGAAGCATGTGATGCTCATTCACACTCACCTGTGGCAAGAAACAAGAGTGGGCAATATGAAAATCACATCGGAACCAGATAAAAAAAAAGGAGAAGTTGACTCAATCTTTGCATTGTGTGTCTGTGTGTGCCGCACTAAGCATGGAGAACAGAAAGAGAAGAAGAGAACTGTTTGAAGAATGGAGAACCAAAGTTACTGAAAAAATATCAACATCTGAAGGTTACAATTCCATCTCCAGAGATCTGACGTTCCTTTGTCCATGGTGCGCAACATAATGAACACGTTTACACCCCATGGCACTGTAGCTAATCTACCTGGACGAGAACAGCAGAGATAAATTGATGAAAGGTTGTATCGCAGGATAGTCCAGATAGTGGATAAGCCCCAATCAAGGTCCATCGAAATTCAAGCCATCCTGCAGCTCAGGGGCATCAGTGTCAGTGCCGACTATTTGTCCACATCTGAATGATATGAAACGCTATGGAGGAGACTCAGGAAACCCCACTGCTGACACAAAGACATAAAAAAACAAAATCTACGTGAGTAACCATAATCCTTCTGGGGAAGCGTCTTGTGGACAGATGAGACCAAGATGTAGCTTTAGAGTAAAGTGCATCACTCTACTGTTTACCGAAAACAGAATGAGGCCTACAAAGTAAAGAGCACAGCACCTACAGGCACACATAGTGGAGGTCAGAGATTTTTGTGTTATTTTTTTTCTCCCTCTGGCACTGGGGGTCTTGAGCGTGTGCAAGGCATCATGAAATATGAAGATAGCAAACGATTTTGGGTGGCAATGTAGAATGGAGTGTCAGAAAATTGGGTATAGTCTTAGGTCAGGGGTCTTGGGGGCAGGACAATGACCCCAAACATTTCAAGAAGCCCCCAGAAATGGAGGGAAACAAAGCACTGGAGAGTTCTGAAGAGGAAGCAATGAGTCCGGAGCTAAACCCCAATCACGCCTGTGGAGAGATCTGAAAATTATGAGAGCGGACGAGAAGATGCCTTCAGATATGAAAGACCTGGAGACCTTTATAAAGAAGAGTCTGAGACTCCCGGTGAGAGGAGGAAGAAGCTTGTGGACGGGTGAGGAGGCGACTCATGGAAGGTAAAGTGTGTGCAACCAAATATTAAAAGGAGGGGGACAAATAATATTAAGAGGAGAGGGATAACCAAATATTAAGGTGAGGGGGACAAATATTGTGTCCAGATCATTATTGGGGTTTTGTGTGAAATTCGGTCCAATTTGCCTTTTTCTCAGTTTTTTTATGTGTTGTTCCAATAGATACAAAGGAAAAGTGAACAGCAAAACGTGTAATTATAATTATCTGGGAGAAATACTTCATTTTCTAGAACAAATTTCACGGGTGCCAACAAATTCAGCTGGGACTATATTATCACCAATTCACTATGTAGAAGCTGAATGGCGCTCGTCTACAGGCCCATCAGCCACAGCGCGTGGAGACCGGATCATCATTAATACGATGGTGCTCAATCCAGTATGGAGCTGTGACAAGTATGCTCGCTCCTCACTAGTTTACAATGAATGGGAATTGGACAGTAGATTTTATTTTGCCTTTTCTTTCCCAAACTAATATTTTGTCAGTTCATGTGCCAGGATTGGAGGCGATCTCGGACCACCAGAAGTGGCCATGACTCGGAACGTTTCTCAGAACTAGTCACTGAATCTGAAAAGTCAGGAAATGTTTCTGTGAGATTCCGCTGTATTTTTATGCCCTACTGTTAGTAGCAGTTCTGGTGAATAAGTGGAAGTTCAGATTTCCTGACGGAAGACCTGATAAGAGACCTTTGTCAGCTGTGTGTCAGTAAGGATCTACAGCTCCTGAGGACGGAGGCGTCTGCAGATCTCATTCCTGGGCATTTACTCTGATAGGCTAGTTTCACACTTGCGTTGAACGGTATCCGTTGCATTGCATTGTGTGACGGATGCAACGGAAGTGTTGCATATAGTGGTAAAACGGATGCAACGGATGCTGCAAAACAACGGAATCCGTTTTGATTTTTTTTTTTTTTACAGTTTACCGGCGGTAGACTTTTGTGAACGATCAGCTGATCGCTCACAGCAGCCGGTTGCCGGGTGATCAGCTGATCGCTCCCAGTAGCCGGTCGCTGGGTGATCAGCTGATCGCTCACAGCAGCCGGTTGCCGGGTGATCAGCTGATCGCTCACAGCAGCCGGTTGCCGGGTGATCAGCTGATCGCTCACAGCAGCTGGTTGCCGGGTGATCAGCTGATCGCTCCCAGTAGCCGGTCGCTGGGTGATCAGCTGATCGCTCCCAGCAGCCGGCCGCCGGGTGATCAGCTGATTGCTCACAGCAGCCGGCCGCCGGGTGATCAGCTGATCGCTCACAGCAGCCGGTTGCCGGGTGATCAGCTGATCGCTCCCAGTAGCCGGTCGCTGGGTGATCAGCTGATTGCTCACAGCAGCCGGTTGCCGGGTGATCAGCTGATCGCTCCCAGTAGCCGGTCGCTGGGTGATCAGCTGATCGCTGCCAGCAGCCGGCCGCCGGGTGATCAGCTGATTGCTCACAGCAGCCGGTCGCTGGGTGATCAGTTGATTGCTCACAGCAGCCGGTCGCCAGGTGATCAGCTGATCGCTCGGCCACAGAGAATGTGTGCGGGGGCGGAGTGCGGGGTGGTTGGAGCCGAGCGGGGCCATGGCTCTGAGGACAGGTGTGTGTGTGTGTGTGAGTGTGTGTGTGTATACATGCGGAGTGGAGTGCGGGAGGGGGCGGAGTCAAGCGGGGAAATGTTGGGCTCCCTGCACATGTACCCAGGGTAAATATCGGGTATAACTAGGCAAAGCACTTTGCTTGGTTACCCGATATTTACCTTGGTTACAGGTGCAGGGAGCCAGAGAGAGCATGCGTAGTGAAAGCCTGAGGATTCCGCTGCTCAAAAAAACGTTACATGCTGCGTTCCTCCCGCTGGGCGCAAGCAACAGAGCGTCGCCCAGCGGAAGCAACGCAGGTCCTTTTGGCACAATCCGTCATCCACACAAGTCTATGGGAAACAGCGGAATCTGTTAACAGATTCCGCTGTTTTCCAAAAGGGCGGATTGTGACGGAAGGAAAAAACCGCAAGTGTGAAAGTACCCATACTTGTTTGGTGGAGCGCCAAGCTGAAAGAAGACTTTTACCTTGCATGAAAGTATGGAATAAATAGTGCAAGGATAAAATGGCTGCGGTCAGAGGTGTTACCTGCTCATCCTACCGGGAGATGGAGACTGGATGTGTCCAGTGCTGAGGCCCCTCGGGCGGCACTGTCAATCAGGCGCCTGTCATGTCACATAAGCCATGTGATGTGTGCGGCATTGTGGTGTGAACAGAGGGTATGAATATCCAGTAGCCGGATTCTCATAAGGATAAAACGTCAGCTACCGTAATGCAAGAAATCTACCATTGCAATCTGGTGAGGATACTGATACCGCGGCCGCACACCGAAATCCATTGTTATTCCTGAATGGAAGAAATCCACAGCTTTAGGGAGGAATTCACACGCTCCAGATTCATTGCACAGAATGTCTGCAACTAAAAATACGCTGCATTCTTCTTAATATGGCTGTTTTGGCAGCAGGATGAATATTGGCAGAAATACCTGAACATGGCCTTATTGTCTCTATTTACCAAGAGTATCAGAGTGTGCTTGCTCGGTGGGCTCGATGTTTTGCAGATTGGAGCCTAAGGACAGACCATCAATGTAACAGTAGCGGACAACCTCTTTAATATTCAGTGACTTGTAATGTACTCCAGGAAGGAAACTTGATTCCCAAAATTAGGTTAGACCTGAACCTCGGTCTGTGAGGCTTTGGTGAGGCTGATGTGAAGCCCCACAGGTGTTGTGTCAGTGCATTACCTTAAGGGACTCCACATGGAGGAACAGTCTGGTCACAGGTAGGGAACCTTCTGTTTAGGATTTTCGTGACGCCACTCTCGGTATTGCGGTCAGGGTGACCGCTACTGCAGATTAAGGGGTGCCTGGGGCTGATGGTGGGTGCAGTCAGTTGTAGTGGCCTCCCGAGAGTGAGGCAGGCATCAGGGTCCGGGTGGAGTGTGTGTGGAACCACAAGGCGCAGAATGACTCAAACACAGTCTAGCCAGTCTTTCAGGGGTTTTACTCACATTAGGTGGCAGGGTGAGTAACCCGGGCGTAGCTGGGATGAACCAGGCTGGAACCAGGTATCCTTCCAGCTGGCTGATGAGGGTGACTACAAACTCGCCTTCCTTAGCCCTGTGTGTTTTTGTGGTGACCCCGACTTGAAGTCCCTACGGGGGTCACCCAGGGAAGTTGCTGCTGCCTGTTCTCCCCTCGTTTCGGCCCATTTGCTTGTAGCCTGGACCAGGTCACTCCGGCTGCTTGCCTCCTGTGAACTATGGTCCCTCTCTTTGATACGTGGCTGCGGACTCTGTGGTGGTATGGTGTGGGTCTGAAGTGCCCCCACCGGCAGGTTTGGCAGACGAAAGGTGAATCTATCTCTGCACTGGGACCTGTTACCCTTTCGGGCCTGGTACCTTCCTGGCAGTCCCCTTACTCTGCCACCCCTTTGCTCTCTCTAGCCTTGGGTGGATTTCGGGTGGCACTACCAGGTGACCGATCTCCCCCGGCGGCAGTCACTGCGCGTACGCTGTCAGCTTGTGACAGACTCCAGGGTCTGCTCCTCACGTCTGCTCTCCCTGAGCTCCACTCCAGACTGGCTCACTACTCCCTCCCCACTGTGCCTGCCTTCACAACCTAGCAACCAGGCTCTCTACCACACCCCTTGAGTGGACATGGAGGTCACGCCCCCTCCTGGATTACCCAGGGGTCCTCCCAAAGGTAGATGTGTGAGACCTGATTACTATGCGCCTGTGTAGTCACACCTCGGTCAGCCTTACCTGTATTGTACTGCCCCCAGCATGGGTGCAGTACTCAGTGGTGCCTGACCAGGTCAGGGGCGCCACACTGACACAATTTAACCTCCCTGTTATAGTGTTTGTCCTGCTGCTGGTTCACTCCCGTACTCTGCTCCTACATTGACTATCATACTGCCTGATGGTTTGGCTTCTGATTCTGACCTCTTGGTACTTCCCCTGCTTTCTGACCATCCTCCGCCAGCACACTCCATAGGCCACCAGGCACTTTGTGGACCTTAACCCAGAGGCATCCGCATATCCTTGTATTGGAGTTACAGTGTAAAGGCCTGGGATATGTTAGGCTGCTTTCACACTTCCGTTTTTTTTCCATCAGTCACAATCCGTCGCTCGGAGAAAAAACTGAATCCTGCAAAGTAATTTGCAGGATTCATTTTTTTCCCATAGACTTGTATTAGACGGATTGCGACTGACGAGCTTGCATTGCATCTGTCCCGCGACGGATCAGTACTGGAATGAGACTGACCGCGGGGCGGAAGCAACACATAATGCAATGATTTTTGCGTGTGGCGAAAAAACGGACAGCGATGGATCCGTCAGCGTCCATCGTTATAATGGAGCTCTATGGGCACTGCGACGGATCCGTTTTCTTACTTTGGGCATGCCCAGATCGACTGTAAATTCAATTCTGGTCACGAAATTTTCTCTCTCTCTCCTTTGCCAGGAAATAAGAAAAATACTACAACGGATCCGTTTTTTCACAGGATCCGTCGCATCAGTTTTAACACTATCTGCGGTGGATCGGTCGTATCAGTCACAAAATAGATTGTGACCGATGCAAAAAAACCAGAAGTGTGAAAGCAGCCTTAGCTGGAGTGGCTAGCCCAAAGGCTGTAAGGCCCTGTGCCCATAGGAGAAAATACCTGCGGATTTTTCTGCAGGTATTTCCGCAGGGTCACCAAGCAGCTCCCCAGAATCCGCAGCTGTCCATTTATGCGGATTTCATGCGAAATTGCTGCGGACAAACCTACGGAAAATGTGCAGAATTCATGCATTTGTCCTGCGGATTGTCCTCCCTGTATCTCCATAGTACAAAGGCAGGAAATCCGCAGGAATAATTGACATGCAGTTCTTTGCAGCAGCGGAAATTCTACAGCATTTTCCGCAGGTGCAAAATCCTCAGCATTGAAACAGCACACACCAAATCACATAGGATAACATGGGGAGTGTCTGTACTTGCGCAATCCTGCGAATTTATCTGGAAAATCTAGAAAATACACAGGTTTTCCGAAGCAAAATCCGCAGTTATTTTCTCCCGTGGGCACAGTGCCTTAGAGTTACTCCGGACTCCGCTTGGCCTCTGTTCTGCGGTGGCCGTTTTTTCAAAGGTGAACAAAATTGTTGCTGACCGCACTTTTGTGCCTGCAAAAAAAGACGCGAAAAAAGATGCAGACCGCCGCACCACAGGCCAGATGTGAGGTCACAGTGACTCCTCTGCCTCATTACAGTGAATTTTCCATTGGGAATTTTGTCTGAATAAAGTTTTTCAGAGATGTACGGGTAATCCCCGATGTAAGCGCTCAGCGCAGAGCGCAGGATAAATGTGAGCCACACCGTACTGCAATCTTTGGGAGGTAGAATAAACAAATCAACAGCAGTTGAAAAATTGGCTTTATATATTTATGTTTTATCCCATACACCCTGCGGTATAAATGATTAGGCGGCTTTATTCCTCCAGTCACGCATAATTACAGTGATACCAGGTTTATATGTTTTTTTTAGGTTTGGTGACTATCACACTAAAAACGCTTTTTACAAAATAAAGGTTCTTTTCATCACTGAATTTTGAAAGCTAGAATTTTTTTTTTTTCCGCTGACAGAGTCGTGTGAGGGCTTGTGTTTTGCGGGAGTAGTTGGAGTTTTTTTGGGTACCGTTTTGGCCACATAATATTTTTTGATTGCTTTCTATTCTGCTTTTTGTGAGTCGGAATAAAGAGGAAGCAGCAATTCAGGATTTTTTTTGTGCTTTTTTATGCTGCTCACTGTGCTGTAAAGGTGATGAGACAGCTTTATTCCATCCCTGGCCGCGAGTGCTGCAGCTCAGAAAGCCGAGTCCCCAGCAGTGATTGTGGGGGCACAGCTTCTATGCCCCCGCAATCACCAGGATGTACCGGTAAGTCCAAGGTCATGAAAGTATTAAGGAGCCTAATTGATGAAATATTGTGAAACTGGCCATGAAGTGTCACGAGTGTGTCATGGCCTGATGTGATCTCGGGGGGAATCTGGGATCAGAAGGTCACAGCGCATTGTTGATCATAGATCCTTTTTAGTGCCCGCGCGACATTTACCCTGAGTCAGAGTGATTTAATTACATATGATACTGAAGGGGTTAAGGTGCATTTCTATTTCAGATCTGCAGTGATCTACAGGGTAGTTGTAACCTCAGCTGCAGCCACTTCCATCTGCTATAAATATCCGCTCTATGCCGGCTATAGCTCATACCTATGCTGTCCATGTTGAAGGAGCTTGTCTCTGCATATCTGTGGTGTCATTTCTGTTGCAGCTGTGAAGTTTCCTGCTGAAGAAACCCAGGAATGCTTTTACTTGTGTCTTTCCCCACCATCTTACGTACCTCATGTTGTCTTATTTCAGCGGCTTGCTGGCCTTCACTAGTCAGGGTGAGTTCAGGGTTTGCAAGGGCTTAGACATGTGATCGGTGCATGGGGAAGGCCCCGTCTAGGGATAGTAAGGAGGTTCGGGATCAACCTCAGGTGAGTGCTGGAGGTGACCCCGCTCCCCTCTCCCTAGCGTCAGGGCCTTCCATTGTATTGTTACCCTTGAGTTCCCCCTTTTACGCCGCTCACCAGCTGCAGTCGCATCGTGATATGAAGGAGCTCAGCAGAGCAAATACAGAGGGAACAAGTCCGAGGTTCAACTATCCAGGCCAAATACAAGATGGAAAGTCTGTAAGGAGGCAACCCCCAAACCCTCCATTCATGTATATAAATAATCACTGCGACGTGGACAGGACGATCTATACTCTGCAGATCATCACATTGCATAGAAGACGATGATCTGCAGTACGGGCCTCGCGACCAATACCATCTATACTCTGCAGATCATCACATTGCATAGAAGACGATGATCTGCAGTACGGGCCTCGCGACCAATACCATCTATACTCTGCAGATCATCACATTGCATAGAAGACGATGATCTGCAGTACGGGCCTCGCGACCAATACCATCTATACTCTGCAGATCATCACATTGCATAGAAGACGATGATCTGCAGTACGGGCCTCGCGACCAATACCAGACTAGATCCTGACACAGAATGCGGCACTATGTAATAATAATGAGCGCGACATAGACAGTATATGTCATGTATAATCTGCTTATAGTGTATTTATTAGTCACTGGAGCAGAGCCAGATGGCAGCGACCCAGGGGCTGTAATAACGCGCTTCATAAATGGGGGACTATTTTTATGCTGCAGGCACTTTCCATCCTCTGGCGTTCTGCCCGTCACTCGGCCGCTCCTCTGCTGGAAAGTGAAATCACAATCTCGTACATTTGGCAATGACAAAGGGAAAGCGACTGGTAGCCTCTTCTGTGGAGTGGTAGCCTCTTCTGTGGAGTGGTAGCCTCTTCTGTGGAGTGGTAGCCTCTTCTGTGGAGTGGTAGCCTCTTCTGTGGACTGGTAGCCTCTTCTGTGGAGTGGTAGCCTCTTCTGTGGACTGGTAGCCTCTTCTGTGGAGTGGTAGCCTCTTCTGTGGAGTGGTAGCCTCTTCTGTGGACTGGTAGCCTCTTCTGTGGAGTGGTAGCCTCTTCTGTGGACTGGTAGCCTCTTCTGTGGAGTGGTAGCCTCTTCTGTGGAGTGGTAGCCTCTTCTGTGGAGTGGTAGCCTCTTCTGTGGAGTGGTAGCCTCTTCTGTGGACTGGTAGCCTCTTCTGTGGAGTGGTAGCCTCTTATGTGGACTGGTAGCCTCTTATGTGGAGTGGTAGCCTCTTCTGTGGACTGGTAGCCTCTTATGTGGAGTGGTAGCCTCTTCTGTGGACTGGTAGCCTCTTATGTGGAGTGGATGCATAATCACACAATGATTGCTGAGGGTTTCACGCTGCCGCACTACAACAGGTTGCTCTTATGTTCTCTTATGCTCAATCTGACAAGTGATTGATACTTTCATACATAAATATGTAAATGGCTACGATCCTCTACTAGAAAAAACACGAAGTGAAGTCTTATTAAATGTGCCTTCTCTTCATTACACATCTCATATATAAACACATCAATATGCAATACTGGCAAAGGCAGCAGAAGGCTGGGGGCGACGTCTTAGCTTCCTCTATAACACTGACCAATCAAAATACTGCCCTGTCATAGAGGAGAAGAAGCAAACACCCGCAGAAAAGGGGACAGCTGCAGCCTCTACATATACATACTGTACGTTATATTAGATATTTTGTGATAATATTGAGTTACTTCCTGTATTATACTCTAGAGCTGCACTCACTATTCTGCTGGCACTGCAGTTCTTGGTGGATTTCTTTGGTATTATACTCCAGAGCTGCACTCGCTATTCTGCTGGCACTGCAGTTCTTGGTGGATTTCTTGGAGGGCACTGCGGCCGCTGCCGCTGCCCCTGACTGCTGAGCCCCTCGCTACGTCCCCCCCATGGTCACCTCTCCCTCCTCCCCACTGTGCAATGCCCCCCGCTGCCCCCCTTCCCTGCTGGGACCTCCTACAGGGCATATAAACAGCTGCCGGAGTCCCTCCTTTCTCTTACCACATCTGCCCTCAGGGTGAGCATCGCCGATGGACCCCCTGGAAGCAGCGGTAAGAGAAAGGATCGGACGGGAGGGAGCCGATTGGCTTGCCTCCCTTGTGGGCACCAGCTCCCTCCTGCCGGTTCCCAGCAGCGGTGGGCGCAGGTCTTCCAGACCCTCCCGTCCACCGCAGCGTCTAAGCCCCACAACAGACCCCAGGCGCAGGGCGGCCCGGTCCAGAAGGTCCGGTCCGCTCTCACCCCCGGCCACCTATCCCCTGCCCCACCGGGCATCGCGTTCACATATATCGCGCAGCGCTGCACCCCCGTCACCCAGGCATGCTGCCCCCCACCAGGCATCGCGTTCGTCCACGCCACGCAGCGATGCTCCCCCTCCCCTCAGGAATGCTGCCCCCACCCTGGCATCACGTTCGCCACCACAATGCAGAGCGCCTCCCCCCAGGCACTCTGCACCGCCCAGCATGACGCGCCCCTCATGTTGCTTACCGCTCCATGCAGAGGCTGCGTCACATCCGGTATCCATGGCAGCCGAGTCACTTCCTGTGACTCGGCAACCATGTGACTATACTGTACTTCCGGTTTTCGGCCCCCGGACCGGAAGTGATGTCATCAAAAGTAAAAGCGGCAAATTTAAAGGGAAATGCAGTCATAAACGAACATGCTTTATAACTGCATTTCCTGCCCAGCGTTCGCATTCTTTACAAAGCGAACGTGGTGGTCTGCAGCAGTCAAGCACCCACCCTCCAGCCAGCAATCTCCACTGCCCTCTAATCACACATCAGCATCCAGGCCACATTATGGGAGCATCAGAAAGCAGAAGCTCTTCAGCGGAGGGATCAGCACACTCTGACTCGCATCAGGAATGCAGGGACCATCATGGGCACCTTCCCCAATCTGACCCTAGCAAGAGCACGGAGTTCCATGGTGAAGAGGATCCATCTTTACCCCCGACACCGCCATGCTCCAACCTACAGCTACAACCGCAGGAAATCCAAGGTACTCCTCCATTAGATTTACCCCCCCTGCACCCCCTGCCAACCCCTGCAATCCATCCATCGCCCATCCTGCCAGTAAGCCAACCGCAGGTAGAAGCAAGGCACTCATCACGCGTGGGGTCAGCCGAGCCAGGATCATCAGCTCTCCATCGTAGACCCCTTAGGGGTCATAACCACAGAAGATCACCGTCCACTTCCCGCAGCAGAAGCCGAGATAGCCACGGGCGTCACTCCCGGCGCTCACGGCACAATCACCATTTCCGTTCATCCAACCGCAGCAAGAGATCATCCCGCAGGAGACACCACACGCCATCCAGCACTGCGTCATCCGACTCTCGCCGCAGCCGCTCACTAAGCGGCCCTCCAGGCGAAAGGTTTGCTAATCACCACCACGGCAGCGAACCACTACCCGAAGAACTACCCCAGATGGCGGCGTCAGAGGACCAACCTACCACATCGGCCGGTGAGTACAGCTTTACCAGCGCTTGGGCAGGGGGGACCCATCCAGGAGTAATGAGGGAAGCGGTTCGTTCACCGTCGGGACTAGTTCTAGTTAACCCCGCGTTCGTAAAACGCCAAGACATAGCGCATCAGCGCCCTGACCTACACAGGGACATGTTCTATTGTGGTGTTTCACCGCTTGGAACCCACCTAACCCCGGAAACAGTCCAAAAAATTTGGGCTAATGATTATGTGGATATCTGGTCCCTAATATCTGCGGATCAAAACACCGTCGACAAGGAAAGACGAGGCAACGACCGCCAATTCGCTAAAAAATCCACCGTAGCCAAGACCATAAATAATTGGTTGCAGGCTTTCTGCGTTATGGGGTGCGTGATGGGTCAGAAGCACCCCGAACGATGCTCAGAACTCTTCACTTACTGCGACACCATTTACAACTCCTATAAAACCCATGGGGGATCAGCGTGGTGGAAGTATGATGAAGAATTTAGGAGACGCCTGGCACTCCAACCACAATTGGGTTGGGGTGTAAAGGCAACCGATTCGTGGCTCAGACTCATGATGGCGCAAAAGTCCTTTCAGTCCTTTCCAGGCCAATTTTCCCCAAACCACGGCACACCGGGAGCCGCAAACGTTCGCAGACCAGGTTGCTGCTGGCTCTTCAACGAAGGCCATTGCAGGTATCAAGGTCTCTGCAAATACAAGCATGAGTGTTCATCCTGCGGGGGAAATCACACCTCCACCAAATGCGATAAGCAAACAACAAGGCACCATGCAAAAAATGCACCACCAGGTCCCAAGGACCCCAGTGATCGTGCACGAGATGGAGCCATGGCTCGAACGTTACCCCAATAAGGCGGCGGCTGACACCATCAGAGACGGTTTCACCCACGGTTTCTTTATCCCCTTTAATTTCTCCTCAGAACCAACCTTTGCCCCCAACCTAAAATCTGCCCGGGACCTCCCACAGGTCCTGGAAAACAAATTACTCAAGGAAGTGGCACTAGGCCGCGTAGCAGGCCCATTCACTAAATTACCATTCCCAAACCTTCGCGTTTCACCCCTAGGGGTTGTGCCTAAAAAAGAAAAGGGTGAATTTCGCCTCATACACCACTTATCCTTCCCGGCCGGGAGGTCAGTAAATGACGGCATCCCCACAGAGGACTCAGCAGTGTCCTACGCGTCTTTTGACAAAGCAGTCGGACTGGTACGCAAAGCAGGGCAAGGAGCATTAATGGCTAAATCGGACATAGCGTCCGCCTTTCGCCTGCTACCAGTGCACCCTGATTGTCACCACCTGCTAGGGTGCTATTTCAACAAAAATTTCTTCTATGACATGTGTCTTCCCATGGGTTGCTCCATATCCTGCTCTCACTTCGAGCTCTTCAGCACCTTCCTAGAATGGGTGGTTAAGGACGTGGTAAAGATCAAATCAGTAACCCATTATCTAGATGATTTCCTGTTCGTTGGCCCCGCCAACTCGGAAACATGCGCTATTGCGTTAAATTCTTTCCAGGCACTAGCGGACAAATTCGGGGTTCCGCTGTCAAACGAAAAAACAGTTGGCCCTGTGACATGCCTTTCCTTTTTGGGAATTGAAATAGACTCAATTACCATGATGTTTCGGTTACCACTGGAAAAGGTCCAAAAAACAACATCGCTCATCGACGGGTTCTGTGCGGTTCGTAAGGTAACCCTGGCGCAAATGCAATCTTTATTAGGCTTGCTCGCCTTCGCCTGTAGAGTCATGCCTATGGGAAGGATCTTTTCCCGTAGGCTTTGCCTGGCCACTAGGGGCATAGCTGCCCCCCACCACAGGATTCGCATCACCAGCGCCCTACGGGAGGACCTACGTGTATGGAGGTCTTTTCTAGCTACTTACAATGGACGCACGTGTTTCCAGGAACAGGAGGTTTCCAGCTCTGACATATCTCTATTTTCGGATGCTGCCGGGTCCACCGGATTCGGAGTTTTCCTTGGTCCCAAGTGGTGCGCTAGTCGCTGGCCCCAAAAATGGCACTTGTCAGGTTGGACAAAAAACCTCACTTTACTTGAGCTGTTCCCTATAATTGTAGCTACGGATCTTTGGGCAGATCAGCTGGCGAATAAACGAATCTGCTTCTGGACCGACAACATAAGTGTCGTCCACGCCATTAACCACCTGGCATCTTCTTCCCCGCCAGTGATCAGCTTACTGCGCTATTTAGTCCTCAAGTGCCTCGAGCATAACATCTGGTTCAGGGCCCGTCACGTGCCAGGGATCGATAACAATATTGCTGATGCCTTATCACGTTTTGAATTTCAGAAGTTTCGTGTATTACATCCGGAAGCGGACAGCATGGGCCAGAACTGTCCACAGTTCCTTTGGACGGTCCCCGAGGACAGCTGATGCCTTTGGTCCAGGCATCTCTAGCTCCATCTACGTGGCGTTCGTACGGTAAGGCTTGGAACGAATGGTTAAATATAGCACAACCGCTGCCTAGCCAGGTGTCTGCTTATTTTCTCAGCAACTCCGTTGCTCGGTATATAGCGCATTTGCATAGTAATGGCGTGTCGGGTATAGTAGCGCAGCAGCGGCTCGCAGGCATAGCCTTTCACTTCCGGGTTCGTGGATGGCCTGATGTCACCAAGTCCTTCCTGTTTACGCAGGCCGTTAAAGGCTGGAAGCGGAAGCGGCAGTGCACTGAAAGCAGAAGGCCCATTTCATTTGCCATCCTCTCAGGCATAATAAACCAGCTAGGCGACGTATGCGCCAATGACAGCGAGGTCCGCTTGTTCTCGGCTGCCTTCTCGCTTGCATTCTTTGGGGCTTTGCGAGTCAGTGAATTAGTCAGCAGATCATCAGCTCGTCCCGGGGGTCTGCTACGCGATGACGTTATAATTTGCAATGGTGGAGTACGAGTTCGCATAAGGCGCTCTAAAACTGATCAGCTCGGTAGAGGAGTTTGGTTCCCCATTTTCCCGTTTCCCGGCCCCCTCTGTCCCATCCTTATCTTGCAGTGTTACTTAGAGTCTCGGGTTCCCAATAAATTCTTTTTAGAGCACGCGGATGGATCCCCGCTCACGGCAACGCAGTTTTCAGCCTTGCTAAAAACGTCACTTTCCAACCTGGGCTTACAGCCAGGGGATTACAGCACGCACTCCTTCCGCATAGGCGCAGCAACCGAGGCAGCAAGGGCCAGCTTCTCGAACGAGGAGATACAGCGGATAGGGCGTTGGAAATCAGACTGTTTCTTCCGCTATATTAGGCCAGATCTAATTTAACCCCCCGATCCCTGCAAACCACCAAATTTTACCACAAGTTTTAACCTCGAACCAGCCTCGGCAGTCACTACATCTTTCCACATCCCTCAGATAACTAATCATTGCTAACCGTTCAGTCCCGTAGTTCCGCCACCAAAAGCTATGACAACACTAATACAATGATGGACGCTGACACTATGATAAATATGCTGAGTACAGTTGCTAACAGCTTTTCTTCCTAGATCCGGCGAGACCTATCATTTGGATCCTAGGTCACTCACACATATTCTGGGCAGCACGGCGGGCCGAGTCGAGACCAGGTGGAAGCGAGCTGGGATTTCATCACCTCAAGTTCCATTGGAGAGGAGTTCGGGGCATGGCCTGGACACAGGTCCTGCCCGAGGTAGTGAACATAGCAAGGATAGCCACGGGCCCAGTAGTGCTAGTCATCCACGCGGGTGGGAACGACCTGGTAAATGTGAGGATCCAGGAACTGCTTGCGGTCATGCAAGCAGACCTGGATAGGTTTAGCGGCTTCTTCAGCAACGTAGTGGTGGTATGGTCCAGTATATTACCAAGATTAAGCTGGATAGGGGCAAGGAACATAGCGGCTGTGGAAAGGTCAAGGCGGCATGTCAATATGCAGATCGCCAAATTTATAGCATCAGGAAGAGGGATAGTGCTGGGACATGAGTTGCTGGAATCAGAGATCAGCAGATTGGTGCTAGAGGATGGTTTTAGCCTCAATGACATAGGTCTGGATATTTTCCTGTCAGACATCCAGGACGGGGTTGAGCGGGCCATGAGGGCCCTGTGTGGGGGTCGCAGCTCAGGCGTGGGCCTTCGCCACTCCGTGGCCGGTGGAAGAGGGATTTGGTGAGAGCCAACCTGCCACGGACGGCCGTAGGCATCGGGCCTCCTCCCTCAGGTTTAAGGCGGATTTGTGCCTGTGGTTAAAGCTGTGGCCAAAATATCAAGCAACCCCCTTTTTATATCAAAATTGAATGGTGTTACGTGGATACCTTCAATAAAGAACAAAGAAAGATATTCCATGTGTGGTCTCCTTCATTGCGCGGTGGGGAGGGGGAACCGGTTGGTGGGTCTCGGCAGTCTGGAGGGCACTGCGGCCGCTGCCGCTGCCCCTGACTGCTGAGCCCCTCGCTACGTCCCCCCCATGGTCACCTCTCCCTCCTCCCCACTGTGCAATGCCCCCCGCTGCCCCCCTTCCCTGCTGGGACCTCCTACAGGGCATATAAACAGCTGCCGGAGTCCCTCCTTTCTCTTACCACATCTGCCCTCAGGGTGAGCATCGCCCGCCCTCCCTCCCTTAAGAAGGTTTTGTTACAAGTTCGGAAGTCACAGCCGGTGGAAGAGGGATTTGGTGAGAGCCAACCTGCCACGGACGGCCGTAGGCATCGGGCCTCCTCCCTCAGGTTTAAGGCGGATTTGTGCCTGTGGTTAAAGCTGTGGCCAAAATATCAAGCAACCCCCTTTTTATATCAAAATTGAATGGTGTTACGTGGATACCTTCAATAAAGAACAAAGAAAGATATTCCATGTGTGGTCTCCTTCATTGCGCGGTGGGGAGGGGGAACCGGTTGGTGGGTCTCGGCAGTCTTGGTATTATACTCCAGAGCTGCACTCGCTATTCTGCTGGCACTGCAGTTCTTGTTGGATTTCTTTGGTATTATACTCCAGAGCTGCACTCGCTATTCTGCTGGCACTGCAGTTGTTGGTGGATTTCTTTGGTATTTTTGGTAGTGCCTTTCATTAGGTCACTTCCTTTAGTTTGCGGTGCCGTCATACAGCGCACATTGTTCCGGTATCTGTAGTCACGATTTGCCTGTACCAGGGGAGTAGACATAAAATATCCTAATCTGCAGTATAAATCTACATAGTGAAGCTGCAGGGAGCGCTGGGGGTAGGTTGTGTGCGCTGCAGGGAGCGCTGGGGGTAGGTTGTGTGCGCTGCAGGGAGCGCTGGGAGTAGGTTGTGTGCGCTGCAGGGAGCGCAGGGGGTAGGTTGTGTGCGCTGCAGGGAGCGCTGGGAGTAGGTTGTGTGCGCTGCAGGGAGCGCTGGGGGTAGGTTGTGTGCGCTGCAGGGAGCGCTGGGGGTAGGTTGTGTGCGCTGCAGGGAGCGCTGGGGGTAGGTTGTGTGCGCTGCAGGGAGCGCAGGGGGTAGGTTGTGTGCGCTGCAGGGAGCGCAGGGGGTAGGTTGTGTGCGCTGCAGGGAGCGCAGGGGGTAGGTTGTGTGCGCTGCAGGGAGCGCAGGGGGTAGGTTGTGTGCGCTGTAGGGAGCGCTGGGGGTAGGTTGTGTGCGCTGCAGGGAGCGCTGGGGGTAGGTTGTGTGCGCTGCAGGGAGCGCTGGGGGTAGGTTGTGTGCGCTGCAGGGAGTGCAGGGGGTAGGTTGTGTGCGCTGCAGGGAGCGCTGGGGGTAGGTTGTGTGCGCTGCAGGGAGCGCTGGGGGTAGGGTGTGTGCGCTGCAGGGAGCGCAGGGGGTAGGTTGTGTGCGCTGCAGGGAGCGCTGGGGGTAGGTTGTGTGCGCTGCAGGGAGCGCTGGGGGTAGGGTGTGTGCGCTGCAGGGAGCGCTGGGGGTAGGTTGTGTGCGCTGCAGGGAGCGCTGGGGGTAGGTTGTGTGCGCTGCAGGGAGCGCTGGGGGTAGGTTGTGTGCGCTGCAGGGAGCGCTGGGGGTAGGGTGTGTGCGCTGCAGGGAGCGCTGGGGGTAGGTTGTGTGCGCTGCAGGGAGCGCTGGGGGTAGGTTGTGTGCGCTGCAGGGAGCGCTGGGGGTAGGTTGTGTGCGCTGCAGGGAGCGCTTGGAGTAGGTTGTGTGCGCTGCAGGGAGCGCTGGGGGTAGGTTGTGTGCGCTGCAGGGAGCGCTGGGGGTAGGGTGTGTGCGCTGCAGGGAGCGCTGGGGGTAGGTTGTGTGCGCTGCAGGGAGCGCTGGGGGTAGGTTGTGTGCGCTGCAGGGAGCGCTGGGGGTAGGTTGTGTGCGCTGCAGGGAGCGCTGGGGGTAGGGTGTGTGCGCTGCAGGGAGCGCTGGGGGTAGGTTGTGTGCGCTGCAGGGAGCGCTGGGGGTAGGTTGTGTGCGCTGCAGGGAGCGCTGGGGGTAGGTTGTGTGCGCTGCAGGGAGCGCTTGGAGTAGGTTGTGTGCGCTGCAGGGAGCGCAGGGGGTAGGTTGTGTGCGCTGCAGGGAGCGCTGGGAGTAGGTTGTGTGCGCTGCAGGGAGCGCTGGGGGTAGGTTGTGTGCGCTGCAGGGAGCGCTGGGGGTAGGTTGTGTGCGCTGCAGGGAGCGCTGGGAGTAGGTTGTGTGCGCTGCAGGGAGCGCAGGGGGTAGGTTGTGTGCGCTGCAGGGAGCGCTGGGAGTAGGTTGTGTGCGCTGCAGGGAGCGCTGGGGGTAGGTTGTGTGCGCTGCAGGGAGCGCTGGGGGTAGGTTGTGTGCGCTGCAGGGAGCGCTGGGGGTAGGTTGTGTGCGCTGCAGGGAGCGCAGGGGGTAGGTTGTGTGCGCTGCAGGGAGCGCAGGGGGTAGGTTGTGTGCGCTGCAGGGAGCGCAGGGGGTAGGTTGTGTGCGCTGCAGGGAGCGCAGGGGGTAGGTTGTGTGCGCTGTAGGGAGCGCTGGGGGTAGGTTGTGTGCGCTGCAGGGAGCGCTGGGGGTAGGTTGTGTGCGCTGCAGGGAGCGCTGGGGGTAGGTTGTGTGCGCTGCAGGGAGTGCAGGGGGTAGGTTGTGTGCGCTGCAGGGAGCGCTGGGGGTAGGTTGTGTGCGCTGCAGGGAGCGCTGGGGGTAGGGTGTGTGCGCTGCAGGGAGCGCAGGGGGTAGGTTGTGTGCGCTGCAGGGAGCGCTGGGGGTAGGTTGTGTGCGCTGCAGGGAGCGCTGGGGGTAGGGTGTGTGCGCTGCAGGGAGCGCTGGGGGTAGGTTGTGTGCGCTGCAGGGAGCGCTGGGGGTAGGTTGTGTGCGCTGCAGGGAGCGCTGGGGGTAGGTTGTGTGCGCTGCAGGGAGCGCTTGGAGTAGGTTGTGTGCGCTGCAGGGAGCGCAGGGGGTAGGTTGTGTGCGCTGCAGGGAGCGCTGGGAGTAGGTTGTGTGCGCTGCAGGGAGCGCTGGGGGTAGGTTGTGTGCGCTGCAGGGAGCGCTGGGGGTAGGTTGTGTGCGCTGCAGGGAGCGCTGGGGGTAGGTTGTGTGCGCTGCAGGGAGCGCTGGGAGTAGGTTGTGTGCGCTGCAGGGAGCGCAGGGGGTAGGTTGTGTGCGCTGCAGGGAGCGCTGGGAGTAGGTTGTGTGCGCTGCAGGGAGCGCTGGGGGTAGGTTGTGTGCGCTGCAGGGAGCGCTGGGGGTAGGTTGTGTGCGCTGCAGGGAGCGCTGGGGGTAGGTTGTGTGCGCTGCAGGGAGCGCAGGGGGTAGGTTGTGTGCGCTGCAGGGAGCGCAGGGGGTAGGTTGTGTGCGCTGCAGGGAGCGCAGGGGGTAGGTTGTGTGCGCTGTAGGGAGCGCTGGGGGTAGGTTGTGTGCGCTGCAGGGAGCGCTGGGGGTAGGTTGTGTGCGCTGCAGGGAGCGCTGGGGGTAGGTTGTGTGCGCTGCAGGGAGCGCTGGGGGTAGGTTGTGTGCGCTGCAGGGAGTGCAGGGGGTAGGTTGTGTGCGCTGCAGGGAGCGCTGGGGGTAGGTTGTGTGCGCTGCAGGGAGCGCTGGGGGTAGGGTGTGTGCGCTGCAGGGAGCGCAGGGGGTAGGTTGTGTGCGCTGCAGGGAGCGCTGGGGGTAGGTTGTGTGCGCTGCAGGGAGCGCTGGGGGTAGGGTGTGTGCGCTGCAGGGAGCGCTGGGGGTAGGTTGTGTGCGCTGCAGGGAGCGCTGGGGGTAGGTTGTGTGCGCTGCAGGGAGCGCTGGGGGTAGGTTGTGTGCGCTGCAGGGAGCGCTGGGAGTAGGTTGTGTGCGCTGCAGGGAGCGCTGGGGGTAGGTTGTGTGCGCTGCAGGGAGCGCTGGGGGTAGGTTGTGTGCGCTGCAGGGAGCGCTGGGGGTAGGTTGTGTGCGCTGCAGGGAGCGCAGGGGGTAGGTTGTGTGCGCTGCAGGGAGCGCTGGGAGTAGGTTGTGTGCGCTGCAGGGAGCGCTGGGGGTAGGTTGTGTGCGCTGCAGGGAGCGCTGGGGGTAGGTTGTGTGCGCTGCAGGGAGCGCTGGGAGTAGGTTGTGTGCGCTGCAGGGAGCGCAGGGGGTAGGTTGTGTGCGCTGCAGGGAGCGCAGGGGGTAGGTTGTGTGCGCTGCAGGGAGCGCAGGGGGTAGGGTGTGTGCGCTGCAGGGAGCGCAGGGGGTAGGTTGTGTGCGCTGCAGGGAGCGCAGGGGGTAGGTTGTGTGCGCTGCAGGGAGCGCAGGGGGGTAGGTTGTGTGCGCTGCAGGGAGCGCAGGGGGTAGGTTGTGTGCGCTGCAGGGAGCGCAGGGGGTAGGTTGTGTGCGCTGCAGGGAGCGCAGGGGGTAGGTTGTGTGCGCTGCAGGGAGCGCAGGGGGTAGGGTGTGTGCGCTGCAGGGAGCGCAGGGGGTAGGGTGTGTGCGCTGCAGGGAGCGCTGGGGGTAGGTTGTGTGCGCTGCAGGGAGCGCAGGGGGTAGGTTGTGTGCGCTGCAGGGAGCGCAGGGGGTAGGGTGTGTGCGCTGCAGGGAGCGCAGGGGGTAGGTTGTGTGCGCTGCAGGGAGCGCAGGGGGTAGGTTGTGTGCGCTGCAGGGAGCGCAGGGGGTAGGTTGTGTGCGCTGCAGGGAGCGCAGGGGGTAGGTTGTGTGCGCTGCAGGGAGCGCAGGGGGTAGGTTGTGTGCGCTGCAGGGAGCGCAGGGGGTAGGTTGTGTGCGCTGCAGGGAGCGCAGGGGGTAGGGTGTGTGCGCTGCAGGGAGCGCAGGGGGTAGGGTGTGTGCGCTGCAGGGAGCGCAGGGGGTAGGTTGTGTGCGCTGCAGGGAGCGCAGGGGGTAGGTTGTGTGCGCTGCAGGGAGCGCAGGGGGTAGGTTGTGTGCGCTGCAGGGAGCGCTGGGGGTAGGTTGTGTGCGCTGCAGGGAGCGCTGGGGGTAGGTTGTGTGCGCTGCAGGGAGCGCTGGGGGTAGGGTGTGTGCGCTGCAGGGAGCGCTGGGGGTAGGGTGTGTGCGCTGCAGGGAGCGCAGGGGGTAGGGTGTGTGCGCTGCAGGGAGCGCTGGGGGTAGGGTGTGTGCGCTGCAGGGAGCGCAGGGGGTAGGGTGTGTGCGCTGCAGGGAGCGCAGGGGGTAGGTTGTGTGCGCTGCAGGGAGCGCAGGGGGTAGGTTGTGTGCGCTGCAGGGAGCGCAGGGGGTAGGGTGTGTGCGCTGCAGGGAGCGCTGGGGGTAGGGTGTGTGCGCTGCAGGGAGCGCAGGGGGTAGGGTGTGTGCGCTGCAGGGAGCGCAGGGGGTAGGTTGTGTGCGCTGCAGGGAGCGCTGGGGGTAGGGTTGTGTGCGCTGCAGGGAGCGCAGGGGGTAGGGTGTGTGCGCTGCAGGGAGCGCTGGGGGTAGGTTGTGTGCGCTGCAGGGAGCGCTGGGAGTAGGTTGTGTGCGCTGCAGGGAGCGCAGGGGGTAGGTTGTGTGCGCTGCAGGGAGCGCTGGGGGTAGGTTGTGTGCGCTGCAGGGAGCGCAGGGGGTAGGTTGTGTGCGCTGCAGGGAGCGCAGGGGGTAGGTTGTGTGCGCTGCAGGGAGCGCTGGGGGTAGGTTGTGTGCGCTGCAGGGAGCGCTGGGGGTAGGTTGTGTGCGCTGCAGGGAGCGCAGGGGGTAGGTTGTGTGCGCTGCAGGGAGCGCAGGGGGTAGGTTGTGTGCGCTGCAGGGAGCGCAGGGGGTAGGGTGTGTGCGCTGCAGGGAGCGCAGGGGGTAGGGTGTGTGCGCTGCAGGGAGCGCAGGGGGTAGGTTGTGTGCGCTGCAGGGAGCGCAGGGGGTAGGTTGTGTGCGCTGCAGGGAGCGCAGGGGGTAGGTTGTGTTCGCTGCAGGGAGCGCTGGGGGTAGGTTGTGTGCGCTGCAGGGAGCGCTGGGGGTAGGTTGTGTGCGCTGCAGGGAGCGCTGGGAGTAGGTTGTGTGCGCTGCAGGGAGCGCAGGGGGTAGGTTGTGTGCGCTGCAGGGAGCGCTGGGAGTAGGTTGTGTGCGCTGCAGGGAGCGCTGGGGGTAGGTTGTGTGCGCTGCAGGGAGCGCTGGGGGTAGGTTGTGTGCGCTGCAGGGAGCGCAGGGGGTAGGTTGTGTGCGCTGCAGGGAGCGCAGGGGGTAGGTTGTGTGCGCTGCAGGGAGCGCAGGGGGTAGGTTGTGTGCGCTGCAGGGAGCGCAGGGGGTAGGTTGTGTGCGCTGCAGGGAGCGCTGGGGGTAGGTTGTGTGCGCTGCAGGGAGCGCTGGGGGTAGGTTGTGTGCGCTGCAGGGAGCGCTGGGAGTAGGTTGTGTGCGCTGCAGGGAGCGCTGGGAGTAGGTTGTGTGCGCTGCAGGGAGCGCTGGGGGTAGGTTGTGTGCGCTGCAGGGAGCGCTGGGGGTAGGTTGTGTGCGCTGCAGGGAGCGCTGGGGGTAGGGTGTGTGCGCTGCAGGGAGCGCAGGGGGTAGGGTGTGTGCGCTGCAGGGAGCGCTGGGGGTAGGTTGTGTGCGCTGCAGGGAGCGCAGGGGGTAGGTTGTGTGCGCTGCAGGGAGCGCTGGGGGTAGGTTGTGTGCGCTGCAGGGAGCGCTGGGGGTAGGTTGTGTGCGCTGCAGGGAGCGCTGGGGGTAGGTTGTGTGCGCTGCAGGGAGCGCTGGGGGTAGGGTGTGTGCGCTGCAGGGAGCGCAGGGGGTAGGGTGTGTGCGCTGCAGGGAGCGCTGGGGGTAGGTTGTGTGCGCTGCAGGGAGCGCAGGGGGTAGGTTGTGTGCGCTGCAGGGAGCGCAGGGGGTATGTTGTGTGCGCTGCAGGGAGCGCTGGGGGTAGGTTGTGTGCGCTGCAGGGAGCGCAGGGGGTAGGTTGTGTGCGCTGCAGGGAGCGCTGGGGGTAGGTTGTGTGCGCTGCAGGGAGCGCAGGGGGTAGGTTGTGTGCGCTGCAGGGAGCGCAGGGGGTATGTTGTGTGCGCTGCAGGGAGCGCTGGGAGTAGGTTGTGTGCGCTGCAGGGAGCGCAGGGGGTAGGTTGTGTGCGCTGCAGGGAGCGCTGGGAGTAGGTTGTGTGCGCTGCAGGGAGCGCTGGGGGTAGGTTGTGTGCGCTGCAGGGAGCGCTGGGGGTAGGTTGTGTGCGCTGCAGGGAGCGCAGGGGGTAGGTTGTGTGCGCTGCAGGGAGCGCAGGGGGTAGGTTGTGTGCGCTGCAGGGAGCGCAGGGGGTAGGTTGTGTGCGCTGCAGGGAGCGCAGGGGGTAGGTTGTGTGCGCTGCAGGGAGCGCTGGGGGTAGGTTGTGTGCGCTGCAGGGAGCGCTGGGGGTAGGTTGTGTGCGCTGCAGGGAGCGCTGGGAGTAGGTTGTGTGCGCTGCAGGGAGCGCTGGGAGTAGGTTGTGTGCGCTGCAGGGAGCGCTGGGGGTAGGTTGTGTGCGCTGCAGGGAGCGCTGGGGGTAGGTTGTGTGCGCTGCAGGGAGCGCTGGGGGTAGGGTGTGTGCGCTGCAGGGAGCGCAGGGGGTAGGGTGTGTGCGCTGCAGGGAGCGCTGGGGGTAGGTTGTGTGCGCTGCAGGGAGCGCAGGGGGTAGGTTGTGTGCGCTGCAGGGAGCGCTGGGGGTAGGTTGTGTGCGCTGCAGGGAGCGCTGGGGGTAGGTTGTGTGCGCTGCAGGGAGCGCTGGGGGTAGGTTGTGTGCGCTGCAGGGAGCGCTGGGGGTAGGGTGTGTGCGCTGCAGGGAGCGCAGGGGGTAGGGTGTGTGCGCTGCAGGGAGCGCAGGGGGTAGGTTGTGTGCGCTGCAGGGAGCGCTGGGGGTAGGTTGTGTGCGCTGCAGGGAGCGCAGGGGGTAGGTTGTGTGCGCTGCAGGGAGCGCAGGGGGTATGTTGTGTGCGCTGCAGGGAGCGCTGGGGGTAGGTTGTGTGCGCTGCAGGGAGCGCAGGGGGTAGGTTGTGTGCGCTGCAGGGAGCGCTGGGGGTAGGTTGTGTGCGCTGCAGGGAGCGCAGGGGGTAGGTTGTGTGCGCTGCAGGGAGCGCAGGGGGTAGGTTGTGTGCGCTGCAGGGAGCGCTGGGGGTAGGTTGTGTGCGCTGCAGGGAGCGCTGGGGGTAGGTTGTGTGCGCTGCAGGGAGCGCTGGGGGTAGGGTGTGTGCGCTGCAGGGAGCGCAGGGGGTAGGGTGTGTGCGCTGCAGGGAGCGCTGGGGGTAGGTTGTGTGCGCTGCAGGGAGCGCAGGGGGTAGGTTGTGTGCGCTGCAGGGAGCGCAGGGGGTATGTTGTGTGCGCTGCAGGGAGCGCTGGGGGTAGGTTGTGTGCGCTGCAGGGAGCGCAGGGGGTAGGTTGTGTGCGCTGCAGGGAGCGCTGGGGGTAGGTTGTGTGCGCTGCAGGGAGCGCAGGGGGTAGGTTGTGTGCGCTGCAGGGAGCGCAGGGGGTATGTTGTGTGCGCTGCAGGGAGCGCTGGGAGTAGGTTGTGTGCGCTGCAGGGAGCGCAGGGGGTAGGTTGTGTGCGCTGCAGGGAGCGCTGGGAGTAGGTTGTGTGCGCTGCAGGGAGCGCTGGGGGTAGGTTGTGTGCGCTGCAGGGAGCGCTGGGGGTAGGTTGTGTGCGCTGCAGGGAGCGCAGGGGGTAGGTTGTGTGCGCTGCAGGGAGCGCAGGGGGTAGGTTGTGTGCGCTGCAGGGAGCGCAGGGGGTAGGGTGTGTGCGCTGCAGGGAGCGCAGGGGGTAGGTTGTGTGCGCTGCAGGGAGCGCAGGGGGTAGGTTGTGTGCGCTGCAGGGAGCGCAGGGGGTAGGTTGTGTGCGCTGCAGGGAGCGCAGGGGGTAGGTTGTGTGCGCTGCAGGGAGCGCAGGGGGTAGGTTGTGTGCGCTGCAGGGAGCGCAGGGGGTAGGTTGTGTGCGCTGCAGGGAGCGCTGGGGGTAGGTTGTGTGCGCTGCAGGGAGCGCTGGGGGTAGGTTGTGTGCGCTGCAGGGAGCGCAGGGGGTAGGTTGTGTGCGCTGCAGGGAGCGCAGGGGGTAGGTTGTGTGCGCTGCAGGGAGCGCAGGGGGTAGGTTGTGTGCGCTGCAGGGAGCGCTGGGGGTAGGTTGTGTGCGCTGCAGGGAGCGCTGGGGGTAGGTTGTGTGCGCTGCAGGGAGCGCTGGGAGTAGGTTGTGTGCGCTGCAGGGAGCGCTGGGAGTAGGTTGTGTGCGCTGCAGGGAGCGCTGGGGGTAGGTTGTGTGCGCTGCAGGGAGCGCTGGGGGTAGGTTGTGTGCGCTGCAGGGAGCGCTGGGGGTAGGGTGTGTGCGCTGCAGGGAGCGCAGGGGGTAGGGTGTGTGCGCTGCAGGGAGCGCTGGGGGTAGGTTGTGTGCGCTGCAGGGAGCGCAGGGGGTAGGTTGTGTGCGCTGCAGGGAGCGCTGGGGGTAGGTTGTGTGCGCTGCAGGGAGCGCTGGGGGTAGGTTGTGTGCGCTGCAGGGATCGCTGGGGGTAGGTTGTGTGCGCTGCAGGGAGCGCTGGGGGTAGGGTGTGTGCGCTGCAGGGAGCGCAGGGGGTAGGGTGTGTGCGCTGCAGGGAGCGCAGGGGGTAGGTTGTGTGCGCTGCAGGGAGCGCTGGGGGTAGGTTGTGTGCGCTGCAGGGAGCGCAGGGGGTAGGTTGTGTGCGCTGCAGGGAGCGCAGGGGGTATGTTGTGTGCGCTGCAGGGAGCGCTGGGGGTAGGTTGTGTGCGCTGCAGGGAGCGCAGGGGGTAGGTTGTGTGCGCTGCAGGGAGCGCTGGGGGTAGGTTGTGTGCGCTGCAGGGAGCGCAGGGGGTAGGTTGTGTGCGCTGCAGGGAGCGCAGGGGGTATGTTGTGTGCGCTGCAGGGAGCGCAGGGGGTATGTTGTGTGCGCTGCAGGGAGCGCAGGGGGTAGGTTGTGTGCGCTGCAGGGAGCGCTGGGGGTAGGTTGTGTGCGCTGCAGGGAGCGCTGGGGGTAGGTTGTGTGCGCTGCAGGGAGCGCTGGGGGTAGGGTGTGTGCGCTGCAGGGAGCGCAGGGGGTAGGGTGTGTGCGCTGCAGGGAGCGCTGGGGGTAGGTTGTGTGCGCTGCAGGGAGCGCAGGGGGTAGGTTGTGTGCGCTGCAGGGAGCGCAGGGGGTATGTTGTGTGCGCTGCAGGGAGCGCTGGGGGTAGGTTGTGTGCGCTGCAGGGAGCGCAGGGGGTAGGTTGTGTGCGCTGCAGGGAGCGCTGGGGGTAGGTTGTGTGCGCTGCAGGGAGCGCAGGGGGTAGGTTGTGTGCGCTGCAGGGAGCGCAGGGGGTATGTTGTGTGCGCTGCAGGGAGCGCTGGGAGTAGGTTGTGTGCGCTGCAGGGAGCGCAGGGGGTAGGTTGTGTGCGCTGCAGGGAGCGCTGGGAGTAGGTTGTGTGCGCTGCAGGGAGCGCTGGGGGTAGGTTGTGTGCGCTGCAGGGAGCGCTGGGGGTAGGTTGTGTGCGCTGCAGGGAGCGCAGGGGGTAGGTTGTGTGCGCTGCAGGGAGCGCTGGGGGTAGGTTGTGTGCGCTGCAGGGAGCGCTGGGGGTAGGGTGTGTGCGCTGCAGGGAGCGCTGGGGGTAGGGTGTGTGCGCTGCAGGGAGCGCTGGGGGTAGGTTGTGTGCGCTGCAGGGAGCGCAGGGGGTAGGTTGTGTGCGCTGCAGGGAGCGCTGGGGGTAGGGTGTGTGCGCTGCAGGGAGCGCAGGGGGTATGTTGTGTGCGCTGCAGGGAGCGCAGGGGGTATGTTGTGTGCGCTGCAGGGAGCGCTGGGGGTAGGTTGTGTGCGCTGCATTGTAGAGCACTGTTTGCAGTGGAGTATAGGCGCTGTGGGAACATGGCATCGCCTCTCCGCCGTGTGGAGTGGGGTGAAAGGGTCAGAGAGAGGAAGCGACACGTGCAGAACAATTACTCAGCAATAAGGAAAGGTCCACGCGTGTCGCCTGGATGTGTGATATCTGCATTCCTGTCTGAGGAACACATCTGGAATTGTATTTAACAAGCTGCGAGGGCAGAAGCCCAGGACATGGAGAATGAAAGAAGGACGCCAGCCTCTCAAGAGACGTGGACAAAGTCCTGAGGACACGAAAGAATTTCCCACCAAAAAACTCAGCACATTAATATGATGTGTGAATATCAGAGGGGTCCCGAGTGGCTGCTTCCACCGAAATCAGGAGACTGGTGACCGGTCTACAAACCATGTCCTCCGGGGAACGGTTACCGGATCTGAAAAGGTTTCACTCGTAAAAAGGGAGACTGAGAGGAGACTTAATAGCGGTCTACAAATATCTGACATGTCACAGTGCAGAAAGATTAGCCCTATTCTCATCTGCAGATGGAAAGACTAGAAGTAATGGGATGAAAGTGATCGGGAGGAGATACAGATTAGATATTAAAAAAAAACTTTCTGATAATGAGATGATCAGTGAGTGGAACAGGCGGCCATGAGAGGTGGTGAGGTCTCTATCAATGGAAGTCTTCAGAAGCTGGACACACATCTGACTGAGATGGTTTAGGTAATTCTGCATTGAAGCAGGGGTTGAACATGAGGACCCAGGAGGTCTCTTCCCACTTCTACAGTCTATGATTCTAACATTCAAGGATTCTAACATTCTAGGGTTGTGTCATGCTGACATTCTATCTCTCAAGGGTTCTATCACTCTAGAGTTCTGTCATTCTAACATTCTATCGTTCTATCATTCTTGGCTTGGCTTCTATCATTCTAGGGTTCTGTCATTCTAACATTCTATCATTCCAGGGTTCTATCATTCTTAGGTTCTATCATTCCAGGGTTCTATCATTCTTAGGTTCTATCATTCCAGGGTTCTATCATTCTAGGCTTCTATCATTCTAGGGTTCTGTCATTCTAACATTCTATCATTCCAGGGTTCTATCATTCTTAGGTTCTATCATTCCAGGGTTCTATCATTCTAGGGTTCTGTCATTCTAACATTCTATCATTCCAGGGTTCTATCACTTGGGTTCTATCATTCTTAGGTTCTATCATTGTAGGGTTCTATCATTCTAGAGTTCTGTCATTCTAACATTCTATCGTTCTATCATTCTTGGCTTGGCTTCTATCATTCCAGGGTTCTGTCATTCTAACATTCTATCATTCCAGGGTTCTATCACTTGGGTTCTATCATTCTAGGGTTCTATCATTCTTAGGTTCTATCATTGTAGGGTTCTATCATTCTTGACTTCTATGATTCCACCATTCTATAAGTATGGCTGCCGTGTGCCAGGGGGTCCTAGTGGTTGAATTCCCACCAGTGAAACATTTATAGCGTTTCTGTGGTGGGAAACACCCATTATTACACTGGCTTGGAGAATTGCCAGAGGTTAATGCCTCTGAACTTTCTCGTGATGATATAGAGAAAACTATTTGGAGAAGTCAAAACTTTGAGAAGCCTCAGCATGAATCAGCATCTGTCCATTCAGCACATGAGGCACAAAACTGAGGCCAAAGGAAGAAGCAACATGAAGAAAGTGTCCCTCATATTTCCCAAAGGTTCAGCAGATTTCTCATTCATACAGTGACAAAAATGCCACCATGAGATAATGATAGTACACCGTGTGCAGAATTATTAGGTAGGTTGTATTTTAGAGGATTTTTTTATTATTGATCAACAACTATGTTCTCAATCAGCCCAAAAGACTCATAAATATCAAAGCTTAATATTTTTGGCGGTTTGAGGTTTTTTTTTAGATTTGGTATCTTAGGAGGATCTGTTTGTGCAGGTAACTATTACTGTGCAGAATTATTAGGCAACTTAATAAAAACCAAATCTATTCCCATCTCACTTGTTTATTGTCACCAGGTAACCAATATAACTGCACAAAATATAGATATAAACATTTCTGACATGCAAAAACAAAACCCCCAAAAATGAGTGACCAATATAGCCACCTTTCTTTCTGATGACACTCAGCAGCCGACCATCCATAGATTCTGTCATTGCTTGATCTGTTTACCATCAACATTGCGTGCAGCAGCCACCACAGCCTCCAGACACTGCTCCCAGAGGTGGACTGTTTTTCCTCCCTGTAGACCTCACATTTTATGAGGGACCACAGGTTCTCTATGGGGTTCAGGTCAGGGGAACAAGGAGGCCATGTCATTATTTTTCATCTTTTAGACCTTTACTGGCCGGCCACGCTGTGGAGTAGTTGGATGCATGTGATGGAGCATTGTCCTGCATGAAAATCATGTTTTTCTTGAACGATACCGACTTCTTCCTGTACCACTGCTTGAAGAAGTTGTCTTCCAGAAACTGGCAGTAGGTCTGGGAGTTGATCTTCACTCCATCCTCAACCCGAAAAGGTCCCACAAGTTGATCTTTGCTGATCCCAGCCCATACCAGTGCCCACCTCCACCTTGCTGGCGTCTGAGTCGGAGTGGAGCTCTCTGCCCTTTACTGATCCAGCCTCTGGCCCATCCATCTGGACCATCAAGAGTCACTCTCATTTCATCAGTCCATAAAACCTGTGAAGAATCAGTCTTCAGATATTTCTTGGCCCAGTCTTGACGTTTTATCTTGTTTCTTGTTCAGAGGTGGTGGTTTTCAGCCTTCCTTACCTTGGCCATGTCCCTGAGTATGGCACACCTTGTGCTTTTTCATACTCCAGTAACGTTTCAGCTGTGAAATATGGACAAACTGGTGGCAAATGGCCTCTTGGCAGCTTCACGCTTGATTTTCCTCAATTCATGGGCAGTTATTTTGCGTCTTTTTTGACCAGCACGCTTCTTGCGACCCTGTTGGCTATTTGCCATTAAACGCTTGATTGTTCGGTGATCACGCTTCAAACGTTTGGCAATTTCAAGACTGCTGCGTCCCTCTGCAAGACATCTCACAATATGGACTTTACAGAGCCCGTCAAATCTCTCTTCTGACCCATTTTACCAAAGGAAAGGAAGTTGCCTAATAATTAAGCCCCCCTTATATAGGGTGTTGTGTCATTACACCGCACCCCTCCTCATTACAGAGGCACATCACCGGAGTTACTTCATTGGTAGTTGGCTCTCACTATACAGCGCGGAGTAGGACGACATGTATAAAAGTGTCATGGGATCACAATACTCATCTGCCTAATAATTCTGCACACAGTGTAGAGTACTGTACCTAAGTGATCTCACAATACTACTGTGGACCTAATACATGTTATTCATTTATGTTCACATGTAAAATGTATTTTATAGAGGCTGTCCAGTGAAAGCTGGGATCACGTGTGAACGGGATTGCTGATAATTGACTGGTGAGGGTTTGTCGGCTGGGACGCCATTTACCAAAACAAAGGGTCTAAATTTTTCCTAACACATGGGGCAGATTTAATAAAGGGGTCAAAACCTTCCATCGTAATCAGCATTGCATCCTCAGACACTATTCTGGTGAAAGTCTCACGTATCACGTGAATCTTACTATCTTATTCATTGTGTAGTGACACATTGTGGTTTCTATACATTCTGTGCATTTTAGGCTGAGTAGTCCTGTAATCATCCATTAGAACGGATCCTGCAGAGATTTGTTGGCAAAATTATTTCTGGTGGATCCATTTTTACAACATGGGGTCTATGGAGTACAGATCCGTTAACTGATTGCTATTTATCTTTCATTTGAAACGGATCCTGTAAGAAAAAACTGATTTGTTACAAATGCAAGAAAAACGGATGGTTAAATAGCAATCAGGTAACAAATCCATTCTCCATAGACTCCAATGTTAAGAAAACGGATCCGGCACACATCAGTTATTTAACAATGGACAAAAAGGTTGTGTTTGGAGAACTTTTTTCCCAATGGATCTCTGCAGGATCCTTTCTAACGGATGAATACTGGACATGTGAGGTCAGCCTTACTCTGCTATGATCCAAAATCCTGTAACTTCCTTAGATTCAATCAGAAAAGTAATGAGGTGGTATTCTCTTCTACAAAAAACACTCAGTCCCTTTTCCAGTAGCTGTAAGCATGGGGGTGAAGAACGTAAGCATGGGGATGAAGAACGTAAGCACGGGGATGAAGAACGTAAGCATGGGGGTGAAGAACGTCAGCATGGGGGTGAAGAACGTAAGCATGGGGGTGAAGAACGCAAGCACGGGGGTGAAGAACGCAAGCACGGGGGTGAAGAGCGCAAGCACGGGGGTGAAGAACGTCAGCATGGGGGTGAAGAACGTGAGCATGGGGTGAAGAACGCAAGCACGGGGGTGAAGAACGCAAGCACGGGGGTGAAGAACGCAAGCACGGGGGTGAAGAACGCAAGCACGGGGGTGAAGAACGCAAGCACGGGGGTGAAGAACGCAAGCACGGGGGTGAAGAACGTAAGCATGGGGATGAAGAACGTAAACACGGGGATGAAGAACGTAAGCATGGGGGTGAAGAACGTCAGCATGGGGGTGAAGAACGTAAGCATGGGGGTGAAGAACGCAAGCACGGGGGTGAAGAACGCAAGCACGGGGGTGAAGAGCGCAAGCACGGGGGTGAAGAGCGCAAGCACGGGGGTGAAGAACGTCAGCATGGGGGTGAAGAACGTAAGCATGGGGGTGAAGAACGCAAGCACGGGGGTGAAGAACGCAAGCACGGGGGTGAAGAACGCAAGCACGGGGGTGAAGAACGCAAGCACGGGGGTGAAGAACGCAAGCACGGGGGTGAAGAACGCAAGCACGGGGGTGAAGAACGCAAGCACGGGGGTGAAGAGCGCAAGCACGGGGGTGAAGAACGTCAGCATGGGGGTGAAGAACGTCAGCACGGGGGTGAAGAACGTAAGCATGGGGGTGAAGAACGCAAGCACGGGGGTGAAGAACGCAAGCACGGGGGTGAAGAACGCAAGCACGGGGGTGAAGAACGCAAGCACGGGGGTGAAGAACGCAAGCACTGGGATGAAGAACGCAAGCACGGGGATGAAGAACGTAAGCACGGGGGTGAAGAACGTAAGCATGGGGGTGAAGAACGTAAGCACAGGGATGAAGAACGCAAGCACGGGGATGAAGAACGTAAGCACGGGGATGAAGAACGCAAGCACGGGGATGAAGAACGCAAGCACGGGGATGAAGAACGTAGGCACGGGGATGAAGAACGTAAGCACGGGGGTGAAGAACGTAAGCATGGGGGTGAAGAACGTAAGCACAGGGATGAAGAACGCAAGCACGGGGATGAAGAACGTAAGCACGGGGATGAAGAACGCAAGCACGGGGATGAAGAACGTAGGCATGGGGATGAAGAACGTAAGCATGGGGATGAAGAACGTAAGCATGGTGATGAAGAACGTAAGCATGGGGATGAAGAATGTAAGCACGGGGATGAAGAACATAAGCATGGGGATGAAGGACGCACCCAAGAGTGGATTATTCAGCACTTCTGGTTACATTGAAAGCAATTTCTCCGAAACACACAAAGTTGTGCTAGTGTTTGTGAGCTAATAATGCAGCATGACCCAAAAACTAATTGATGAGGATAATATCATCAGTGAGGGGAAATGACTGATTATTTCATGGTGGTGAAGGATCGGGGCCAGATTAGGACCACACCTTATTGAAGACCACACCTTATTGAGGACCACACCTTATTGAGGACCACATATTATTGGGGACCACACCTTATTGGGGACCACACCTTTTTAGGGACCACTTTGTAAGAGAGATCTGGCACTCATAGATCCACTGATCGGGTGGACAATCACATCTGAATCACCACCATGTAACACAATACTTTACTGTTCACACAAGGTTATAATACAGAATAATCAGCGGTTTCCTGGGGTCTCCTGAATGACACTTCTCCCCAGTAGAGAGACATCCAACGTCTTCAGCACAGAGCACCCGAAACTAAGGCTTCATCTTCCCCAGAACAACTGCTGATTACCCCATCTTTCTTCTTCTGGACACAATGTATCGGCTGTCAGACCTTATTGTAGCCGCAGCCTACACCGATGTTACACTAGACAATGTTTCCGGCAAATCCTCCACCTGTTCATGTGCTTTTCAAATGGCGAAACGTAAAAAGTTTCTCTGGCTCCTATCATCTCAAACTATCTGATCTGATACCACAAAAACCTTTATGGCCTCCGGTCATTTCTGTCATTACTTGGAGCTCGTCCGGTTATGCATGGTGGGAATAAGTCTCAGCATCCTCACCCCTCACTGGATTATCCCTTCCCCGCGTAGATTGTCACCGAGAAGATGCCAGAAACTAGGAATCTCCTGTATACCGCCTTATTATATGGGATCTCATGTATACCACCTTATTATATGGGATCTCATGTATACCGCCTTATTATATGGGATCTCACGTATACCACCTTATTATATGGGATCTCATGTATACCACCTTATTATATGGGATCTCATGTATACCGCCTTATTATATGGGATCTCATGTATACCGCCTTATTATATGGAATCTCATGTAGAGTGCCTTATTATATGGGATCTCATGTATACCGCCTTATTATATGAGATCTCATGTATACCACCTTATTATATGGGATCTCATGTATACCGCCTTATTATATGGGATCTCATGTATACCACCTTATTATATGGGATCTCATGTATACCGCCTTATTATATGGGATCTCATGTATACCGCCTTATTATATGGGATGTCATGTATACCGCCTTATTACATGAGATCTCATGTATACCACCTTATTATATGGGATCTCATGTATACTGCCTTATTATCTGGGATCTCATGTATACCGCCTTATTATATGGGATCTCATGTATACCACCTTATTATATGGGATCTCATGTATACCGCCTTATTATATGGGATCTCATGTATACCGCCTTATTAAATGAGATCTCATGTATACCGCCTTATTACATGAGATCTCATATATACCACATTATTATATGGGATCTCATGTCTACCGCTTTATTATCTGGGATCTCATGTATACCACCTTATTATATGGGATTATTATTATTATTATTATTTATTATTATAGCGCCATTTATTCCATGGCGCTTTACAAGTGAAAGGGTATACGTACAACAATCATTAACAGTACATAACAGACTGGTACAGGAGGAGAGGGGACCCTGCCCGCGAGGGCTCACAGTCTACAGGGAATGGGTGATGGTACAATAGGTGAGGACAGAGCTGGTTGCGCAGTGGTCTACTGGACTGAGGGCTGTTGTAGGTTGTAGGCTTGTTGGAAGAGGTGGGTCTTGAGGTTCCTCTTGAAGCTTTCCACGGATCTCATGTATACCGCCTTATTACATGAGATCTCATGTATACCACCTTATTATATGGGATCTCATGTATACCACCTTATTATATGGGATCTCATGTATACCACCTTATTATATGGGATCTCATGTATACCGCCTTATTACATGAGATCTCATATATACCACCTTATTATATGGGATCCCCCAGCAGATGAAGATTAGAGCAGTGTTTCCCCAGCTCCAGTCCTCACAGCCCCCAGTAGATGAAGATTAGAGCAGTATTTCCCCAGCTCCAGTCCTCACAGCCCCCAGCAGATGAAGATTAGAGCAGCATTTCCCCAGCTCCAGTCCTCACAGCCCCCAGTAGATGAAGATTAGAGCAGCGTTTCCCCAGCTCCAGTCCTCACAGCCCCCAGCAGATGAAGATTAGAGCAGCGTTTCCCCAGCTCCAGTCCTCAGGACCCCCAGCAGATGAAGATTAGAGCAGCATTTCCCCAGCTCCAGTCCTCACAGCCCCCAGCAGACGAAGATTAGAGCAGCATTTCCCCAGCTCCAGTCCTCACAGCCCCCAGCAGATGAAGATTAGAGCAGCGTTTCCCCAGCTCCAGTCCTCAGGACCCCCAGCAGATGAAGATTAGAGCAGCGTTTCCCCAGCTCCAGTCCTCACAGCCCCCAGCAGATGAAGATTAGAGCAGCATTTCCCCAGCTCCAGTCCTCACAGCCCCCAGCAGATGAAGATTAGAGCAGCGTTTCCCCAGCTCCAGTCCTCAGGACCCCCAGCAGATGAAGATTAGAGCAGCGTTTCCCCAGCTCCAGTCCTCACAGCCCCCAGCAGATGAAGATTAGAGCAGCGTTTCCCCAGCTCCAGTCCTCACAGCCCCCAGCAGATGAAGATTAGAGCAGCATTTCCCCAGCTCCAGTCCTCAGGACCCCCAGTAGATGAAGATTAGAGCAGCATTTCCCCAGCTCCAGTCCTCAGGACCCCCAGCAGATGACGATTAGAGCAGCATTTCCCCAGCTCCAGTCCTCAGGACCCCCAGCAGATGAAGATTAGAGCAGCGTTTCCCCAGCTCCAGTCCTCACAGCCCCCAGCAGATGACGATTAGAGCAGCATTTCCCCAGCTCCAGTCCTCAGGACCCCCAGCAGATGAAGATTAGAGCAGCGTTTCCCCAGCTCCAGTCCTCAGGACCCCCAGCAGATGAAAATTAGAGCAGTATTTCCCCAGCTCCAGTCCTCAGGACCCCCAGTAGATGAAGATTAGAGCAGCATTTCCCCAGCTCCAGTCCTCACAGCCCCCAGCAGATAAAGATTAGAGCAGCATTTCCCCAGCTCCAGTCCTCAGGACCCCCAGCAGATGAAGATTAGAGCAGCGTTTCCCCAGCTCCAGTCCTCACAGCCCCCAGCAGACGAAGATTAGAGCAGTGTTTCCCCAGCTCCAGTCCTCACAGCCCCCAGCAGATGAAGATTAGAGCAGTGTTTCCCCAGCTCCAGTCCTCACAGCCCCCAGTAGATGAAGATTAGAGCAGCGTTTCCCCAGCTCCAGTCCTCAGGACCCCCAGCAGATGAAGATTAGAGCAGCATTTTCCCAGCTCCAGTCCTCACAGCCCCCAGTAGATGAAGATTAGAGCAGCATTTTCCCAGCTCCAGTCCTCACAGCCCCCAGCAGATGAAGATTAGAGCAGTGTTTCCCCAGCTCCAGTCCTCAGGACCCCCAGCAGACGAAGATTAGAGCAGCATTTCCCCAGCTCCAGTCCTCACAGCCCCCAGCAGATGAAGATTAGAGCAGCGTTTCCCCAGCTCCAGTCCTCAGGACCCCCAGCAGATGAAGATTAGAGCAGCGTTTCCCCAGCTCCAGTCCTCACAGCCCCCAGCAGATGAAGATTAGAGCAGTGTTTCCCCAGCTCCAGTCCTCAGGACCCCCAGCAGACGAAGATTAGAGCAGCATTTCCCCAGCTCCAGTCCTCACAGCCCCCAGCAGATGAAGATTAGAGCAGCATTTCCCCAGCTCCAGTCCTCAGGACCCCCAGCAGATGAAGATTAGAGCAGCGTTTCCCCAGCTCCAGTCCTCAGGACCCCCAGCAGATGACGATTAGAGCAGCATTTCCCCAGCTCCAGTCCTCACAGCCCCAGCAGATGAAGATTAGAGCAGCATTTCCCCAGCTCCAGTCCTCAGGACCCCCAGCAGATGAAGATTAGAGCAGCATTTCCCCAGCTCCAGTCCTCACAGCCCCCAGCAGATGAAGATTAGAGCAGCGTTTCCCCAGCTCCAGTCCTCAGGACCCCCAGCAGATGAAGATTAGAGCAGCGTTTCCCCAGCTCCAGTCCTCACAGCCCCCAGCAGATGAAGATTAGAGAAGCATTTCCCCAGCTCCAGTCCTCACAGCCCCCAGCAGACGAAGATTAGAGCAGCATTTCCCCAGCTCCAGTCCTCACAGCCCCCAGCAGATGAAGATTAGAGCAGCATTTCCCCAGCTCCAGTCCTCAGGACCCCCAGCAGATGAAGATTAGAGCAGCATTTCCCCAGCTCCAGTCCTCACAGCCCCCAGCAGATGAAGATTAGAGCAGCATTTCCCCAGCTCCAGTCCTCAGGACCCCCAGCAGATGAAGATTAGAGCAGCATTTCCCCAGCTCCAGTCCTCACAGCCCCCAGCAGATGAAGATTAGAGCAGCGTTTCCCCAGCTCCAGTCCTCACAGCCCCAGCAGATAAAGATTAGAGCAGCGTTTCCCCAGCTCCAGTCCTCACAGCCCCCAGCAGATAAAGATTAGAGCAGCATTTCCCCAGCTCCAGTCCTCACAGCCCCCAGCAGATGAAGATTAGAGCAGCATTTCCCCAGCTCCAGTCCTCACAGCCCCCAGCAGATGAAGATTAGAGCAGCATTTCCCCAGCTCCAGTCCTCACAGCCCCCAGCAGATGAAGATTAGAGCAGTGTTTCCCCAGCTCCAGTCCTCACAGCCCCCAGCAGACGAAGATTAGAGCAGCGTTTCCCCAGCTCCAGTCCTCACAGCCCCCAGCAGATGAAGATTAGAGCAGCATTTCCCCAGCTCCAGTCCTCACAGCCCCAGCAGATGAAGATTAGAGCAGCATTTCCCCAGCTCCAGTCCTCACAGCCCCCAGCAGATGAAGATTAGAGCAGCATTTCCCCAGCTCCAGTCCTCACAGCCCCCAGCAGATGAAGATTAGAGCAGTGTTTCCCCAGCTCCAGTCCTCACAGCCCCCAGTAGATGAAGATTAGAGCAGCGTTTCCCCAGCTCCAGTCCTCAGGACCCCCAGCAGATGAAGATTAGAGCAGCATTTTCCCAGCTCCAGTCCTCACAGCCCCCAGTAGATGAAGATTAGAGCAGCATTTTCCCAGCTCCAGTCCTCACAGCCCCCAGCAGACGAAGATTAGAGCAGCATTTCCCCAGCTCCAGTCCTCACAGCCCCCAGCAGATGAAGATTAGAGCAGCATTTCCCCAGCTCCAGTCCTCAGGACCCCCAGCAGATGAAGATTAGAGCAGCGTTTCCCCAGCTCCAGTCCTCAGGACCCTCTGCATACAAAGTTTTAAGCAGCATTTTCCCAAGTCCTGTTCTCATGGCCCCCAGCAGATGGAGTTTAGAGTAGCGTTTCCCCAGCTCCAGTCCTCACAGCCCCCAGTAGATGAAGATTAGAGCAGCATTTTCCCAGCTCCAGTCCTCACAGCCCCCAGCAGACGAAGATTAGAGCAGCATTTCCCCAGCTCCAGTCCTCACAGCCCCCAGCAGATGAAGATTAGAGCAGTATTTCCCCAGCTCCAGTCCTCAGGACCCCCAGTAGATGAAGATTAGAGCAGCATTTCCCCAGCTCCAGTCCTCAGGACCCCCAGCAGATGAAGATTAGAGCAGCGTTTCCCCAGCTCCAGTCCTCACAGCCCCCAGCAGATGAAGATTAGAGGAGCAATTCCCCAACTCCAGTCCTCAGGACCCCCAGCAGATGAAGATTAGAGCAGCATTTCCCCAGCTCCAGTCCTCACAGCCCCCAGCAGATGAAGATTAGAGCAGCGTTTCCCCAGCTCCAGTCCTCACAGCCCCCAGCAGATGAAGATTAGAGCAGCATTTCCCCAGCTCCAGTCCTCACAGCCCCCAGCAGATGAAGATTAGAGCAGCATTTCCCCAGCTCCAGTCCTCACAGCCCCCAGCAGATGAAGATTAGAGGAGCAATTCCCCAACTCCAGTCCTCAGGACCCCCAGCAGATGAAGATTAGAGCAGCATTTCCCCAGCTCCAGTCCTCACAGCCCCTAGCAGATGAAGATTAGAGCAGCATTTCCCCAGCTCCAGTCCTCAGGACCCCCAGCAGATGAAGATTAGAGCAGTGTTTCCCCAGCTCCAGTCCTCAGGACCCCCAGCAGATGAAGATTAGAGCAGCATTTCCCCAGCTCCAGTCCTCACAGCCCCCAGCAGATAAAGATTAGAGCAGCGTTTCCCCAGCTCCAGTCCTCACAGCCCCCAGCAGATGAAGATTAGAGCAGCGTTTCCCCAGCTCCAGTCCTCACAGCCCCCAGCAGATGAAGATTAGAGCAGCATTTCCCCAGCTCCAGTCCTCACAGCCCCCAGCAGACGAAGATTAGAGCAGCATTTCCCCAGCTCCAGTCCTCACAGCCCCCAGCAGATAAAGATTAGAGCAGCGTTTCCCCAGCTCCAGTCCTCACAGCCCCCAGCAGACGAAGATTAGAGCAGCGTTTCCCCAGCTCCAGTCCTCACAGCCCCCAGCAGATGAAGATTAGAGCAGCATTTCCCCAGCTCCAGTCCTCACAGCCCCCAGCAGATGAAGATTAGAGCAGCGTTTCCCCAGCTCCAGTCCTCAGGACCCCCAGCAGATGAAGATTAGAGTAGCGTTTCCCCAGCTCCAGTCCTCACAGCCCCCAGCAGATGAAGATTAGAGCAGAATTTCCCCAGCTCCAGTCCTCAGGACCCCCAGCAGATGAAGATTAGAGCAGCATTTCCCCAGCTCCAGTCCTCAGGACCCCCAGCAGATGAAGATTAGAGCAGCGTTTCCCCAGCTCCAGTCCTCACAGCCCCCAGCAGATGAAGATTAGAGCAGCATTTCCCCAGCTCCAGTCCTCACAGCCCCAGTAGATGAAGATTAGAGCAGCATTTCCCCAGCTCCAGTCCTCAGGACCCTCAGCAGATGAAGATTAGAGCAGCATTTCCCCAGCTCCAGTCCTCAGGACCCCCAGCAGATGAAGATTAGAGAAGCGTTTCCCCAGCTCCAGTCCTCACAGCCCCCAGCAGATGAAGATTAGAGCAGCATTTCCCCAGCTCCAGTCCTCACAGCCCCCAGCAGATGAAGATTAGAGCAGCATTTCCCTAGCTCCAGTCCTCACAGCCCCCAGTAGATGAAGATTAGAGCAGCATTTCCCCAGCTCCAGTCCTCACAGCCCCCAGCAGATGAAGATTAGAGCAGCGTTTCCCCAGCTCCAGTCCTCACAGCCCCCAGCAGATGAAGATTAGAGCAGCATTTCCCCAGCTCCAGTCCTCAGGACCCCCAGCAGATGAAGATTAGAGCAGCGTTTCCCCAGCTCCAGTCCTCACAGCCCCCAGCAGATGAAGATTAGAGCAGCATTTCCCCAGCTCCAGTCCTCAGGACCCCCAGCAGATGAAGATTAGAGCAGCATTTCCCCAGCTCCAGTCCTCAGGACCCCCAGCAGATGAAGATTAGAGCAGCATTTCCCCAGCTCCAGTCCTCAGGACCCCCAGCAGATGAAGATTAGAGCAGCATTTCCCCAGCTCCAGTCCTCACAGCCCCAGCAGATGAAGATTAGAGCAGCATTTCCCCAGCTCCAGTCCTCAGGACCCCCAGTAGATGAAGATTAGAGCAGTGTTTCCCCAGCTCCAGTCCTCACAGCCCCAGCAGATGAAGATTAGAGCAGCATTTCCCCAGCTCCAGTCCTCAGGACCCCCAGCAGATGAAGATTAGAGCAGCGTTTCCCCAGCTCCAGTCCTCACAGCCCCCAGCAGATGAAGATTAGAGCAGCGTTTCCCCAGCTCCAGTCCTCACAGCCCCCAGCAGATGAAGATTAGAGCAGCATTTCCCCAGCTCCAGTCCTCAGGACCCCCAGCAGATGAAGATTAGAGCAGCATTTCCCCAGCTCCAGTCCTCACAGCCCCCAGCAGATGAAGATTAGAGCAGCATTTCCCCAGCTCCAGTCCTCACAGCCCCCAGCAGACGAAGATTAGAGCAGCATTTCCCCAGCTCCAGTCCTCACAGCCCCCAGCAGATGAAGATTAGAGCAGCATTTCCCCAGCTCCAGTCCTCACAGCCCCCAGCAGATGAAGATTAGAGCAGTGTTTCCCCAGCTCCAGTCCTCACAGCCCCCAGCAGATGAAGATTAGAGCAGCATTTCCCCAGCTCCAGTCCTCACAGCCCCCAGCAGATGAAGATTAGAGCAGTGTTTCCCCAGCTCCAGTCCTCACAGCCCCCAGCAGATGAAGATTACAGCAGCATTTCCCCAGCTCCAGTCCTCAGGACCCCCAGCAGATGAAGATTAGAGCAGCATTTCCCCAGCTCCAGTCCTCACAGCCCCCAGCAGATGAAGATTAGAGCAGTATTTCCCCAGCTCCAGTCCTCACAGCCCCCAGCAGATGAAGATTAGAGCAGCATTTCCCCAGCTCCAGTCCTCACAGCCCCCAGCAGATGAAGATTAGAGCAGCATTTCCCCAGCTCCAGTCCTCACAGCCCCCAGCAGATGAAGATTAGAGCAGCGTTTCCCCAGCTCCAGTCCTCACAGCCCCCAGCAGATGAAGATTAGAGCAGCATTTCCCCAGCTCCAGTCCTCACAGCCCCCAGCAGATGAAGATTAGAGCAGCATTTCCCCAGCTCCAGTCCTCACAGCCCCCAGCAGATGAAGATTAGAGCAGCGTTTCCCCAGCTCCAGTCCTCAGGACCCCCAGCAGATGAAGATTAGAGCAGCGTTTCCCCAGCTCTAGTCCTCACAGCCCCCAGCAGATGAAGATTAGAGCAGCATTTCCCCAGCTCCAGTCCTCACAGCCCCCAGCAGACGAAGATTAGAGCAGCGTTTCCCCAGCTCCAGTCCTCAGGACCCCCAGCAGATGAAGATTAGAGCAGCATTTCCCCAGCTCCAGTCCTCAGGACCCCCAGCAGATGAAGATTAGAGCAGCATTTCCCCAGCTCCAGTCCTCACAGCCCCCAGCAGATGAAGATTAGAGCAGCATTTCCCCAACTCCAGTCCTCAGGACCCCCAGCAGATGAAGATTAGAGCAGCGTTTCCCCAGCTCCAGTCCTCAGGACCCCCAGCAGATGAAGATTAGAGAAGCGTTTCCCCAGCTCCAGTCCTCACAGCCCCCAGCAGATGAAGATTAGAGCAGCGTTTCCCCAGCTCCAGTCCTCACAGCCCCAGCAGATGAAGATTAGAGCAGCATTTCCCCAGCTCCAGTCCTCAGAGCCCCCAGCAGATGAAGATTAGAGCAGTGTTTCCCCAGCTCCAGTCCTCACAGCCCCCAGCAGATGAAGATTAGAGCAGCATTTCCCCAGCTCCAGTCCTCACAGCCCCCCGCAGACGAAGATTAGAGCAGCATTTCCCCAGCTCCAGTCCTCACAGCCCCCAGCAGATAAAGATTAGAGCAGCATTTCCCCAGCTCCAGTCCTCAGGACCCCCAGCAGATGAAGATTAGAGCAGCATTTCCCCAGCTCCAGTCCTCAGGACCCCCAGCAGATGAAGATTAGAGCAGCGTTTCCCCAGCTCCAGTCCTTACAGCCCCCAGCAGATGAAGATTAGAGCAGCATTTCCCCAGCTCCAGTCCTCAGGACCCCCAGCAGATGAAGATTAGAGCAGCATTTCCCCAGCTCGAGTCCTCAGGACCCCCAGCAGATGAAGATTAGAGCAGCATTTCCCCAGCTCCAGTCCTCACAGCCCCCAGCAGATAAAGATTAGAGCAGCATTTCCCCAGCTCCAGTCCTCAGAACCCCCAGCAGATGAAGATTAGAGCAGCATTTCCCCAGCTCCAGTCCTCACAGCCCCAGCAGATGAAGATTAGAGCAGCATTTCCCCAGCTCCAGTCCTCACAGCCCCCAGCAGATGAAGATTAGAGCAGCGTTTCCCCAGCTCCAGTCCTCACAGCCCCCAGCAGATGAAGATTAGAGCAGCGTTTCCCCAGCTCCAGTCCTCACAGCCCCCAGCAGATGAAGATTAGAGCAGCATTTCCCCAGCTCCAGTCCTCACAGCCCCCAGCAGATGAAGATTAGAGCAGCGTTTCCCCAGCTCCAGTCCTCAGGACCCCCAGCAGATGAAGATTAGAGCAGCGTTTCCCCAGCTCCAGTCCTCAGGACCCCCAGCAGATGAAGATTAGAGCAGCATTTCCCCAGCTCCAGTCCTCAGGACCCCCAGCAGATGAAGATTAGAGCAGCGTTTCCCCAGCTCCAGTCCTCACAGCCCCCAGCAGATGAAGATTAGAGCAGCGTTTCCCCAGCTCCAGTCCTCACAGCCCCCAGCAGATAAAGATTAGAGCAGCGTTTCCCCAGCTCCAGTCCTCACAGCCCCAGCAGATGAAGATTAGAGCAGCGTTTCCCCAGCTCCAGTCCTCACAGCCCCAGCAGATGAAGATTAGAGCAGCGTTTCCCCAGCTCCAGTCCTCACAGCCCCCAGCAGATGAAGATTAGAGCAGCGTTTCCCCAGCTCCAGTCCTCACAGCCCCCAGCAGATGAAGATTAGAGCAGTGTTTCCCCAGCTCCAGTCCTCAGGACCCCCAGCAGATGAAGATTAGAGCAGCGTTTCCCCAGCTCCAGTCCTCACAGCCCCCAGCAGATGAAGATTAGAGCAGCATTTCCCCAGCTCCAGTCCTCAGGACCCCCAGCAGATGAAGATTAGAGCAGCATTTCCCCAGCTCCAGTCCTCAGGACCCCCAGCAGATGAAGATTAGAGCAGCGTTTCCCCAGCTCCAGTCCTCACAGCCCCCAGCAGATGAAGATTAGAGCAGCGTTTCCCCAGCTCCAGTCCTCAGGACCCCAGCAGATGAAGATTAGAGCAGCATTTCCCCAGCTCCAGTCCTCAGGACCCCCAGCAGATGAAGATTAGAGCAGCGTTTCCCCAGCTCCAGTCCTCACAGCCCCCAGCAGATGAAGATTAGAGCAGCATTTCCCCAGCTCCAGTCCTCACAGCCCCCAGCAGATAAAGATTAGAGCAGCATTTCCCCAGCTCCAGTCCTCACAGCCCCCAGCAGATGAAGATTAGAGCAGCATTTCCCCAGCTCCAGTCCTCAGGACCCCCAGCAGATGAAGATTAGAGCAGCATTTCCCCAGCTCCAGTCCTCACAGCCCCCAGCAGATGAAGATTAGAGCAGCGTTTCCCCAGCTCCAGTCCTCACAGCCCCCAGCAGATGAAGATTAGAGCAGCGTTTCCCCAGCTCCAGTCCTCACAGCCCCCAGCAGATGAAGATTAGAGCAGCGTTTCCCCAGCTCCAGTCCTCACAGCCCCCAGCAGATGAAGATTAGAGCAGCGTTTCCCCAGCTCCAGTCCTCAGGACCCCCAGCAGATGAAGATTAGAGCAGCATTTCCCCAGCTCCAGTCCTCACAGCCCCCAGCAGATGAAGATTAGAGCAGCGTTTCCCCAGCTCCAGTCCTCACAGCCCCCAGCAGATGAAGATTAGAGCAGCGTTTCCCCAGCTCCAGTCCTCACAGCCCCCAGCAGATGAAGATTAGAGCAGCGTTTCCCCAGCTCCAGTCCTCACAGCCCCCAGCAGATGAAGATTAGAGCAGCGTTTCCCCAGCTCCAGTCCTCAGGACCCCCAGCAGATGAAGATTAGAGCAGCATTTCCCCAGCTCCAGTCCTCAGGACCCCCAGCAGATGAAGATTAGAGCAGCGTTTCCCCAGCTCCAGTCCTCACAGCCCCCAGCAGATGAAGATTAGAGCAGCGTTTCCCCAGCTCCAGTCCTCACAGCCCCCAGCAGATGAAGATTAGAGCAGCATTTCCCCAGCTCCAGTCCTCAGGACCCCCAGCAGATGAAGATTAGAGCAGCGTTTCCCCAGCTCCAGTCCTCACAGCCCCCAGCAGATGAAGATTAGAGCAGCATTTCCCCAGCTCCAGTCCTCACAGCCCCCAGCAGATAAAGATTAGAGCAGCATTTCCCCAGCTCCAGTCCTCACAGCCCCCAGCAGATGAAGATTAGAGCAGCATTTCCCCAGCTCCAGTCCTCAGGACCCCCAGCAGATGAAGATTAGAGCAGCATTTCCCCAGCTCCAGTCCTCACAGCCCCCAGCAGATGAAGATTAGAGCAGCGTTTCCCCAGCTCCAGTCCTCACAGCCCCCAGCAGATGAAGATTAGAGCAGCGTTTCCCCAGCTCCAGTCCTCACAGCCCCCAGCAGATGAAGATTAGAGCAGCGTTTCCCCAGCTCCAGTCCTCACAGCCCCCAGCAGATGAAGATTAGAGCAGCGTTTCCCCAGCTCCAGTCCTCAGGACCCCCAGCAGATGAAGATTAGAGCAGCGTTTCCCCAGCTCCAGTCCTCACAGCCCCCAGCAGATGAAGATTAGAGCAGCGTTTCCCCAGCTCCAGTCCTCACAGCCCCCAGCAGATAAAGATTAGAGCAGCGTTTCCCCAGCTCCAGTCCTCAGGACCCCCAGCAGATGAAGATTAGAGCAGCGTTTCCCCAGCTCCAGTCCTCACAGCCCCCAGCAGATGAAGATTAGAGCAGCATTTCCCCAGCTCCAGTCCTCACAGCCCCCAGCAGATAAAGATTAGAGCAGCGTTTCCCCAGCTCCAGTCCTCACAGCCCCCAGCAGATGAAGATTAGAGCAGCATTTCCCCAGCTCCAGTCCTCACAGCCCCCAGCAGATGAAGATTAGAGCAGCGTTTCCCCAGCTCCAGTCCTCACAGCCCCAGCAGATAAAGATTAGAGCAGCATTTCCCCAGCTCCAGTCCTCAGGACCCCCAGCAGATGAAGATTAGAGCAGCATTTCCCCAGCTCCAGTCCTCAGGACCCCCAGTAGATGAAGATTAGAGCAGCGTTTCCCCAGCTCCAGTCCTCAGGACCCCCAGCAGATGAAGATTAGAGCAGCGTTTCCCCAGCTCCAGTCCTCACAGCCCCCAGCAGATGAAGATTAGAGCAGCATTTCCCCAGCTCCAGTCCTCACAGCCCCCAGCAGATAAAGATTAGAGCAGCGTTTCCCCAGCTCTAGTCCTCACAGCCCCCAGCAGATAAAGATTAGAGCAGCGTTTCCCCAGCTCCAGTCCTCACAGCCCCCAGCAGATGAAGATTAGAGCAGCGTTTCCCCAGCTCCAGTCCTCACAGCCCCCAGCAGATAAAGATTAGAGCAGCGTTTCCCCAGCTCTAGTCCTCACAGCCCCCAGCAGATGAAGATTAGAGCAGCATTTCCCCAGCTCCAGTCCTCACAGCCCCAGCAGATGAAGATTAGAGCAGCGTTTCCCCAGCTCCAGTCCTCACAGCCCCCAGCAGATGAAGATTAGAGCAGCATTTCCCCAGCTCCAGTCCTCACAGCCCCAGCAGATGAAGATTAGAGCAGCGTTTCCCCAGCTCCAGTCCTCACAGCCCCAGCAGATGAAGATTAGAGCAGCATTTCCCCAGCTCCAGTCCTCAGGACCCCCAGCAGATGAAGATTAGAGCAGCATTTCCCCAGCTCCAGTCCTCACAGCCCCCAGCAGATGAAGATTAGAGCAGCATTTCCCCAGCTCCAGTCCTCACAGCCCCCAGCAGATGAAGATTAGAGCAGCATTTCCCCAGCTCCAGTCCTCACAGCCCCCAGCAGATGAAGATTAGAGCAGTGTTTCCCCAGCTCCAGTCCTCACAGCCCCCAGCAGATGAAGATTAGAGCAGCGTTTCCCCAGCTCCAGTCCTCACAGCCCCCAGCAGATAAAGATTAGAGCAGCATTTCCCCAGCTCCAGTCCTCAGGACCCCCAGCAGATGAAGATTAGAGCAGCATTTCCCCAGCTCCAGTCCTCACAGCCCCCAGCAGATGAAGATTAGAGCAGCATTTCCCCAGCTCCAGTCCTCAGGACCCCCAGCAGATGAAGATTAGAGCAGTGTTTCCCCAGCTCCAGTCCTCACAGCCCCCAGCAGATGAAGATTAGAGCAGCGTTTCCCCAGCTCCAGTCCTCACAGCCCCCAGCAGATGGAGATTAGAGTAGCGTTTCCCCAGCTCCAGTCCTCAGGACCCCCAGCAGATGAAGATTAGAGCAGCATTTCCCCAGCTCCAGTCCTCACAGCCCCCAGCAGATAAAGATTAGAGCAGCGTTTCCCCAGCTCCAGTCCTCAGGACCCCCAGCAGATGAAGATTAGAGCAGCATTTCCCCAGCTCCAGTCCTCAGGACCCCCAGTAGATGAAGATTAGAGCAGCATTTCCCCAGCTCCAGTCCTCAGGACCCCCAGCAGATGAAGATTAGAGCAGCATTTCCCCAGCTCCAGTCCTCAGGACCCCCAGCAGATGAAGATTAGAGCAGCGTTTCCCCAGCTCCAGTCCTCACAGCCCCCAGCAGATGAAGATTAGAGCAGCGTTTCCCCAGCTCCAGTCCTCACAGCCCCCAGCAGATGAAGATTAGAGCAGCGTTTCCCCAGCTCCAGTCCTCACAGCCCCCAGCAGATGAAGATTAGAGCAGCGTTTCCCCAGCTCCAGTCCTCAGGACCCCCAGCAGATGAAGATTAGAGCAGCATTTCCCCAGCTCCAGTCCTCACAGCCCCCAGCAGATGAAGATTAGAGCAGCATTTCCCCAGCTCCAGTCCTCAGGACCCCCAGTAGATGAAGATTAGAGCAGCATTTCCCCAGCTCCAGTCCTCACAGCCCCAGCAGATGAAGATTAGAGCAGCATTTCCCCAGCTCCAGTCCTCACAGCCCCCAGCAGATAAAGATTAGAGCAGTGTTTCCCCAGCTCCAGTCCTCAGGACCCCCAGCAGATGAAGATTAGAGCAGTGTTTCCCCAGCTCCAGTCCTCACAGCCCCCAGCAGACGAAGATTAGAGCAGTGTTTCCCCAGCTCCAGTCCTCACAGCCCCCAGCAGATAAAGATTAGAGCAGCATTTCCCCAGCTCCAGTCCTCACAGCCCCCAGTAGATGAAGATTAGAGCAGCATTTCCCCAGCTCCAGTCCTCACAGCCCCCAGTAGATGAAGATTAGAGCAGCATTTCCCCAGCTCCAGTCCTCAGGACCCCCAGCAGATAAAGATTAGAGCAGTGTTTCCCCAGCTCCAGTCCTCAGGACCCCCAGCAGATGAAGATTAGAGCAGCATTTCCCCAGCTCCAGTCCTCACAGCCCCCAGTAGATGAAGATTAGAGCAGCATTTCCCCAGCTCCAGTCCTCACAGCCCCCAGCAGATAAAGATTAGAGCAGCATTTCCCCAGCTCCAGTCCTCAGGACCCCCAGCAGATAAAGATTAGAGCAGCATTTCCCCAGCTCCAGTCCTCACAGCCCCCAGCAGATGAAGATTAGAGCAGCGTTTCCCCAGCTCCAGTCCTCAGGACCCCCAGCAGATGAAGATTAGAGCAGCGTTTCCCCAGCTCTAGTCCTCACAGCCCCCAGCAGATAAAGATTAGAGCAGCGTTTCCCCAGCTCCAGTCCTCACAGCCCCAGCAGATGAAGATTAGAGCAGCATTTCCCCAGCTCCAGTCCTCACAGCCCCCAGCAGATGAAGATTAGAGCAGCGTTTCCCCAGCTCCAGTCCTCAGGACCCCCAGCAGACGAAGATTAGAGCAGCATTTCCCCAGCTCCAGTCCTCACAGCCCCCAGTAGATGAAGATTAGAGCAGCATTTCCCCAGCTCCAGTCCTCACAGCCCCCAGCAGATGAAGATTAGAGCAGCATTTCCCCAGCTCCAGTCCTCAGGACCCCCAGCAGATAAAGATTAGAGCAGCATTTCCCCAGCTCCAGTCCTCACAGCCCCCAGCAGATGAAGATTAGAGCAGCGTTTCCCCAGCTCCAGTCCTCAGGACCCCCAGCAGATGAAGATTAGAGCAGCGTTTCCCCAGCTCTAGTCCTCACAGCCCCCAGCAGATGAAGATTAGAGCAGCGTTCCCCAGCTCCAGTCCTCAGGACCCCCAGCAGATGAAGATTAGAGCAGCGTTTCCCCAGCTCCAGTCCTCACAGCCCCCAGCAGATGAAGATTAGAGCAGCGTTTCCCCAGCTCCAGTCCTCAGGACCCCCAGCAGATGAAGATTAGAGCAGCATTTCCCCAGCTCCAGTCCTCACAGCCCCCAGCAGATGAAGATTAGAGCAGCGTTTCCCCAGCTCCAGTCCTCAGGACCCCCAGCAGATGAAGATTAGAGCAGCGTTTCCCCAGCTCTAGTCCTCACAGCCCCCAGCAGATGAAGATTAGAGCAGCGTTCCCCAGCTCCAGTCCTCAGGACCCCCAGCAGATGAAGATTAGAGCAGCGTTTCCCCAGCTCCAGTCCTCACAGCCCCAGCAGATGAAGATTAGAGCAGCGTTTCCCCAGCTCCAGTCCTCACAGCCCCCAGCAGATGAAGATTAGAGCAGCGTTTCCCCAGCTCCAGTCCTCACAGCCCCCAGCAGATAAAGATTAGAGCAGCGTTTCCCCAGCTCCAGTCCTCACAGCCCCCAGCAGATGAAGATTAGAGCAGCATTTCCCCAGCTCCAGTCCTCAGGACCCCCAGCAGATGAAGATTAGAGCAGCGTTTCCCCAGCTCCAGTCCTCACAGCCCCCAGCAGATGAAGATTAGAGCAGCGTTCCCCAACTATCGCCCTCAGAGCCCCCGCAGATAGAGTTTAGAGCAGCATCTCCCCAGCTCCAGTCCTTACGGTCCCAGCAGACAGTGATTAGAGCAGCATTTCTCCAACTTCAGTCCTCATGTCCCCCGGAAAATGGAGTTTTCAGGCTTTACTCAGTATTGCACAGGTGATGCATCAGAAATTGCCCCAGGTTCTTTCTGTACAATACTGAGGAAATCCTGAAATCATGGTGTATTGGGGGCCGGGAGGACTGGAGTTGGGGAATTGCTGGTGTAGAGGGGCTCTGAGACCTGTAGATGGGCTGTACACTTGGCCGCCCCTGAGGGATAGTCCATTCTTCAGAAACCCTCACTCATCATCACCCGGCTGCTGCCGCTCAGTGTCTGTACAATCCTCAGGGTGCTCTTTTGGAGAAATCTGTGCTAAGAATTGGACTTTTCCCTGGTGGTTGTACCTTTCACACATACTGTAGGTCTCTGAACTTCTTGAATCTTGTTATTCGCGAGCCACCTTATTGCTCTGATAATGAACAGACACAATTCTGTATAATGGCGATATACAGTGTGATAAGTCACATGACTACAATACCACAAGATATACTTATAATAGTGAGTATAGTCTTAGGATAAATCATTATAAAGTATTTCTCCATTACGTGGTGGTTGGTGTCCACCACTCGGCTCAGGGTAGTGCTGGAGAAGTCACGCTGATCTCATGGCTCAGACGCTATCCTCCTTCATATCTGCCTCTGATTGCCTGCAGCACCGCTCGATCATACACGTCAATCACGTCTGCCAGTGCTTGGGTCACTCACGCAGGCTCTTTAGCTACCATGCCCAAGCTTTGCACAATCATATTGTAATAATTACCTACCAGTCACACCCATATCCAAATCTTCACAAGTAGGGGGCCCGCATTTTCCATCTCAGTAGATGGTGATTAACTTTCAAACAAAAAGAAGCCAAGACGATATCCTTATGATGTAAATCCACCGTGGCACGTGTCCTCCCGACGGAGCCAAATCTGGAGATGCAGAATTTTATAATTCCAGTGAATGGATTGTGATTTTTCTCCAAGAGGTTCTTGTGAAGGTGCAAGTTTCTGGCTTTCGAGGGGGGAATGTAGCGTGCAGGACAGACAGTCGCGGTTAATATTTCACCAGCAGTTGGAACTGGGAGAAAGGTGCTGAGGGGATGTGATTTAGAATCCTTTTCCAATTCATATATGTGTCTGTAAAGAAGGATTTCCTGAAGCTGAGTATCCAGAAGGAAGTAGGCAATGCAGAAGTCATCACGTCAGCTCCCCCGTGAGACTTATTGGTCTATATATACACACACATATGCAGGCATTAGATTATTATACCTACAATCAGATACTTATTAGTCACATCTGAGCCCCGCTGTATGGACAATGCTAGAAAGTGCGTTTCATACAGAACTTTCTATGGGGACCTGTCAGGTTCACTTTGTCCCTTTCCCGAAACTGCCAATTTTTGCGCTTTGGGAGAGTCATGATAATTTCATATCTTTTTTCTTTTTACAAGGTTCATTGTATGGTGAAAGTGACAAGTCAGTATGTTTAGGAGAAAACAAAACTACTTCAGTTTTTTTGAATTATTTTGGTGGTGAAAAACATTTTTGAAGTTTGTAAAACAAAAAATTTTAAGTCCCATTTTCTGAGAGCACCAACGTTCTTCATTCCTCTGTCGATTGAGGTGTGTGCGGGATTGTTATTTTCACTTTTCAATTCTCTTTGGTTACATCAATTATCCTGATATAAGTTGGGGAGCGGAAACCTGCAGGTCCAGCAAAGGGAACGATGAGACCTCCGAGGGGCTCTGCTAGAGAACGATGAGACCTCAGAGGGGCGCTGCTACAGAACGATGAGACCTCAGAGGGGCTCTGCTAGAGAACGATGACACCTCAGAGGGGCGCTGCTACAGAACGATGAGACCTCAGAGAGGCGCTGCTAGAGAACGATGAGACCTCAGAGGGGCGCTGCTAGAGAACGATGAGACCTCAGAGGGGCGCTGCTACAGAACGATGAGACCTCAGAGGGGCACTGCTAGAGAACGATGAGACCTCAGAGGGGTGCTGCTAGAGAACGATGAAAGACCTCAGAGGAGCGCTGCTAGAGAACGATGAGACCTCAGAGGGGCGCTGCTAGGGAATGATGAGACCTCCGAGGGGCTCTACTAGAGAACGATGAGACCTCAGAGGGGTGCTACTAGAGAACGATGAGATCTCAGAGGGGCGCTGCTAGAGAACGATGAGACCTCAGAGGAGCGCTGCTAGAGAACGATGAAAGACCTCAGAGGGGCGCTGCTAGAGAACGATGAGACCTCAGAGGGGCGCTGCTACAGAACGATGAGACCTCAGAGAGGCGCTGCTAGAGAACGATGACACCTCAGAGGGGCGCTGCTACAGAACGATGAGACCTCAGAGGGGCACTGCTACAGAACGATGAGACCTCAGAGGGGCACTGCTAGAGAACGATGAGACCTCAGAGGGGCGCTGCTAGAGAACGATGAAAGACCTAAGAGGAGCGCTGCTAGAGAACGATGAGACCTCAGAGGGGCGCTGCTAGGGAATGATGAGACCTCCGAGGGGCTCTACTAGAGAACGATGAGACCTCAGAGGGGTGCTACTAGAGAACGATGAGATCTCAGAGGGGCGCTGCTAGAGAACGATGAGACCTCAGAGGAGCGCTGCTAGAGAACGATGAGACCTCAGAGGGGCGCTGCTAGAGAACGATGAGACCTCAGAGGGGCGCTGCTACAGAACGATGAGACCTCAGAGGGGCTCTACTAGAGAACGATGAGACCTCAGAGGGGCGCTGCTACAGAACGATGAGACCTCAGAGAGGCGCTGCTAGAGAACGATGACACCTCAGAGGGGCGCTGCTACAGAACGATGAGACCTCAGAGGGGCGCTGCTAGAGAACGATGAAAGACCTCAGAGGAGCGCTGCTAGAGAACGATGAGACCTCAGAGGGGCGCTGCTAGGGAATGATGAGACCTCCGAGGGGCTCTACTAGAGAACGATGAGACCTCAGAGGGGCGCTGCTAGAGAACGATGAGACCTCAGAGGGGCGCTGCTAGGGAATGATGAGACCTCCGAGGGGCTCTACTAGAGAACGATGAGACCTCAGAGGGGTGCTACTAGAGAACGATGAGATCTCAGAGGGGCGCTGCTAGAGAACGATGAGACCTCAGAGGAGCGCTGCTAGAGAACGATGAGACCTCAGAGGGGCGCTGCTAGAGAACGATGAGACCTCAGAGGGGCGCTGCTACAGAACGATGAGACCTCAGAGGGGCTCTACTAGAGAACGATGAGACCTCAGAGGGGCGCTGCTACAGAACGATGAGACCTCAGAGAGGCGCTGCTAGAGAACGATGAGACCTCAGAGGGGTGCTGCTAGAGAACGATGAGACCTCAGAGGAGCGCTGCTAGAGAACGATGAGACCTCAGAGGGGCGCTGCTAGAGAACGATGAGACCTCAGAGGGGCGCTGCTACAGAACGATGAGACCTCAGAGGGGCTCTACTAGAGAACGATGAGACCTCAGAGGGGCGCTGCTACAGAACGATGAGACCTCAGAGAGGCGCTGCTAGAGAATGATGAGACCTCAGAGGGGTGCTGCTAGAGAACGATGAGACCTCAGAGGGGCGCTGCTAGGGAACGATGAAAGACCTCAGAGGGGCGCTGCTAGAGAACGATGAAAGACCTCAGAGGGGCGCTGCTACAGAACGATGAGACCTCAGAGGGGCGCTGCTAGAGAACGATGAGACCTCAGAGGGGCGCTGCTAGAGAACGATGAGACCTCAGAGGGGCACTGCTACAGAATGATGAGACCTCAGAGGGGCGCTGCTAGGGAACGATGAGACCTCAGAGGGGCGCTGCTACAGAACGATGAGACCTCAGAGAGGCACTGCTAGAGAACGATGAGACCTCAGAGGGGCGCTGCTACAGAATGATGAGACCTCAGAGGGGCGCTGCTACAGAACGATGAGACCTCAGAGAGGCGCTGCTAGAGAACGATAAAAGACCTCAGAGGGGTTCTGCTAGAGAACGATGAGACCTCAGAGGGGCGCTGCTAGGGAACGATGAGACCTCAGAGGGGCGCTGCTAGGGAACGATGAGACCTCAGAGGGGCGCTGCTAGGGAACGATGAGACCTCAGAGGGGCGCTGCTACAGAACGATGAGACCTCAGAGAGGCGCTGCTAGAGAACGATGAGACCTCAGAGGGGCGCTGCTACAGAACGATGAAAGACCTCAGAGAGGCGCTGCTAGAGAACGATGAAAGACCTCAGAGGAGCGCTGCTAGAGAACGATGAGACCTCAGAGGGGCGCTGCTACAGAACGATGAGACCTCAGAGGGGCGCTGCTACAGAACGAAGAGACCTCAGAGGGGCGCTGCTAGGGAACGATGAGACCTCAGAGGGGCGCTGCTACAGAACGATGAGACCTCAGAGGGGCGCTGCTACAGAACGATGAGACCTCAGAGGGGCTCTGCTAGAGAACGATGAGACCTCAGAGGGGCGCTGCTACAGAACGATGAGACCTCAGAGGGGCGCTGCTAGGGAACGATGAGACCTCAGAGGGGCGCTGCTAGAGAACGATGAAAGACCTCAGAGGGGCACTGCTAGAGAACGATGAAGGACCTCAGAGAGGCACTGCTAGAGAACGATGAAAGACCTCAGAGGAGTGCTGCTAGAGAACGATGAAAGACCTCAGAGGGGTGCTACAAGAGAACGATGAAAGACCTCAGAGGGGCGCTGCTAGGGAACGATGAAAGACCTCAGAGGGGCTCTGCTAGGGAACGATGAAAGACCTCAGAGGGGCGCTGCTACAGAACGATGAGACCTCAGAGAGGCGCTGCTAGAGAACGATGAGACCTCAGAGGGGCGCTGCTACAGAACGATGAGACCTCAGAGGGGCGCTACTAGGGAACGATGAGACCTCAGAGGGGCGCTGCTAGGGAACGATGAGACCTCAGAGGGGCTCTGCTAGAGAACGATGAGACCTCAGAGGGGCGCTGCTAGGGAACGATGAGACCTCAGAGGGGCGCTGCTAGGGAACGATGAAAGACCTCAGAGGGGCGCTGCTACAGAACGATGAGACCTCAGAGAGGCGCTGCTAGAGAACGATGAGACCTCAGAGGGGCGCTGCTACAGAACGATGAGACCTCAGAGAGGCGCTGCTAGAGAACGATGAAAGACCTCAGTGGAGCGCTGCTAGAGAACGATGAGACCTCAGAAAAGCGCTGCTAAAGAACGATGAGACCTCAGAGGGGCGCTGCTAGAGAACGATGAGACCTCAGAGGAGCGCTGCTAGAGAATGATGAAAGACCTCAGAGGGGCGCTGATAGAGAACGATGAGACCTCAGAGGGGCGCTGCTAGGGAACGATGAGACCTCAGAGGGGCGCTGTTACAGAACGATGAGACCTCAGAGAGGAGCTGCTAGAGAACGATAAGACCTCAGAGGGGCGCTGCTACAGAACGATGAGACCTCAGAGAGGCGCTGCTAGAGAACGATGAAAGACCTCAGAGGGGTGCTGCTAGGGAACGATGAAAGACCTCAGAGGGGCGCTGATAGAGAACGATGAGACCTCAGAGGGGCGCTGCTAGGGAACGATGAGACCTCAGAGGGGCGCTGTTACAGAACGATGAGACCTCAGAGAGGAGCTGCTAGAGAACGATAAGACCTCAGAGGGGCGCTGCTACAGAACGATGAGACCTCAGAGAGGCGCTGCTAGAGAACGATGAAAGACCTCAGAGGGGTGCTGCTAGGGAACGATGAAAGACCTCAGAGGGGCGCTGATAGAGAACGATGAGACCTCAGAGGGGCTCTGCTAGAGAACGATGAGACCTCAGAGGGGCTCTGCTAGAGAACGATGAAAGACCTCAGAGGGGCTCTGCTAGAGAACGATGAGACCTCAGATGGGCGCTGTTAGAGAACGATGAGACCTCAGAGGGGCGCTGCTAGAGAACAATGAGACCTCAGAGGGACGCTGCTAGAGAACAATGAAAGACCTCCGAGGGGCTCTGCTAGAGAACGATGAAAGACCTCAGAGGGGCTCTGCTAGAGAACGATGAGACCTCAGAGGGGCGCTGCTAGAGAACGATGAGACCTCAGAGGGGCACTGTTAGTGAACAATGAGACCTCAGAGGGGCGCTGCTACAGAACGATGAAAGACCTCAGAGGGGCACTGCTAGAGAACGATGAGACCTCAGAGGGGCGCTGCTAGGGAACGATGAAAGACCTCAGAGGGGTGCTGCTAGAGAACGATGAAAGACCTCAGAGGGGCGCTGCTAGGGAACGATGAGACCTCAGAGGGGCTCTGCTAGGGAACGATGAAAGACCTCAGAGGGGCACTGCTAGAGAACGATGAAAGACCTCAGAGGGGCGCTGCTAGAGAACGATGAGACCTCAGAGGGGCGCTGCTAGAGAACGATGAAAGACCTCAGAGGGGTGCTGCTAGAGAACGATGAAAGACCTCAGAGGGGCGCTGCTAGGGAACGATGAGACCTCAGGGGCACTGCTACAGAACGATGAGACCTCAGAAAGGCGCTGCTAGAGAACGATGAAAACCTCAGAGGAGCGCTGCTAGAGAACGATGAGACCTCAGAGGGGCTCTGCTAGAGAACGATGACACCTCAGAGGGGCACTGCTACAGAACGATGAGACCTCAGAGAGGCGCTGCTAGAGAACGATGAGACCTCAGAGGGGCGCTGCTAGGGAACGATGAAAGACCTCAGAGGAGCACTGCTAGAGAACGATGAGACCTCAGAGGGGCGCTGCTAGAGAACGATGAGACCTCAGAGGGGCGCTGCTAGAGAACGATGAGACCTCAGAGGGGCGCTGCTAGAGAACGATGAGACCTCAGAGGAGCGTTGCTAAAGAACAATGAATGACCTATGTAAAACTCATAGTAAACTATGAGTAAACTATGAGTACCTCCGAGGGGCTCTGCTAGAGAACGATGAAAGACCTCAGAGGGGCTCTGCTAGAGAACGATGAGACCTCAGAGGGGCGCTACTAAAGAACGATGAGACCTCAGAGGGGCGCTGCTAGAGAACGATGAGACCTCAGAGGGGCGCTGCTAGAGAACGATAAAAGACCTCAGAGGGGCGCTGCTAGGGAACGATGAGACCTCAGAGGGGCGCTGCTAGAGAACGATGAGACCTCAGAGGGGCTCTGCTAAGGAACGATGAAACACCTCAGAGGGGCTCTGCTAGAGAACGATGAAAGACCTCAGAGGGGCGCTGATAGGGAACGATGAGACCTCAGAGGGGCTCTGCTAGAGAACGATGAGACCTCAGAGGGGCGCTGATAGGGAACGATGAAAGACCTCAGAGGGGCTCTGCTAGAGAACGATGAAAGACCTCAGAGGGGCGCTGCTAGAGAACGATGAGACCTCAGAGGGGCGCTGCTAGGGAACGATGAGACCTCAGAGGGGCGCTGCTGCAGAACGATGAGACCTCAGAGAGGCGCTGCTAGAGAACGATGAGACCTCAGAGGGGCACTGCTACAGAACGATGAGACCTCAGAGGGGCTCTGCTAGAGAACGATGAAAGACTTCAGAGGGGCTCTTCTAGAGAACGATGAAAGACCTCAGAGGGGCACTGCTAGAGAACGATGAAAGACCTCAGATGGGCGCTGCTAGAGAACGATGAGACCTCAGAGGGGCACTGCTAGAGAACGATGAAAGACCTCAGAGGGGCACTGCTAGAGAACGATGAAAGACCTCAGAGGGGCACTGCTAGAGAATGATGAAAGACCTCAAAAGGGCTCTGCTAGAGAACGATGAGACCTCAGAGGGGAACTGCTAGAGAACGATGAGACCTTAGAGGGGAGCTGCTAGAGAACGATGAAAGACCTCAGAGGGGCACTGCTAGAGAATGATGAAAGACCTCAGATGGGCGCTGCTAGAGAACGATGAGACCTCAGAGGGGCACTGCTAGGGAACGATGAGACCTTAGAGGGGAGCTGCTAGTGAACGATGAAAGACCTCAGAGTGGCTCTGCTAGAGAACGATGAAAGACCTCAGAGTGGCTCTGCTAGAGAACGATGAAAGACCTCAGAGGGGCACTGCTAGAGAATGATGAAAGACCTCAAAGGGGCTCTGCTAGAGAACGATGAGACCTTAGAGGGGAGCTGCTAGAGAACGATGAAAGACCTCAGAGGGGCACTGCTAGAGAATGATGAAAGACCTCAGATGGGCGCTGCTAATGAACGATGAGACCTCAGAGGGCACTGCTAGGGTACGATGAGACCTTAGAGGGGAGCTGCTAGAGAACGATGAAAGACCTCAGAGGGGCTCTGCTAGAGAACGATGAAAGACCTCAGAGGGGTGCTGCTAGAGAACGATGAAAGACCTCAGAGGGGCGCTGCTAGAGAACGATGAAAGACCTCAGAGGGGCGCTGCTAGAGAACGATGAAAGACCTCAGAGGGACGCTGCTAGAGAATGATGAAAGACCTCAGAGGGGCGCTGCTAGAGAACGATGAAAGACCTCAGAGGGGCGCTGCTAGATAATGATGAAAGACCTCAGAGGGGCTTTGCTATAGAACGATGAGACCTCAAAGGGGTGCTGCTAGGGAACGATGAAAGACCTCAGAGGAGCACTGCTAGAGAACGATGAGACCTCAGAGGGGCTCTGCTAGAGAATGATGAAAGACCTCAGAGGGGCTCTGCTATAGAACGATGAGACCTCAGAGGGGCGCTGCTAGGGAACGATGAAAGACCTCAGAGGGGCGCTGCTAGAGAACGATGAGACCTCAGAGGGGCTCTGTTAGGGAACGATGAGACCTCAGAGGGGCGCTGCTATGGAACGATGACAGACCTCAGAGGGGCACTGCTAGAGAACGATGAAAGACCTCAGAGGGGCACTACTAGAGAACGATGGAAGACCTCAGAGGGGCGCTGCTAGGGAATGATGAGACCTCAGAGGGGCGCTTCTAGAGAATGATGAAAGACCTCAGAGGGGCTCTGCTAGAGAATGATGAAAGACCTCAAAGGGGCGCTGCTAGGGAACGATGAAAGACCTCAGAGGGTCTCTGCTAGAGAACGATGAAAGACCTCAGAGGGTCTCTGCTAGAGAACGATGAAAGACCTCAGAGGGTCTCTGCTGGAGAACAATGAGACCTCAGAGGGGCTCTGCTAGAGAATGATGAGACCTCAGAGTGGCGCTGCTACAGAACAATGAGACCTCAGAGGGGCGCTGCTAGAGAATGATGAGACCTCAGAGGGGCGCTACTAGGGAACGATGAAAGACCTCAGAGGGGCTCTGCTAGAGAATGATGAAAGACCTCAGAGGGGCGCTGCTAAAGAACGATGAGACCTCAGAGGGGCTTTGCTATAGAACGATGAGACCTCAGAGGGGTGCTGCTAGAGAATGATGAAAGACCTCAGAGGGGTGCTGCTAAAGAACGATGAAAGACCTCAGAGGGGCTCTGCTTTAGAACGATGAGACCTCAGAGGGGCGCTGCTAGAGAATGATGAGACCTCAGAGGGACGCTGCTAAAGAACGATGAGACCTCAGAGGGGCGCTGCTAGAGAATGATGAAAGACCTCAGAGGGGCGCTGCTAGAGAACAATGAAAGACCTCAGAGGGGCGCTGCTAGAGAACGATGAAAGACCTCAGAGGGGCGCTGCTAGAGAACGATGAGACCTCAGAGGGGTGCTGCTAGAGAATGATGAGACCTCAGAGGGGCTCTGTTAAGGAACGATGAGACCTCAGAGGGGCTCTGCTAGGGAACGATGAGACCTCAGAGGAGCGCTGCTAGAGAACGATGAAAGACCTCAGAGGGGCGCTGCTAGAGAACGATGAAAGACCTCAGAGGGTCTCTGCTAGAGAATGATGAAAGACCTCAGAGGGGCTCTGCTAGGGAATGATGAAAGACCTCAGAGGGGCGCTGCTAGGGAACGATGAAAGACCTCAGAGGGGCACTGCTTTAGAACAATGAGACCTCAGAGAGGCGCTGCTAGAGAATGATGAGATCTCAGAGGGGCGCTGCTAGAGAACGATGAAACCTCAGAGGGGCTCTGCTAGAGAACGATGAAACCTCAGAGGGGCTCTGCTAGAGAATGATGAAAGACCTCAGAGGGGCTCTGCTAAAGAACGATGCGACCTCAGAGGGGTGCTGCTAAAGAACGATGAAAGACCTCAGAGGGGCTCTGCTAGAGAATGATGAAAGACCTCAGAGGGGCTTTGCTAGAGAACGATGAAAGACCTCAGAGGGGCACTGCTAGAGAACGATGAAAGACCTCAGAGGGGCGCTGCTAGAGAACGATGAAAGACCTCAGAGGGGCGCTGCTAGAGAACGATGAAAGACCTCAGAGGGGCTCTGCTAGAGAACGATGAAAGACCTCAGAGGGGCTCTGCTAGAGAATGATGAAAGACCTCAGAGGGGCGCTGCTAGAGAACGATGAAAGACCTCAGAGGGGTGCTGCTAAAGAACGATGAAAGACTTCAGAGGGGCTCTGCTAGGGAACGATGAAAGACCTCAGAGGGGCGCTGCTAAAGAACGATGAGACCTCAGAGGGGCGCTGCTAGAGAATGATGAGACCTCAGAGGGGCGCTGCTAGGGAACGATGAAAGACCTCAGAGGGGCTCTGCTAGGGAACGATGAAAGACCTCAGAGGGGCGCTGCTAAAGAACGATGAGACCTCAGAGGGGCGCTGCTAGAGAATGATGAGACCTCAGAGGGGCGCTGCTAGAGAAGGATGAAAGACCTCAGAGGGGCGCTGCTAAAGAACGATGAGACCTCAGAGGGGACCTGCTAGAGAATGATGAGACCTTAGAGGTGCACTGCTATGGAACGATGAGACCTCAGAGGGGCTCTGCTAGAGAATGATGAGACCTCAGAGGGGCTCTGCTAGAGAACGATGAAAGACCTCAGAGGGGTGCTGCTAGAGAACGATGAAAGACCTCAGAGGGGCTCTGCTAGAGAACGATGAAGGACCTCAGAGGGGCTCTGCTAGAGAACGATGAAAGACCTCAGCGGGGCTCTGCTAGAGAACAATGAAAGACCTCAGAGGGGCTCTGCTAGAGAACGATGAAAGACCTCAGAGGGGCTCTGCTAGAGAACGATGAGACCTCAGAGGGGCGCTGCTAGAGAACGATGAGACCTCAGAGGGGCGCTGCTAGAGAACGATGAGACCTCAGAGGGGCGCTGCTAGAGAACGATGAGACCTCAGAGGAGCGTTGCCAAAGAACAATGAATGACCTATGTAAAACTCATAGTAAACTATGAGTAAACTATGAGTACCTCCGAGGGGCTCTGCTAGACAACGATGAAAGACCTCAGAGGGGCTCTGCTAGAGAACGATGAGACCTCAGATGGGCGCTACTAAAGAACGATGAGACCTCAGAGGGGCGCTGCTAGAGAACGATGAGACCTCAGAGGGGCGCTGCTAGAGAACGATAAAAGACCTCAGAGGGGCGCTGCTAGGGAACGATGAGACCTCAGAGGGGCGCTGCTAGAGAACGATGAGACCTCAGAGGGGCTCTGCTAAGGAACGATGAAATACCTCAGAGGGGCTCTGCTAGAGAACGATGAAAGACCTCAGAGGGGCGCTGATAGGGAACGATGAGACCTCAGAGGGGCTCTGCTAGAGAACGATGAGACCTCAGAGGGGCGCTGATAGGGAACGATGAAAGACCTCAGAGGGGCTCTGCTAGAGAACGATGAAAGACCTCAGAGGGGCGCTGCTAGAGAATGATGAAAGACCTCAGAGGGGCTCTGCTAGAGAACGATGAGACCTCAGAGGGGCGCTGCTAGGGAACGATGAGACCTCAGAGGGGCGCTGCTACAGAACGATGAGACCTCAGAGAGGCGCTGCTAGAGAACGATGAGACCTCAGAGGGGCACTGCTACAGAACGATGAGACCTCAGAGGGGCTCTGCTAGAGAACGATGAAAGACTTCAGAGGGGCTCTTCTAGAGAACGATGAAAGACCTCAGAGGGGCACTGCTAGAGAACGATGAAAGACCTCAGATGGGCGCTGCTAGAGAACGATGAGACCTCAGAGGGGCACTGCTAGAGAACGATGAAAGACCTCAGAGAGGCACTGCTAGAGAATGATGAAAGACCTCAGAGGGGCACTGCTAGAGAATGATGAAAGACCTCAAAGGGGCTCTGCTAGAGAACGATGAGACCTCAGAGGGGAACTGCTAGAGAACGATGAGACCTTAGAGGGGAGCTGCTAGAGAACGATGAAAGACCTCAGAGGGGCACTGCTAGAGAATGATGAAAGACCTCAGATGGGCGCTGCTAGAGAACGATGAGACCTCAGAGGGGCACTGCTAGGGAACGATGAGACCTTAGAGGGGAGCTGCTAGTGAACGATGAAAGACCTCAGAGTGGCTCTGCTAGAGAACGATGAAAGACCTCAGAGTGGCTCTGCTAGAGAACGATGAAAGACCTCAGAGGGGCACTGCTAGAGAATGATGAAAGACCTCAAAGGGGCTCTGCTAGAGAACGATGAGACCTTAGAGGGGAGCTGCTAGAGAACGATGAAAGACCTCAGAGGGGCACTGCTAGAGAATGATGAAAGACCTCAGATGGGCGCTGCTAGAGAACGATGAGACCTCAGAGGGCACTGCTAGGGTACGATGAGACCTTAGAGGGGAGCTGCTAGAGAACGATGAAAGACCTCAGAGGGGCTCTGCTAGAGAACGATGAAAGACCTCAGAGGGGTGCTGCTAGAGAACGATGAAAGACCTCAGAGGGGCGCTGCTAGAGAACGATGAAAGACCTCAGAGGGGCGCTGCTAGAGAACGATGAAAGACCTCAGAGGGGAGCTGCTAGAGAACGATGAAAGACCTCAGAGGGACGCTGCTAGAGAACGATGAAAGACCTCAGAGGGGCGCTGCTAGAGAACGATGAAAGACCTCAGAGGGGCGCTGCTAGATAATGATGAAAGACCTCAGAGGGGCTTTGCTATAGAACGATGAGACCTCAAAGGGGTGCTGCTAGGGAACGATGAAAGACCTCAGAGGAGCACTGCTAGAGAACGATGAGACCTCAGAGGGGCTCTGCTAGAGAATGATGAAAGACCTCAGAGGGGCTCTGCTATAGAACGATGAGACCTCAGAGGGGCGCTGCTAGGGAACGATGAAAGACCTCAGAGGGGCGCTGCTAGAGAACGATGAGACCTCAGAGGGGCTCTGTTAGGGAACGATGAGACCTCAGAGGGGCGCTGCTATGGAACGATGACAGACCTCAGAGGGGCACTGCTAGAGAACGATGAAAGACCTCAGAGGGGCACTACTAGAGAACGATGGAAGACCTCAGAGGGGCGCTGCTAGGGAATGATGAGACCTCAGAGGGGCGCTTCTAGAGAATGATGAAAGACCTCAGAGGGGCTCTGCTAGAGAATGATGAAAGACCTCAAAGGGGCGCTGCTAGGGAACGATGAAAGACCTCAGAGGGTCTCTGCTAGAGAACGATGAAAGACCTCAGAGGGTCTCTGCTAGAGAACGATGAAAGACCTCAGAGGGTCTCTGCTGGAGAACAATGAGACCTCAGAGGGGCTCTGCTAGAGAATGATGAGACCTCAGAGTGGCGCTGCTACAGAACAATGAGACCTCAGAGGGGCGCTGCTAGAGAATGATGAGACCTCAGAGGGGCGCTACTAGGGAACGATGAAAGACCTCAGAGGGGCTCTGCTAGAGAATGATGAAAGACCTCAGAGGGGCGCTGCTAAAGAACGATGAGACCTCAGAGGGGCTTTGCTATAGAACGATGAGACCTCAGAGGGGTGCTGCTAGAGAATGATGAAAGACCTCAGAGGGGTGCTGCTAAAGAACGATGAAAGACCTCAGAGGGGCTCTGCTTTAGAACGATGAGACCTCAGAGGGGCGCTGCTAGAGAATGATGAGACCTCAGAGGGACGCTGCTAAAGAACGATGAGACCTCAGAGGGGCGCTGCTAGAGAATGATGAAAGACCTCAGAGGGGCGCTGCTAGAGAACAATGAAAGACCTCAGAGGGGCGCTGCTAGAGAACGATGAAAGACCTCAGAGGGGCGCTGCTAGAGAACGATGAGACCTCAGAGGGGTGCTGCTAGAGAATGATGAGACCTCAGAGGGGCTCTGTTAAGGAACGATGAGACCTCAGAGGGGCTCTGCTAGGGAACGATGAGACCTCAGAGGAGCGCTGCTAGAGAACGATGAAAGACCTCAGAGGGGCACTGCTAGAGAACGATGAAAGACCTCAGAGGGTCTCTGCTAGAGAATGATGAGACCTCAGAGGGGCGCTGCTAAAGAACGATGAGACCTCAGAGGGGCGCTGCTAGAGAACGATGAAAGACCTCAGAGGGGCTCTGCTAGAGAATGATGAAAGACCTCAGAGGGGCTCTGCTAGGGAATGATGAAAGACCTCAGAGGGGCGCTGCTAGGGAACGATGAAAGACCTCAGAGGGGCACTGCTTTAGAACAATGAGACCTCAGAGAGGCGCTGCTAGAGAATGATGAGATCTCAGAGGGGCGCTGCTAGAGAACGATGAAACCTCAGAGGGGCTCTGCTAGAGAACGATGAAACCTCAGAGGGGCTCTGCTAGAGAATGATGAAAGACCTCAGAGGGGCTCTGCTAAAGAACGATGCGACCTCAGAGGGGTGCTGCTAAAGAACGATGAAAGACCTCAGAGGGGCGCTGCTAGAGAATGATGAAAGACCTCAGAGGGGCTTTGCTAGAGAACGATGAAAGACCTCAGAGGGGCACTGCTAGAGAACGATGAAAGACCTCAGAGGGGCGCTGCTAGAGAACGATGAAAGACCTCAGAGGGGCGCTGCTAGAGAACGATGAAAGACCTCAGAGGGGCTCTGCTAGAGAACGATGAAAGACCTCAGAGGGGCTCTGCTAGAGAATGATGAAAGACCTCAGAGGGGCGTTGCTAGAGAACGATGAAAGACCTCAGAGGGGTGCTGCTAAAGAACGATGAAAGACCTCAGAGGGGCTCTGCTAGGGAACGATGAAAGACCTCAGAGGGGCGCTGCTAAAGAACGATGAGACCTCAGAGGGGCGCTGCTAGAGAATGATGAGACCTCAGAGGGGCGCTGCTAGGGAACGATGAAAGACCTCAGAGGGGCTCTGCTAGGGAACAATGAAAGACCTCAGAGGGGCGCTGCTAAAGAACGATGAGACCTCAGAGGGGCGCTGCTAGAGAATGATGAGACCTCAGAGGGGCGCTGCTAGAGAAGGATGAAAGACCTCAGAGGGGCGCTGCTAAAGAACGATGAGACCTCAGAGGGGACCTGCTAGAGAATGATGAGACCTTAGAGGTGCACTGCTATGGAACGATGAGACCTCAGAGGGGCTCTGCTAGAGAATGATGAGACCTCAGAGGGGCTCTGCTAGAGAACGATGAAAGACCTCAGAGGGGTGCTGCTAGAGAACGATGAAAGACCTCAGAGGGGCTCTGCTAGAGAACGATGAAGGACCTCAGAGGGGCTCTGCTAGAGAACGATGAAAGACCTCAGCGGGGCTCTGCTAGAGAACAATGAAAGACCTCAGAGGGGCTCTGCTAGAGAACGATGAAAGACCTCAGAGGGGCTCTGCTAGAGAACGATGAGACCTCAGAGGGGCGCTGCTAGAGAACGATGAGACCTCAGAGGGGCGCTGCTAGAGAACGATGAGACCTCAGAGGGGCGCTGCTAGAGAACGATGAGACCTCAGAGGAGCGTTGCCAAAGAACAATGAATGACCTATGTAAAACTCATAGTAAACTATGAGTAAACTATGAGTACCTCCGAGGGGCTCTGCTAGACAACGATGAAAGACCTCAGAGGGGCTCTGCTAGAGAACGATGAGACCTCAGAGGGGCGCTACTAAAGAACGATGAGACCTCAGAGGGGCGCTGCTAGAGAACGATGAGACCTCAGAGGGGCGCTGCTAGAGAACGATAAAAGACCTCAGAGGGGCGCTGCTAGGGAACGATGAGACCTCAGAGGGGCGCTGCTAGAGAACGATGAGACCTCAGAGGGGCTCTGCTAAGGAACGATGAAATACCTCAGAGGGGCTCTGCTAGAGAACGATGAAAGACCTCAGAGGGGCGCTGATAGGGAACGATGAGACCTCAGAGGGGCTCTGCTAGAGAACGATGAGACCTCAGAGGGGCGCTGATAGGGAACGATGAAAGACCTCAGAGGGGCTCTGCTAGAGAACGATGAAAGACCTCAGAGGGGCGCTGCTAGAGAATGATGAAAGACCTCAGAGGGGCTCTGCTAGAGAACGATGAGACCTCAGAGGGGCGCTGCTAGGGAACGATGAGACCTCAGAGGGGCGCTGCTACAGAACGATGAGACCTCAGAGAGGCGCTGCTAGAGAACGATGAGACCTCAGAGGGGCACTGCTACAGAACGATGAGACCTCAGAGGGGCTCTGCTAGAGAACGATGAAAGACTTCAGAGGGGCTCTTCTAGAGAACGATGAAAGACCTCAGAGGGGCACTGCTAGAGAACGATGAAAGACCTCAGATGGGCGCTGCTAGAGAACGATGAGACCTCAGAGGGGCACTGCTAGAGAACGATGAAAGACCTCAGAGAGGCACTGCTAGAGAATGATGAAAGACCTCAGAGGGGCACTGCTAGAGAATGATGAAAGACCTCAAAGGGGCTCTGCTAGAGAACGATGAGACCTCAGAGGGGAACTGCTAGAGAACGATGAGACCTTAGAGGGGAGCTGCTAGAGAACGATGAAAGACCTCAGAGGGGCACTGCTAGAGAATGATGAAAGACCTCAGATGGGCGCTGCTAGAGAACGATGAGACCTCAGAGGGGCACTGCTAGGGAACGATGAGACCTTAGAGGGGAGCTGCTAGTGAACGATGAAAGACCTCAGAGTGGCTCTGCTAGAGAACGATGAAAGACCTCAGAGTGGCTCTGCTAGAGAACGATGAAAGACCTCAGAGGGGCACTGCTAGAGAATGATGAAAGACCTCAAAGGGGCTCTGCTAGAGAACGATGAGACCTTAGAGGGGAGCTGCTAGAGAACGATGAAAGACCTCAGAGGGGCACTGCTAGAGAATGATGAAAGACCTCAGATGGGCGCTGCTAGAGAACGATGAGACCTCAGAGGGCACTGCTAGGGTACGATGAGACCTTAGAGGGGAGCTGCTAGAGAACGATGAAAGACCTCAGAGGGGCTCTGCTAGAGAACGATGAAAGACCTCAGAGGGGTGCTACTAGAGAACGATGAAAGACCTCAGAGGGGCGCTGCTAGAGAACGATGAAAGACCTCAGAGGGGCGCTGCTAGAGAACGATGAAAGACCTCAGAGGGGCGCTGCTAGAGAACGATGAAAGACCTCAGAGGGACGCTGCTAGAGAACGATGAAAGACCTCAGAGGGGCGCTGCTAGAGAACGATGAAAGACCTCAGAGGGGCGCTGCTAGATAATGATGAAAGACCTCAGAGGGGCTTTGCTATAGAACGATGAGACCTCAAAGGGGTGCTGCTAGGGAACGATGAAAGATCTCAGAGGAGCACTGCTAGAGAACGATGAGACCTCAGAGGGGCTCTGCTAGAGAATGATGAAAGACCTCAGAGGGGCTCTGCTATAGAACGATGAGACCTCAGAGGGGCGCTGCTAGGGAACGATGAAAGACCTCAGAGGGGCGCTGCTAGAGAACGATGAGACCTCAGAGGGGCTCTGTTAGGGAACGATGAGACCTCAGAGGGGCGCTGCTATGGAACGATGACAGACCTCAGAGGGGCACTGCTAGAGAACGATGAAAGACCTCAGAGGGGCACTACTAGAGAACGATGGAAGACCTCAGAGGGGCGCTGCTAGGGAATGATGAGACCTCAGAGGGGCGCTTCTAGAGAATGATGAAAGACCTCAGAGGGGCTCTGCTAGAGAATGATGAAAGACCTCAAAGGGGCGCTGCTAGGGAACGATGAAAGACCTCAGAGGGTCTCTGCTAGAGAACGATGAAAGACCTCAGAGTGTCTCTGCTAGAGAACGATGAAAGACCTCAGAGGGTCTCTGCTGGAGAACAATGAGACCTCAGAGGGGCTCTGCTAGAGAATGATGAGACCTCAGAGTGGCGCTGCTACAGAACAATGAGACCTCAGAGGGGCGCTGCTAGAGAATGATGAGACCTCAGAGGGGCGCTACTAGGGAACGATGAAAGACCTCAGAGGGGCTCTGCTAGAGAATGATGAAAGACCTCAGAGGGGCGCTGCTAAAGAACGATGAGACCTCAGAGGGGCTTTGCTATAGAACGATGAGACCTCAGAGGGGTGCTGCTAGAGAATGATGAAAGACCTCAGAGGGGTGCTGCTAAAGAACGATGAAAGACCTCAGAGGGGCTCTGCTATAGAACGATGAGACCTCAGAGGGGCGCTGCTAGAGAATGATGAGACCTCAGAGGGACGCTGCTAAAGAACGATGAGACCTCAGAGGGGCGCTGCTAGAGAATGATGAAAGACCTCAGAGGGGCGCTGCTAGAGAACAATGAAAGACCTCAGAGGGGCGCTGCTAGAGAACGATGAAAGACTTCAGAGGGGCGCTGCTAGAGAACGATGAAAGACCTCAGAGGGGCGCTGCTAGAGAATGATGAGACCTCAGAGGGGCTCTGCTAGGGAACAATGAAAGACGTCAGAGGGGCTCTGCTAGAGAACGATAAGACCTCAGAGGGGCTCTGCTAGAGAACGATCAGACCTCAGAGGGGCGCTGCTAGAGAACGATGAGACCTCAGAGGGGTGCTGCTAGAGAATGATGAGACCTCAGAGGGGCTCTGTTAGGGAACGATGAGACCTCAGAGGGGCTCTGCTAGGGAACGATGAGACCTCAGAGGAGCGCTGCTAGAGAACGATGAAAGACCTCAGAGGGGCGCTGCTAGAGAACGATGAAAGACCTCAGAGGGTCTCTGCTAGAGAATGATGAGACCTCAGAGGGGCGCTGCTAAAGAACGATGAGACCTCAGAGGGGCGCTGCTAGAGAACGATGAAAGACCTCAGAGGGGCTCTGCTAGAGAATGATGAAAGACCTCAAAGGGGCTCTGCTAGGGAATGATGAAAGACCTCAGAGGGGCGCTGCTAGGGAACGATGAAAGACCTCAGAGGGGCACTGCTTTAGAACAATGAGACCTCAGAGGGGCGCTGCTAGAGAATGATGAGATCTCAGAGGGGCGCTGCTAGAGAACGATGAAACCTCAGAGGGGCTCTGCTAGAGAACGATGAAACCTCAGAGGGGCTCTGCTAGAGAATGATGAAAGACCTCAGAGGGGCTCTGCTAAAGAACGATGCGACCTCAGAGGGGTGCTGCTAAAGAACGATGAAAGACCTCAGAGGGGCGCTGCTAGAGAATGATGAAAGACCTCAGAGGGGCTTTGCTAGAGAACGATGAAAGACCTCAGAGGGGCACTGCTAGAGAACGATGAAAGACCTCAGAGGGGCGCTGCTAGAGAACGATGAAAGACCTCAGAGGGGCGCTGCTAGAGAACGATGAAAGACCTCAGAGGGGCTCTGCTAGAGAACGATGAAAGACCTCAGCGGGGCTCTGCTAGAGAATGATGAAAGACCTCAGAGGGGCGCTGCTAGAGAACGATGAAAGACCTCAGAGGGGTGCTGCTAAAGAACGATGAAAGACCTCAGAGGGGCTCTGCTAGGGAACGATGAAAGACCTCAGAGGGGCGCTGCTAAAGAACGATGAGACCTCAGAGGGGCGCTGCTAGAGAATGATGAGACCTCAGAGGGGCGCTGCTAGGGAACGATGAAAGACCTCAGAGGGGCTCTGCTAGGGAACGATGAAAGACCTCAGAGGGGCGCTGCTAAAGAACGATGAGACCTCAGAGGGGCGCTGCTAGAGAATGATGAGACCTCAGAGGGGCGCTGCTAGAGAACGATGAAAGACCTCAGAGGGGCGCTGCTAAAGAACGATGAGACCTCAGAGGGGACCTGCTAGAGAATGATGAGACCTTAGAGGGGCACTGCTATGGAACAATGAGACCTCAGAGGGGCTCTGCTAGAGAATGATGAGACCTCAGAGGGGCTCTGCTAGAGAACGATGAAAGACCTCAGAGGGGTGCTGCTAGAGAACGATGAAAGACCTCAGAGGGGCTCTGCTAGAGAACGATGAAGGACCTCAGAGGGGCTCTGCTAGAGAACGATGAAAGACCTCAGCGGGGCTCTGCTAGAGAACAATGAAAGACCTCAGAGGGGCTCTGCTAGAGAACGATGAAAGACCTCAGAGGGGCTCTGCTAGAGAATCATGAGACCTCAGAGGGGCTCTGCTAGAGAATGATGAGACCTCAGAGGGGCGCTGCTAGAGAAGGATGAGACCTCAGAGGGGCTCTGCTAGAGAACGATAAAGGACCTCAGAGGGGCTCTACTAGAGAACGATGAAGGACCTCAGAGGGGCTCTGCTAGAGAACGATGAAAGACCTCAGAGGGGCTCTGCTAGAGAACGATGAAAGACCTCAGAGGGGCGCTGCTAGAGAATGATGAGACCTCAGAGGGGCGCTGCTAGAAAACGATGAAAGACCTCAGAGGGGCGCTGCTAGAAAACGATGAAAGATCTCAGAGGGGCGCTGCTAGACATCGTTTTAACCAACAGGTCGGAAGTCACTTGGGAAATAGTGATCATGAAATAATAAGTTTCATGTATCCTTTAATAAGATGTATAGTAGAGGGGCTCCAAGGACATTAAACATCAGGAAGGAGAATTTACAAAATCTGAGAGTTGTTCTATGTGCCATAAACTTGGACAATGTCCTAAAAATTAAAAAGCAAATGGGAGACTTTCATAATCCCCTGAATACTGTGCACAATATATGGGAATAAGCAAGCCAGAAATGGGAGGAAACCATGAAATAGAGCTATAAGGGCAAAATATATGTACATAGAGAATTAAAGCAAAAGGATAGTGATAGTGAAATAATATGAAAAAGGGAGGAGTTGAGGATATAAAACAAGAGGGAGGAGACAAAGAAATAATACAAGAGGGAGGAGACAAAGAAATAATACAAGAGGAAGGAGATGAGGGAATAGTACAAGAGGGAGGAGATGAACTAATACAAGAGGGAGGAGATGGGGAAATAATACAAGAGGGAGAAGATGAGGAAATAATACAAGAGGGAGGAGATGAGGAAATAATACAAGAGGGAGGAGATGAGGAAATAATACAAGAGGGAGGAGATGAGGAAATAATACAAGAGGGAGGAGATGAACTAATACAAGAGGGAGGAGATGAACTAATACAAGAGGGAGGAGATGAACTAATACAAGAGAGAGGAGACAAAAAAATAATACAAGAGGGAGGAGATGAACTAATACAAGAGGGAGGAGATGGGGAAATAATACAAGAGGGAGGAGATGAGGAAATAATACAAGAGGGAGGAGATGAGGAAATAATACAAGAGGGAGGAGATGAGGAAATAATACAAGAGGGAGGAGATGAGGAAATAATACAAGAGGGAGGAGATGAGGAAATAATACAAGAGGAAGGAGATGAGGGAATAATACAAGAGGGAGGAGATGAGGGAATAATACAAGAGGGAGGAGATGAATTAATACAAGAGGGAGGAGATGAGGAAATAATACAAGAGGAAGGAGATGAGGAAATAATACAAGAGGGAGGAGATGAGGGAATAATACAAGAGGGAGGAGATGAATTAATACAAGAGGGAGGAGATGAGGAAATAATACAAGAGGAAGGAGATGAGGGAATAATACAAGAGGGAGGAGATGAATTAATACAAGAGGGAGGAGATGAGGAAATAATACAAGAGGAAGGAGATGAGGAAATAATACAAGAGGGAGGAGATGAGGAAATAATACAAGAGGGAGGAGATGAGGAAATAATACAAGAGGGAGGAGATGAGGAAATAATACAAGAGGGAGGAGATGAGGAAATAATACAAGAGAGAGGAGACAAAAAAATAATACAAGAGGGAGGAGATGAACTAATACAAGAGGAAGGAGATGGTGAAATAATACAAAAGGGAGGAGATGAGGAAATAATACAAGAGGGAGGAGATGAGGAAATAATACAAGAGGGAGGAGATGAGGAAATAATACAAGAGAGAGGAGACAAAAAAATAATACAAGAGGGAGGAGATGAACTAATACAAGAGGAAGGAGATGAGGAAATAATACAAGAGGGAGGAGATGGTGAAATAATACAAGAGGGAGGAGATGAACTAATACAAGAGGGAGGAGATGAGGAAATAATACAAGAGGGAGAAGATGAGGAAATAATACAAGAGGGAGGAGATGAGGAAATAATACAAGAGGGAGGAGATGAGGAAATAATACAAGAGGAAGGAGATGAGGAAATAATACAAGAGGGAGGAGATGAGGAAATAATACAAGAGGGAGGAGATGAGGAAATAATACAAGAGGGAGGAGATGGGGAAATAATACAAGAGGGAGGAGATGAGGAAATAATACAAGAGGGAGAAGATGAGGAAATAATACAAGAGGGAGGAGATGAGGAAATAATACAAGAGGGAGGAGATGGGGAAATAATACAAGAGGGAGGAGATGAGGAAATAATACAAGAGGGAGAAGATGAGGAAATAATACAAGAGGGAGGAGATGGGGAAATAATACAAGAGGGAGGAGATGAGGAAATAATACAAGAGGGAGAAGATGAGGAAATAATACAAGAGGGAGGAGATGAGGAAATAATACAAGAGGGAGGAGATGGGGAAATAATACAAGAGGGAGGAGATGAGGAAATAATACAAGAGGGAGGAGATGAGGAAATAATACAAGAGAGAAGATGAGGAAATAATACAAGAGGGAGGAGATGAGGAAATAATACAAGAGGGAGGAGATGGGGAAATAATACAAGAGGGAGGAGATGAGGAAATAATACAAGAGTGAGAAGATGAGGAAATAATACAAAAGGGAGGAGATGGGGAAATAATACAAGAGGGAGGAGATGAGGAAATAATACAAGAGGGAGGAGATGGTGAAATAATACAAGAGGGAGGAGATGGGGAAATAATAAATGATGGAGGAGACGAAGAAAAAATACAAGAGGGAGGAGACTAGAAAATAATGTAGCCACTCTGATCCCTTCAGGATGCTACAAGGTTCTGCATCCGCACAAGGATGCAGGGCCTACTCCCTTAGGGACACAGATCCCCAGTGCCGGTAACATCAAAAACCCAGGTAATCCCAGTTTTCCCTAACAATCCCCCATTCAATGGTACCCAGCTAGGGTGGGACCAATGGATAGCCGCCTAGAGGTGGAGCCAGATCAGTCCACTAGTTGACCAGGAGGAAGGGGCAGACTGTGGAGAGAAGTCAGGAAGACAAGAAGTCAGTAGTCAGAACTGCAGAGAGACTGGAGCATTGCGGAGACTGCTGAAAGTGTCAGACAGCAGGAGTGTGAAGGTGGAAGTGAAGTGACATCCTGACTCGGGTTAACGGTGACCTGGTACCCAGGAGAGGTGGTTGCCGGTAGAGTATGGTGGACTACTCCCGGCACTATGCACCAACGGGGTACATGACCCTAGGACAGGAAAGAGCTCCAAGCCGACCTGTTAACACCTGCACAGCAAAGGGGACCATCAAGGACCTCACTGACCCTAAAGAATCCGAAGACTCAGTAGCAAAGGGAGGCCCGGGGACAGGACCAGAGACTACAACCCCACAGGGTTCACGCTACCGTCAGGCGGATAGAGGTGGACAAACCGGGGACCCCCAGTGTTCCATACCACGGGGACCCACTTAACAGAGACAGGTGCAGGGGAAGAAGGTACCAGAGAACCAGACTGGCACTGCGACGACGGGGACCTGGAGGCGAAACCAGCTGGCCTCGGGCAACGAGTTAACATCTCAAAGTGAGTAAACCAGTTGCAATGAATACCTGTCTGGACTCCTTCTTCTGATGCCCACTGCACCATACACCCGCTGGGGCAATACCCTACTTGCAGAGGGACTACCATTCTAGCTGTTAATACCACCAGCCCCAGTAGAGACATTCTGCAGCGTCGGCTTCCTACATATATAGCGGCAACACCGCAAGTGGCGTCACAAATAAACTTTATTCAACAATCCCCTGTAAATATCCCCATTACAAAAAGGATCCAGGGCACGGAACCGGGCAACGGCCACCACCGTGACATTCTCCATAGAGACACTGCCCGGAACCAAGTACCCCATATCCCTGGGTGCTACAATAACTTGAGAGGAAGGAGATGGGGAAATAATACAAGAGGGAGGAGATGGAGGAAACAATACAAGAGGGAGGAGATGGAGGAAACAATACAAGTGTAACGCCTGCCTGGATCAACAGACTCAGATGGGATGTAATGGACAGGCTAGAGGATAGCCACTCATCAAGCAGGATGATACATACATATCCTGTATACACCGCACCTATATACAGTGTGTCCACCCGTATCCTGTATACACCGCACCTATATACAGTGTGTCTATCCGTATCCTGTATACACCGCACCTATATACAGCGTGTCCACCCGTATCCTGTATACACCGCACCTATATACAGTGTGTCCACCCGTATCCTGTATACACCGCACCTATATACAGTGTGTCCACCCGTATCCTGTATACACCGCACCTATATACAGTGTGTCCACCCGTATCCTGTATACACCGCACCTATATACAGTGTGTCCACCCATATCCTGTATACACCGCACCTATATACAGTGTGTCCACCCGTATCCTGTATACACTGCACCTATATACAGTGTGTCCACCCGTATCCTGTATACACCGCACCTATATACAGTGTGTCCACCCGTATCCTGTATACACCGCACCTATATACAGTGTGTCCACCCATATCCTGTATACACCGCACCTCTATACAGTGTGTCCACCCGTATCCTGTATACACCGCACCTATATACAGTGTGTCCACCCGTATCCTGTATACACCGCACCTATATACAGTGTGTCCACCCGTATCCTGTATACACCGCACCTATATACAGTGTGTCCACCCATATCCTGTATACACCGCACCTATATACAGTGTGTCCACCCATATCCTGTATACACCGCACCTATATACAGTGTGTCCACCCGTATCCTGTATACACCGCACCTATATACAGCGTGTCCACCCGTATCCTGTATACACCGCACCTATATACAGTGTGTCCACCCATATCCTGTATACACCGCACCTCTATACAGTGTGTCCACCCGTATCCTGTATACACCGCACCTATATACAGTGTGTCCACCCGTATCCTGTATACACCGCACCTATATACAGTGTGTCCACCCGTATCCTGTATACACCGCACCTATATACAGTGTGTCCACCCATATCCTGTATACACCGCACCTATATACAGTGTGTCCACCCATGTCCTGTATACACCGCACCTATATACAGTGTGTCCACCCATATCCTGTATACACCGCACCTCTATACAGTGTGTCCACCCATATCCTGTATACACCGCACCTCTATACAGTGTGTCCACCCATATCCTGTATACACCGCACCTCTATACAGCGTGTCGACCCATATCCTGTATACACCGCACCTATATACAGTGTGTCCACCCATATCCTGTATACACCGCACCTATATACAGTGTGTCCACCCATATCCTGTATACACCGCACCTATATACAGCGTGTCCACCCATATCCTGTATACACCGCACCTATATACAGTGTGTCCACCCATATCCTGTATACACCGCACCTATATACAGTGTGTCCACCCATATCCTGTCCACCGCCATTAACTTGAGAATGGCGACAGCTATAGGCATAGAAGTGGTGTCTAGGTATAGGAAAGTAGCCATGTGCTACAGAATGAAACCACCTATATAGGTGTGGTGTATACAGGAGATGGGTGGACACACTGTATATAGGTGTGGTGTATACAGGAGATGGGTGGACACACTGTATATAGGTGCGGTGTATACAGGATATGGGTGGACACGCTGTATATAGGTGCGGTGTATACAGGATATGGGTGGACACACTGTATATAGGTGTGGTGTATACAGGAGATGGGTGGACACGCTATATAGGTGTGGTGTATACAGGATATGGGTGGACACACTGTATATAGGTGCGGTGTATACAGGATATGGGTGGACACACTGTATATAGGTGCAGTGTATACAGGATATGGGTGGACACTCTATATAGGTGTGGTGTATACAGGATATGGGTGGACACACTGTATATAGGTGCGGTGTATACAGGATATGGGTGGACACACTGTATATAGGTGCGGTGTATACAGGATATGGGTGGACACACTGTATATAGGTGCGGTGTATACAGGATATGGGTGGACACACTGTATATAGGTGCGGTGTATACAGGATATGGGTGGACACACTGTATATAGGTGTGGTGTATACAGGATATGGGTGGAGACACTGTATATAGGTGCGGTGTATACAGGATATGGGTGGACACAGTGTATATAGGTGCGGTGTATACAGGATATGGGTGGACACACTGTATATAGGTGCGGTGTATACAGGATATGGGTGGACACACTGTATATAGGTGTGGTGTATACAGGATATGGGTGGACACACTGTATATAGGTGCGGTGTATACAGGATATGGGTGGACACACTATATAGGTGCGGTGTATACAGGATATGGGTGGACACACTGTATATAGGTGCGGTGTATACAGGATATGGGTGGACACACTGTATATAGGTGTGGTGTATACAGGATATGGGTGGACACACTGTATATAGGTGCGGTGTATACAGGATATGGGTGGAAGCACTGTATATAGGTGCGGTGTATACAGGATATGGGTGGATACACTGTATATAGGTGCGGTGTATACAGGATATGGGTGGACACACTGTATATAGGTGCGGTGTATACAGGATATGGGTGGACACACTGTATATAGGTGTGGTGTATACAGGATATGGGTGGACACACTGTATATAGGTGCGGTGTATACAGGATATGGGTGGACACACTGTATATAGGTGTGGTGTATACAGGATATGGGTGGACACACTGTATATAGGTGTGGTGTATACAGGATATGGGTGGACACACTGTATATAGGTGTGGTGTATACAGGATATGGGTGGACACACTGTATATAGGTGCGGTGTATACAGGATATGGGTGGACACACTGTATACAGGTGTGGTGTATACAGGATATGGGTGGACACACTGTATATAGGTGTGGTGTATACAGGATATGGGTGGACATACTGTATATAGGTGCGGTGTATACAGGATATGGGTGGTCACACTGTATATAGGTGTGGTGTATACAGGATATGGGTGGTCACACTGTATATAGGTGTGGTGTATACAGGATATGGGTGGACACACTGTATGCCTGAATGCTCCAGACCAGCAAACTACCATAACTTATGCTTTTATAGAAATAGTCACACCTACTCATGAGCTATTAGCACCTGACTGCTACTTATCCAATGAATTCCTATGGAAGCAGTGAGTGTGTGCTTAGGTTTTCACACACTGCTTCTGCATTTTGGTCTAGTTTTTGTTAAACAATGACATGGTGTAATTTGTCCTGTGTTCTTCATCAGAGGTTATATTTACCTATTTTACCGGTTACATTTTTAAGACCTTCTAAGGTGCAGGTACTTTCTATAGCATTTTCTTAGCAGTACTGTATGACTATTGCACGCTGATATGTCTTGTATGCACAGTCTGGACTGGAGGTTTCGGTAGCAGACATGTTCCAGGGTTTGGGGACGTTTCCAGGATTGATCGGTGCTGTATGCTCACACATGCCGGCAGGACGTGGCATTCTATGAATTTTTGTACCACAAGGTTGTAGCATCAGCAATAGTATGTTTGAGGTTGCATCAGATGTAATGCCGCCATCTCCTAAAGAAGAGCAGTGCGGTGAATTCAGAATGAGTATGTAAAATCAATCCCTCAGGGATACAAAGGGTTTCTATAAGTCACAGCTGCGGAGGTCAGCATAGTCATAGTCAGTGCTAGCCAAACATAGCACAGCTGAAGGTTGCTGCACTATAAATGACAATCACACGTAATCTACAGCCGCCATGGAGCACGTAGGCTGCGAGACATGGAAAGATGATCATCATTATTACCACTAGATAAGAAGACCTCACCTATAGCTTCTATTTCCAGATGCACGCACTGATGTAAGTACTGAAAGGGAAGATCTACTCATCAAATATGAGACCATGCACAAATATCACACAAAATTCCACAAAAGCCAAGAACAATTGTGCGCTGACCAATACTTAGGCCATAAAAGTTGTCGCTGAATCCTAAATACCCCTCATGTAAAGGTTGACTTTGCATTCCAAAGTTCAAAGTCCTAAAAGCTGGGAGGTATATGGATTACTATTTCCAAGTAAGTGCCGACTATCTGCACACCTCAAAGAGGTTCTCCTATAGATCAGGCTGCTTAGTTATTATGTAATCGGTGCATACTATGGAAAGAGGAAAGTAATATGATTGAATGCTTATTATTGAAAAAGATTCATTGTAAGGCCGGTTTCACAAATCCGTGAGACATGGATGGTGCTTGGATCAAAGTACCTGGGAAGGCCACCAGATCTCCTGACTCGAGCGACCTGCTTCATATATGAAAATAGGTAGCATGACCAACAGGTCTCCTCACTGAAGTAAGCTGCTTCATATATGTGAGTAGGCAGGATGGCCATTGGGTCTCCTGACTCAAGCGAGCTGCTTCATTTACAAGAGTAGCCGGGATCGCCACTGAGTCTCCTGACCCGAGCAAGCTGCTTCATATACATGAGTAGCAGGATGGCCACTGAGTCTCCTGACTCGAGCAAGCTGCTTCATATACATGAGTAGCCAGGAAGGCCACTGAGTCTCCTGACCCGAGCAAGCTGCTTCATATACATGAGTAGCAGGATGGCCACTGAGTCTCCTGACCCGAGCAAGCTGCTTCATATACATGAGTAGCCAGGAAGGCCACTGAGTCTCCTGACCCGAGCAAGCTGCTTCATATACATGAGTAGCAGGGATGGCCACTGAGTCTCCTGACTCGAGCAAGCTGCTTCATATACATGAGTAGCAGGGATGGCCACTGAGTCTCCTGACCCGAGCAAGCTGCTTCATATACATGAGTAGCCAGGATGGCCACTGAGTCTCCTGACTCGAGCAAGCTGCTTCATATACATGAGTAGCCAGGATGGCCACTGAGTCTCCTGACCCGAGCAAGCTGCTTCATATACATGAGTAGCAGGGATGGCCACTGAGTCTCCTGACCCGAGCAAGCTGCTTCATATACATGGGTAGCAGGGATGGCCACTGAGTCTCCTGACCCGAGCAAGCTGCTTCATATACATGAGTAGCAGGGATGGCCACTGAGTCTCCTGACTCGAGCAAGCTGCTTCATATACATGAGTAGCAGGGATGGCCACTGAGTCTCCTGACTCGAGCAAGCTGCTTCATATACATGGGTAGCAGGGATGGCCACTGAGCCTCCTGACTCGAGCAAGCTGCTTCATATACATCAGTAGCCAGGATGGCCACTGAGTCTCCTGACCCGAGCAAGCTGCTTCATATACATGGGTAGCAGGGATGGCCACTGAGTCTCCTGACCCGAGCAAGCTGCTTCATATACATGGGTAGCAGGGATGGCCACTGAGTCTCCTGACTCGAGCAAGCTGCTTCATATACATGAGTAGCAGGGATGGCCACTGAGTCTCCTGACCCGAGCAAGCTGCTCATCTAGGAGGCCGCATGGCACATGAAATACAGAATATAGAGTAGGACCCCCCTATTGAGATTTGCCGTGACGTTGGCAGGGGTGGCTCAAAGAATTGATCAATTATTTGCTAAAAATCTCATTTATATTACAGTACAGTTGGAATAAATCTGTGAATTTGCACTTTTTATATGATGCATGCCATTTTCAGATCGTGCTGGCTCCTCTCTCTCTCTGTTTGGTTGTAGTTATGCTACAAATGTCTGGTGTCTGGTCACCACCATGCTATGCACGCCTGATCTTGGTTTGCAATATATTCCTCCTGTTGGTAGCTGTACACATTCAGTTGCCTCACCCTTTCCACAGGCATTGCTAATTAAGCACCATACTTGGATCTGGTCCGCCTTTATCAATGGTTGCTCTCTGGCACTGGGAGGGTCAGTTCTGATATAGTCCTGGTATGTGTAGAGCTTGCTCCACATGATGGGACCTGGGCTGGCCTCTATCCACAATTGCCTCTTTTGCAACATAGAAGCGGTTATATATACAGGTTACAGGTATGTGCGCTCCACTATGGTTCTGCTTTTAACTTTATCTAGGAGGCCGCATGGCACATGAAATACAGAATATAGAGTAGGACCCCCCTATTGAGATTTGCCGTGACGTTGGCAGGGGTGGCTCAAAGAATTGATCAATTATTTGCTAAAAATCTCATTTATATTACAGTACAGTTGGAATAAATCTGTGAATTTGCACTTTTTATATGATGCATGCCATTTTCAGATCGTGCTGGCTCCCCTTTCTCTTCATTTACAAGAGTAGCCGGGATCGCCACTGAGTCTCCTGACCCGAGCAAGCTGCTCATATATGAGAATAGCCAGGATGGCCACTGAGTCTCCTGACCCGAGCAAGCTGCTTCATATACATGGGTAGCAGGGATGGCCACTGAGCCTCCTGACCCGAGCAAGCTGCTTCATATACATGAGTAGCAGGGATGGCCACTGAGTCTCCTGACCCGAGCAAGCTGCTTCATATATGAGAGTAGCCGGGATGGCCACTGAGTCTCCTGACCTGAGCAAGCTGCTTCATATACATGAGTAGCAGGGATAGCCACTGAGTCTCCTGACCCGAGCAAGATGCTTCATATATGAGAGTAGACAGGATGGCCACTGATTCTCCTGACCCGAGAAAGCTGCTTCATATATGAGAGTAGCCAGGATGGCCACTGAGTCTCCTGACTCGAGCAAGCTGCTTCATATACATGAGTAGCAGGGATGGCCACTGAGTCTCCTGACCCGAGCAAGCTGCTTCATATACATGAGTAGCCAGGATGGCCACTGAGTCTCCTGACCCGAGCAAGCTGCTTCATATACATGGGTAGCAGGGATGGCCACTGAGCCTCCTGACCCGAGCAAGCTGCTTCATATACATGAGTAGCAGGGATGGCCACTGAGTCTCCTGACCTGAGAAAGCTGCTTCATATATGAGAGTAGCCGGGATGGCCACTGAGTCTCCTGACCTGAGCAAGCTGCTTCATATACATGAGTAGCAGGGATAGCCACTGAGTCTCCTGACCCGAGCAAGCTGCTTCATATATGAGAGTAGACAGGATGGCCACTCGAGTTAGCTGCTTCATATATGAAAGTAGACAGGATGGTCACTGAGTCTCCTGACCCGAGCAAGCTGCTTCATATATGAGAGTAGACAGGATGGCCACTGATTCTCCTGACCCGAGCAAGCTGCTTCATATATGAGAGTAGCCAGGATGGCCACTGAGTCTCCTGACTCGAGCAAGCTGCTTCATATACATGAGTAGCAGGGATGGCCACTGAGTCTCCTGACCCGAGCAAGCTGCTTCATATACATGAGTAGCCAGGATGGCCACTGAGTCTCCTGACCCGAGCAAGCTGCTTCATATACATGGGTAGCAGGGATGGCCACTGAGCCTCCTCACCCGAGCAAGCTGCTTCATATACATGAGTAGCAGGGATGGCCACTGTGTCTCCTGACCCGAGCAAGCTGCTTCATATATGAGAGTAGCCGGGATGGCCACTGAGTCTCCTGACCTGAGCAAGCTGCTTCATATACATGAGTAGCAGGGATAGCCACTGAGTCTCCTGACCCGAGCAAGCTGCTTCATATATGAGAGTAGACAGGATGGCCACTGATTCTCCTGACCCGAGCAAGCTGCTTCATATATGAGAGTAGACAGGATGGCCACGTAGTCTCCTGACTCGAGGAAGCTGCTTCATATATGAGAGTAGACAGGATGGCCACTGAGTCTCCTGACCCGAGCAAGCTGCTTCATATATGAGAGTAGACAGGATGGCCACTGATTCTCCTGACCCGAGCAAGCTGCTTCATATATGAGAGTAGACAGGATGGCCACTGAGTCTCCTGACTCGAGGAAGCTGCTTCATATATGAGAGTAGACAGGATGGCCACTGAGTCTCCTGACCCGAGCAAGCTGCTTCATATATGAGAGTAGACAGGATGGCCACTCGAGTTAGCTGCTTCATAAATGAGAGTAGGCAGGATGGCCACTGAGTCTCCTGACCCGAGCAAGCTGCTTCATATATGAGAGTAGACAGGATGGCCACTGAGTCTCCTGACCCGAGCAAGCTGCTTCATATATGAGAGTAGACAGGATGGCCACTGATTCTCCTGACCCGAGCAAGCTGCTTCATAAATGAGAGTAGGCAGGATGGCCACTGAGTCTCCTGACCCGAGCAAGCTGCTTCATATATGAGAGTAGACAGGATGGCCACTGAGTCTCCTGACCCGAGCAAGCTGCTTCATAAATGAGAGTAGACAGGATGGCCACTGAGTCTCCTGACCCGAGCAAGCTGCTTCATATATGAGAGTAGACAGGATGGCCACTCGAGTTAGCTGCTTCATAAATGAGAGTAGACAGGATGGCCACTGAGTCTCCTGACCCGAGCAAGCTGCTTCATAAATGAGAGTAGACAGGATGGCCACTGAGTCTCCTGACCTGAGCAAGCTGCTTCATAAATGAGAGTAGACAGGATGGCCACTGAGTCTCCTGACCCGAGGAAGCTGCTTCATAAATGAGAGTAGACAGGATGGTCACTGAGTCTCCTGACCCGAGGAAGCTGCTTCATAAATGAGAGTAGACAGGATGGCCACTGAGTCTCCTGACCCGAGCAAGCTGCTTCATATGAGAGTGGACAGGATGGCCACTGATTCTCCTGACCCGAGGAAGCTGCTTCATATGAGAGTGGACAGGATGGCCACTCGAGTCAGCTGCTTCATATGTGCAAGTGAGCAGCTATCTTAGGTCAGAAGACAAGGTGGTTGGGCTGGGTATTCTGACCCAAATTTTAATCTTAATGTGCTTATTAGACCTGAGTTAATGGATTTCAGCCTGATTATAATGGATAACAGTTGTTTTCCGCAGGCGATATAACTCCAGTATATCCTGACAGTCACAGGGTGGAACGCTGGAAGTCACAGCTTTGAAACCGCTGGAGAGCTACCGGTTGGGGTCTTCTGGTCTAGGACAATGGAAAGTGATATTTTCTCTGTTTTCATCCATCTTTTTCTTTTTCAACTTCTTTTTGCAATTCTAACAATGTTCTCTTATCTGTGACATACTGTCGGCTCAACATTATATCTCCAGAATGAGATAAAGCTTTATGCTTTCACCTTGTCATGAATGGAGAGCGTGTGACTCCACACTGCCCCTCACAAGACCGGCATCTGCAGCATAAACTAAAAACGATATGAACATCCTCGCCTCTGAAGCTGTAATGCTTTAGGGGATAAAAACTAAGATTTCCAATTTTGTACAATGTAGGTGTCATAAGGAAATTTTTGCATGCATTGCCAACCGTCATGTCGGCTTCTGGATCTGTGGAGACTACCGATTCTGGCACTCTGGCTGCTAACTTCATCTGATGTCTGTGATCAGCACAGGGGACGTGAGCATCGACCCACAGACTTAGGCAGGCTGGGAAGAGCTAATCTCTGCTGGGCTGCTTTTTAATCTCTTTGATCACATGCTGTGAGAGAGCCAGTCATGTTCACTCCCCTCCTATATATGCTGGCTGGAATAGTCTATTAATGCCAGCTATAGGTGGTCTCTACTGGTCTGGTGAGGTGTTGTGATCCAGACTAAAGGCCGCTTTACACAGTGGCATCGCTAAAGCGATGTCGTTGGGATCACAGAATTCGTGACGCACATCCGCCCTCGTTAGCGATGTCGTTACGTGTGACAACTACGTGCAATCGAAAAAAGTCACAAAATCGTTAATCGGTGACATGCTCCCCCATTCCCAAATATCGATGCTGCTGCAGGTATGATGTTGTCCGTCGTTCCTGCGGCAGCACACATAGCTATGTTTGACACCGCATGAACAAGGAACCTCACCTTACCTGCGGCCGCCGGCATTAAGGAAGGAAGGAGGTGGGCGGGATGTTACGTCCCGCTCATCTCCGCCCCTCCGCTTCGATTGGGCGGCCGCTTAGTGATGTCGCTGTGATGCTGAACTAACCGCCCCCTTAGAAAGGCGGCGGTTCGCCGGTCACAGCGACGTGACGGGGACTAGCGATGTTGTGCGCCACGGGCAGCGATTTGCCCGTGATGCACAAACGACGGGGGAGGGAACGTACGCTAGCGAGATTAAAGCATGTAAAGTGGCCTTAACTGGTGGTTGTTGTGCACTATTGCTGTGAGCAGTTGTGGTGTTAACCTTTGTTGTCTTTTAGTTGCTGCTCTTGTTTTTCTCCTTACTGTTAAGTAAGTGTAGTTAAGTTAAGTGTTAAGCGGGCTTTACACGCTGCAACATCGCTAATGCGGAGTCGTTGGGGTCACGGAATTCGTGACGCACATCCGGCCGCATTAGCGATGCCGTTGCGTGTGACACCGATAAGCGATTTTGTATCGTTGCAAAAACGTGCAAAATCGCTAATCGGCGACATGGGGGTCCATTCTTAAAAATCGTTACTGCAGCAGTAACGAAGTTGTTCCTCGTTCCTGCGGCAGCACACATCGCTGCGTGTGACGCCGCAGGAACGAGGAAGCTCCCCTTACCTGCCTCCCAGCTGCTATGCAGAAGGAAGGAGGTGGGCGGGATGTTACGTTCCGCTCATCTCCGCCCCTCCGCTGCTATTGGGCGGCGGTTCAGTGACGTTTCAGTGACGTCGCTGTGACGCCGCACGGACCGCCCCCTTAGAAAGGAGGCGGTTCGCCGGTCACAGCAACGTCGCCGGGCAGGTAAGTATGTGTGACGGCTCTGGGCGATGTTGTGCGGCACGGGCAGCGATATGCCCGTGTCGCGCAACAGATGGGGCGGGTACCCACAATAGCGATATCGGGACCGATATCGTAGTGTGTAAAGCAGCCTTTAGTGTTTGTTCCTGTGAATTTGCAGTTTGTGTCTGAGTTTTGGTTTTCCCCTGTCTGTCTTAATCTATGTTTCCATCACACCCCTGCGCCTTCCGTCCCTGGGGGGAGGGTAGTAGGGCACGGGATTCTGACATCTTCACCTTCAGGGGTAATCCGGAGGTCAGGGATAGCCTAGTGTCCCCTAGCATGGTGCAGTATAGGAGCCTCCTGTCCCTCGCTATCCTGCCGTCACACTGTGACATTTACATCACGTTTAGTGTTAGTCTTTTCGTATAGAATAGTGAATCCACTGCGTTTCGGTGCAATACATCGTCTTCAGATGCTGCACAGGACGTTGACCAGAGAAACCTTTTCAAGACCTGGCAATTTTTACTGTTTTGCTGGTTTTGGTTTTGTTTTTCCTTCCCTTCTATCAGGAGTTATAATTTATTTTTATTTTTCCGTTGATGTAGTCGTATGATTGTTAACGTTATGGGAAATAAATTGTAGTTTTTGATGATTTTTTTGTTTTTATAATGGAATTTTTCCCATTTTTCAGGAATTTCTAAGTGGGGTCTTAAAAAAGAAAAATACAGTTCTGGCATTGGTTTTTTTTTCAGTTTTTATTGATAGAATTTTGGGAAACTTATGATTTTTTTTTCACTTTTCATTGCGCTCCGGTCGTGCTGTTAGAAGCAGATGCTGGCTGTGTAACACAGCTGGTGAGCCCGCTCCGTACACCCTGCATGCCACCTATGACATAAAATCACAGGTCACTAAGGGGTTACATACGGTTTTATATGTGATGTTTGTAAAGCATCTGCCTTTGTTCTCCTACATCCTCTGTCTTTCTTCTTATTCTTGTCCTCTCCAGACAATAGTGGCGTCTGTGACCCATGGTGCGCTTCCAACTCTTCCGAATGATATGCGTACCGGAGGAAGTAATAACAATCAGTAATGAGAGCGCGAGTCTGCCAGAAGCTTCAGAGGATCTGATCTCAAACGTTTGGAGACAGGCAGGCCGGAATTCATAGGGATGTGACATTTAGGAACGTCCACTTTTTTCAACGTGATTCTTTTATTGTCCTGGAAAATATAGAGCTTTATTTTAATATTTATGGAGGTGTGTACATGATTGCTTTAAAGGGCTTTCTTCCAAAAACATTCCAGATGAAATATTAAGTTGTCACATAACTCAGTACTACAGATACAAAACAATAGCATCATTGGCTCCATCAGAGGTCACAAAGCGGCAGGAGACGTCTAGGGCTAGAAAACAAGGGCTGATCTGTATCTTGTTATGAATTTCTCTTGATTGGGGATATGGTGAGTGCTTGTGATTATGTTCTCTATGTTCAGGGATGTGAGTCAGTCCACATACAGTAAGGAGAGTCTGGACTGCTTGATTTACAGCTTTAGCGTAGAGGCAGCAGTATTACGGTATGTGCACACTCTTAGGATTTGGTGCAGACATTTCTGCATCATTTCAGCGTCTCTGGACAGGAAAAATGCAAAGACAAAACTGCAGGGTGCGTCTTTCACTAGAATGGGTGAAATGTGCAGCAAAAACTCTGAAAGATTTGCCAGGCTGCAAATATAACTCTGCACCAAATCTGCATGGAGAAAATACTCACCGTATTCTGTCTCTTCCTGGTAGCTGTGATTCCAACCGCTCTAATTATCAGTCCCTTAGATAACTGTATGATTTACTCACACTACCGGCATCCACAGATAGTTTTAACTCAGCCCAACGATGACTTGTAGGAAGACAAGGAGAAACGCTGTAGTTTTCTTCTAGAATCTTGTATTAAGTACAAAGTAAAGGCAGGTGAAAAGGAATAATCTGTACAGGGTTGTAGACATGTCTTCAGCACTGGTTCCTCTCTAGACTAAACTGAAGGAGAAGGGAGGAGCTTTCTATACAGAAGCCAACTAAGGGAGGTACATAGGGACAAACTTCATATAGTCTAATCTACCTAGTAACAATAAGGAATTTCCTGATAGGAGGAAAAATATGCAATGCAAGAAATATATACAACAGGTTGTTCCCATTCATGGGACACAACACTCCCCGTCTGAAATCATCTGATTTCACAAGTCCTTCTACGACGTAAGGACAGGAGTCAATCCTGTCCCTCGATGTCACAAAACCTGTAACGAGAAAAGAGAGAGACACAAAAAATGCAACGGTAATGCACTGAATTCAAGTCTATGCTTGGTTGATGACGCATAGTCCTTGCGTAAAAATGTATAAGTAGAAAAATGGAAAAAATTAATTCAAGTTCAACAAACCCATCTTCAGATTGGGGAAGCCGCAAACATGCCAGCTCTTCCTTCAACCTAATAATCCAACGGTAAAGTTTTAGTCCAAAGGAAAAGTTCAAGGTTCAATTGGACACGGACAGTTGTGTCTCAGTATAGCAGGGGTAAGGAAAGGTACGCTCCCCGCCGTGGCAGTGTCCAACGATAAAGTTAGTTCATGTAACGTCCTCCTTTGGTGAAAGTAGCACGAGTTCGGTGACATCAGGATGATTCACGCACATGTGCCAGCCATGGCACGTTGAAGACTTGTAGAAACAGTGAGCGATGTGAATAAGATGAGCTACGGCTCGCACCGCAGATGACCAACTTGAGAAGCGCTTGAAGCGATGAGGTCTCAACTTCTGTTTTGATGTCACTGAAGTGTAGCGAGCGGAGACGATTGGTCTAATTTCCTTGTCGGATTCTGGTTCCACCAGCTCGTACATGTTGCCGGCGTAGTTATCGCAGGTCTCCTCGTATAAGATACTTGGAGGTGTCAGCCACATGTTGTCGCCGAGTTTGGATGCAGCAATGAGTCTCGTTCCTCGGTCAGCTGGGTTTTGTTCGGTGGGAATGTGGTGCCACTGTTCAGCATGATCTCTGTCGAGGATATTTTGCATGAAGTCGACAAAGTGTTTCTCCATCTCTGGTTGTCTTTTCAAGGTGCGTTTTAGAGTGGAGAACCTTGCGGTTGCTTGCTGGGAGTTGTTTGGCAACCTTGGCCTTGGAGACTGAAAGGGTAATGGGGCTACCCATTGGTTAGAGTCATTTTGAGAGAACTCTTTATCCATAATCTTTATGAATTCCTTGTCTTCTCTCGTCGGTGCCAATTTGTTGTCTTCATTTTATTCATTCTCATTCTCATTTTTCATTCTAAGCCAGGGAAGGAGTCTTGCGAGGATAATTTGCATATTCCCAGTGCCTTCTGGGATAAGTGAAGAGTCACCGCGAGCTCAAGGAGAACCGGGTTTTGGCCGTTACAGCCGGAAGGAAGACTTCTGAAAACCTTTAAAATTTTAGCCTGTCTTCTTCATTGTGAGCGTGAGTGAGCAAAGTGTGATCAAAAGTAAGTGTGAGTAGAATTGTTTGTATTTAGTTGTTTAATTACTTAACATTTGTTTAGTGCTATCCCCATTAGAAAATGTGCTCCACTATTGCTAATGCGATCCAGTGTACATCTTGTCTCATGTATGCAGTCCTTGAAAAGCCGTTGGAGGGTGTATACTGTTGTTGGAGGGTGCATACTGCTGTTGGAGGGTGCATACTGTTGTTGGAGGGTACATACTGCTGTTGGAGGGTGCATACTGCTGTTGGAGGGTGCATACTGCTGTTGGAGGGTGCATACTGTTGTTGGAGGGTGCATACTGCTGTTGGAGGGTGCATACTGTTGTTGGAGGGTGCATACTGCTGTTGGAGGGTGTATACTGTTGTTGGAGGGTGCATACTGTTGTTGGAGGGTGCATACTGCTGTTGGAGGGTGCATACTGTTGTTGGAGGGTGCATACTGTTGTTGGAGGGTGCATACTGTTGTTGGAGGGTGCATACTGTTGTTGGAGGGTGCATACTGCTGTTGGAGGGTGCATACTGTTGTTGGAGGGTGCATACTGTTGTTGGAGATGTGCGCACGTTGCACATTTGGAAGCCCAGATACTGGATGTAAATGAGCAGCTGGCAACTCTGAGATGCATTAGCAATATGGAAAGGAGTGTGCTGCTCACTGAGCAGCTGCTTGCTGGGTCAGATGTGGGGGAGGATCATAGTAGGGAGCGGCAGGACGGTGAGGTAGGTAGCTGGGTGACAGTTAGAAAGGGGGGTAAAGGGAAAAGTGCTAGGAAGGCTAGTCCTGAACTGACACACCCCAATAGGTTTGCAAACTTGGCAGATGAGGGGGATGTCATTACAGGGGTAGCATTGCTGCAGCAAGGCATGACCTCTGAACGCCAGAGGAGTGTCTGCTCCAGTAAGGGGGGGGAATAGGAGTGCAGGGCAGGCAAGACAGGTACTGGTAGTGGGGGACTCAATTATTAGGGGGACAGATAGGGCAATATGTCACAAAGACAGGGATTGCCGAACAGTGTGTTGTCTTCCTGGCGCTCGAGTTCGGCACATCGCTGATCGGGTTGACAGATTACTGGGAGGGGCTGGGGAGGACCCAGCGGTCATTGTACACATTGGCACAAATGACAAAGTTAGAGGTAGGTGGAAGGTCCTTAAAGATGATTTCAGGGAATTAGGTTGTAAGCTTAAAGCATAGACCTCCAAGGTGGTATTTTCGGAAATACTACCTGTGCCACGAGCCACACTAGAGAGGCAAAGGGAGATCAGGGAGGTTAACAGGTGGCTCAGGAATTGGTGTAGGAAAGAGGGTTTTGGGTTCCTGGAGAATTGGGCCGACTTTTCAGTTGGCTACAGATTCTATGCTAGGGATGGGCTGCATCTTAATGGGGAGGGTGCAGCTCTGCTGGTGCAGAAAATGGCTAGAAGGTTGGAGGAGTGTTTAAACTAGGAATGGGGGGCGAGGGTATTCACTTTATAGAAGGGGAATGTAGTGCAGATAGTGACCAGGGCACAAGTAATGAAATTGGGGGTGGTACGGGGGGAAGGGTTAGGACAGTTAATACAGTAAGCAGGAATACAGGTACAGAGTCATACGTAACGTGCATGGACACTAATGCCCGAAGCCTCACAAATAAGGTGGAGGAATTAGAATTAATATTGTTGGAAGAAAATGATGATATAGTGGGGATATCAGAGACATGGCTGGATGAGAGCTATGACTGGGCTGTTAATTTACAGGGTTATAGCCTATTCAGGAATGACCGTACAAATAAGCGAGGGGGAGGTGTGTGTCTATATGTAACATCATCCTTACAACCCATCCTGCGTGACAACATATGTGAGGGTACTGAGAATGTAGAGTCCCTATGGGTGGAGATAAGGGGGGGGGGAATGAATAATAAAATACTGATAGGGGTGTGTTATAAGACGCCGAATATTATGGAAGAGGTAGAGAATCTCCTCATAAAGCAAATTGATAAAGCAGCGAGTCTCGGAGAGGTAATTATTATGGGGGACTTTAACTATCCTGGTATAAATTGGGGAACAGAAACTTGCAGTTCCAGCAAAGGAAATAGATTTCTGATAACAATGAAAGATAATTACCTTTCACAAATGGTACAGGACCCCACAAGAGGGGGAGCACTACTAGACCTTGTACTAACCAATAGGCCAGACCGCATATCAAATATACAAGTTGGGGGTTACTTGGGGAATAGTGATCACAAAATAATAAGTTTTCATGTATTCTTTAGTAAGATGTCTAGTAGAGGGGCTACAAGGACACTAAACTTCAGGAAAGCAAATTATAAACGGTTGAGAGATGATCTTAGTGCAATAAACTGGGATGATGTACTAAGTAATAAAAGTACACAAAGCAAATGGGAGACTTTTATGAGCATCCTGAATAGGGCTTGTGCAGAAAATATACCCTATGGGAACAAACATGCTAGAAATAGGAAGAAACCCCTATGGCTAAATAGAGCTGTAAGGGAAGCAATAAAAGAAAAACAGAAAGCCTTAAAAGAATTAAAGAGGGTAGGTAGTGATGAGGCATTATATAATTATAGAAAATTAAGTAAAATATGTAAAAAGCAAATTAAGTTAGCTAAGTTTGAGACAGAGAGACTCATTGCAAGAGAAAGTAAAAATAATCCTAAAATATTCTTTAACTACATAAACAGTAAAAATCTGAAAAGCGATAGTGTTGGCCCCCTTAAAAATAGTCTTGGTGAAATGGTGGAAGGGGATGAGGGTAAAGCCAACCTGCTGAATGACTTTTTTTCTACGGTTTTTATACAAGAAAATGCCATGGCAGATGACATGACCAGTGATGCCATAAATTCACCCTTGAATATTACCTGCTTAACCCAGCAGGAAGTACGCCGCCGCCTCGAAATCACTAAGGTTGACAAATCTCCGGGCCCGGATGGCTACACCCCAGAGTACTACAGGAATTGAGTTCTGTGATAGATAGACCATTATTTTTAATCTTCTCAGATTCCTTAATAACAGGGTCGGTACCGCAGGACTGGCGCATAGCAAATGTGGTGCCAATATTCAAAAAGGGGACAAAAACTGAGCCGGGAAATTATAGGCCGGTAAGTTTAACCTCTACGGTTGGTAAAATCCTTGAGGGTTTCTTGAGAGATGCTATACTGGAGTGTCTCAAGAAAAATAACCTTATGACAGAGTATCAACATGGATTTATGAGGGATCGATCCTGTCAAACTAATTTGATCAGCTTCTATGAAGAGGTAAGTTCAAGCCTGGACCAGGGAAATGCAGTGGATGTTGTATATATGGACTTTTCAAAAGCTTTTGATACGGTGCCACACAAAAGGTTGGTACATAAAATGAGAATAATGGGGATAGGGGAAAATATGTGTAACTGGGTTAAAAACTGGCTCAGTGATAGGAAACAAAGGGTGGTTATTAATGGTACGTACTCGGACTGGGTCTCAGTTCATAGTGGGGTACCACAGGGGTCAGTATTGGGCCCACTTCTTTTCAACATATTTATAAATGACCTTGTTGGGGGCATGCGGAGTAGAATTTCAATATTTGCAGATGATACTAAACTCTGCAGGGTAATCCATACAGAGGAGGATAATTTTATATTACAGGGAGATTTATGTAAATTGGAGGATTGGGCTGAGAAGTGGCAATTGAAGTTTAATGTAGATAAATGTAAGGTCATGCACTTGGGTAGAGGAAATAACATTTATGATTATGTACTTAATTGTAGAACACTGGGTAAAACAGACACAGAAAAAGACTTGGGTGTATGGGGGGATGGTAAACTTCACTTTAGTGGCCAGTGTCAGGCAGCTGCTGCCAGGGCTAATAAAATAATGGGATGTATTAAAAGAGGTATAAGTGTTCATAAAAAAAATATAGTGCTACCTCTGTACAAGTCACTAGTGCGACCGCACTTATATACTGTGTACAATTCTGGTCACCGATATATAAGAAGGACATAGCTGAACTGGAGAGGGTGCAGAGAAGACCACCAAGATTATTAGAGGAATGGGGGGGCTGCAATACCAAGACAGGAAAAACGAAGGCTTAGGGGGATCTAATCACAATGTATAAATATATGAGGGGACAGTACAGAGACCTTTCCAAAGATCTTTTTACACCTAGGCCTGCGACTGGAACACGGGGGCATCCGCTACGTCTTGAGGAAAGAAGGTTTAATCATAATCACAGACGAGGATTCTTTACTGTACGAGCAGTGACTATGGAACTCTCTGCCGCATGATGTTGTAATGAGTGATTCACTACTAACATTTAAGCAGAGCCTGGACGCCTTTCTTGAAAAATTTAATATTACCAGTTATGTATATTAGATTTTATGACAGGGTATTGATCCAGGGAACTAGTCTGATTGCCGGATGTGGACGAAGGAAGGACATTTTTTCCCCATTGGAACTTGTTTGTCACATTGGGGTTTTTTGGGTTTTTTTGCCTTCCTCTGGATCAACATGTTAGGCTACGGGTTGAACTAGATGGACTTAGAGTCTCCCTTCAACCTTAAAAACTATGATACTATGATACTATGATATTTGTAGACTCAAACACTGTTGACCCAAAGTCATCATCCCAGAGATGATATGCGTCCGGGCAGTCGGGCGGCTGCTGTCGCCACCTGGTGTCGCTCAGCCTCTCTTTCACCCAGTAGTGATGCGGACATGGTTGAAAGTGAGTGCCGCGACCGTTTGGGAGGATGTGCGTCTTGTAGGAGGAGATCGCGTCGGGACTCTTCATTTTGCCTACGCAGACGTTTCCTATGATCACCCAGCCTAAGTCGTAGCACTGAGCGAATGGTGTGTCGTGTGGCCCGTTGATGTGTTGGCGTACTTTGTGTAGCCGGAGGATGTCCCTTCCAAGCAGAATAAGGATTTTTGCACTATGATCAAGAGCTGGGATCTTGCTGGCGATAGTTCTCAGTTGAGGGTGGTAAAGAGGTGAATCCGGTGTCGGAATCTCTTCCCGGTTAGCCAGTTTCTGGTTGCACTCGACGAGTGTCGGTAAAGGTATCTCTACGGTATTTTCAAGAGCTTTTACCATGAGACCACTGGCTCTTCTTCCGCAAGCTTCTGAGATGCCGCTGCAAGTACCTAGTGTGTAAGGGTAGGCATTTCCTTTTAAGCCGAACAAGTCGAAGAGTTCAGACCTGGCGAGTGACCTGTTGCTCTGGTCGTCCAGGATGCTATACACCTTCACGGCCCTTTCTGGGTGACCTTTGGGATATACCCTTACTAGGCATATTTTTGCACAAGAGTTGTCCCAGAGATCTTCTCCACAGACGTCAGTGCACGAGGAGGATACTGTGAGGTGGTTTGCAGCTTGGCCTGTACTCTCCCCGCCATGACTTGTGGCAGGAGAAGGTGTAGGTGCAGGATCAGGCTGAGATGGGTGGAGCGCTTGCACGTGATCCATGCTGTCACACTCCATGCACTTAATTGTAACCTTACAGTCCTTGGCAAGGTGTTCCGTAGAGGCACAACACCTGAAACATACCCCAAACCTTTTCAAGAGTTCCTTTCGTTCTTGAAGGGGTTTCTTCCTGAAGCCAATGCACTTCTTCAGGGAGTGTGGCAGTTTGTGAATAGGACACTGGCGGTTCGGATTTTCTGCCCTCCCGCCTTCATTGCTGTTGTCTGGTGTAGGTGGTAGAATGTCAGTCTTTTTGACTGATACTGGGCCCCTACGTTTTCTGTCATTTTGATGAGGCCTCTCATATCTGGGAGCTGGTGAAGTGGAGTCGGTGGGTTCTCCACAGGTGAAGCTGGGGTCTGCCTTACGTTCCGCGATGCCGTTGATGAACTCGCAGAAGTAGGAGAATGGAGGGAAGGAGACTTGGTGCTCTTTTTTATAGTTTGTTCCTACCGTGGTCCACCTTTCCTACACGTTGTAAGGTAACTTGGCGACATGGATTTCACCCCACGAGCGGTGTCCAGGTAGCTGAGGCCAGGTAGGTGTGTGTCAGTTTTGGCCAGCTGGAGCTCGGACAGCAGGTCGCTGAGTTCCTGATACTTTGAAGCATCCTTTCCAGATATTTTGGGAAGGTCGTATAGTTGTTTCAGCAATGTGTCTTCAATTGCTTCAGGACTGCCAAAGCCTTTCTCTAGTCTGTCCCATGCAGTTGCGAGACCAGTTGTTGGGTCGCTGATGTAGACGGATGAGTCTCTTGATTCTTTCAGTAGACCGTGGCCCTAGCCACCTGATTAGCAAATCCAGCTCTTCAGCAGCCGTAATGCCGAGGTCACGCGTTGCGGTTTTGAAGGCACACTTCCACCCTCTGTAGTTTTCGGGCTGGTCATCAAACTTTGTGAGACCGGTGTTGGTGAGTTCTCGGCGGATCATGTACCTCGCAAAGTCGGACATGTCTGATCTTTCCGACATTGGGGGCACATTTGCTGACTGTGTGATGCTGGTTGCGTGATTCGTAGCTTCTTGGTTCGGGAACATGGGAAAGTATGGAGTGGCGTAGGTGTTTAGACCAGCGACCGCCGGTTTGTTGTGTACATTCTCTCTTGTATGTGAGGCCAGAGCTACACAGTTGTTGGGAGTGTAGTGCCTTGTCGGTATGTTAGGTTGCATGTAGACATGGGCATACAGAGGTTGCTGATGCGCAGGGTGTGGCTGTGCAATGGAATATGAAGCAGGTTCAGGCTTGAAAGTCTGAGGTGTATTGGACTGACCTGGAACGCTGGAAGTTGTCGGTGGATCAGTGTCTTGAGGCTCTGGAGAAGTGTTAGCACTGACGGGAATGTTGATGGTAGTTGGAAGTTCGTCGGCTTGGCTCAGCATGTAATCTCTTGTACGCTTAAGTGAGTCTTCTGTGTCGAGATCACACAAACTAGCACTGCCTTCTTGGCTCCCACCCAGAGCTTGCTCAAAGACCTTTAGCCTTGCCATGGCCGCCACATGTTCACATTCCTTCTGAAGGGCTTCAATTTCTGCTTCCTTGCATGCAGATTCTGCTTTCATCTCTGCTTCTCTGCGTGCAGATTCTGTTCTCATCTCTGCTTCCTTGCGTGCAGATTCTGCTTTAATCTCTGCTTCTTTGCGTGCAGATTCTGTTCTCATCTCTGCTTCCTTGCGTGCAGATTCTGTTTTCATCTCTGCTTCTCTCTGGGCGAAGATGGCGTGTACTTTTGTTGTTTCTGCTTCAGCGCGCGCCTTTATGAGCTGCTCGCTGAGGGTTGAGTACCTTGATGAGCCTCATTTGAGTGAGTGCCTTGAGCTCTTAACGGACCTGGATTTGTAAGATGCCGGTCTTGACATTTGCGCCATTTTTGCTTCAGTCTCGCTCACAATGTCGCGCACGGTGCGGTGTCGTTCAGCATTCAGCTGTTGAAAGTCCTGTAGTTCTTTTTGAGACTCAGACGTATTTGATCTCAGCAGGGTAGAGGAATATTTTTTACAAATCTCTTTGTAGGACTGGTATGCTGAGTACAGTTGTTCCAGGGCTCCCTCTGGTGGTAGCTCATGAGCACCGGGTGCAGATAAAACAGTCACTTGTTTTTGCACTCTTTGCCACAATAATGCTGTCTGGGTGTGCAGTTCACTTCTGGCTGTTTCTAGGTTCTCTGTAACCTTCCATGTTGGTCTGGTCAACCGCTTAGATCTTTCACTGTAATGTAAGTGTGAGTTCATGTCTTTCTCTTGCTGCTTTAGAGCAGGTAGTGAGAGGGTTCTCTTTGCCTCCATCAGGAAGGGTGAATGCTGCTCTGCACTGGTTGTCAGGGAAACAATACAATGTTGCAATCTCTGCAGTCAGCAGTCTGTTTTGCAGGAAGTATTTGCAGAGTCTCTGGCTGCAATTTACAATTAGCTTATGGGGGATTCTTGGTTTATAGCTGCACACAGTTCTGATAACAGGTTAATACTTTACATTGCACTTTGTCTGAAGCTGCTATAAAGTTTTATGCTGTGGCTTGTTATCAGCCCCTTGGGGTAATCCTTTCTCTGGATTGTATGCAGTATAGCACTCCTGGAAACAGGTTCTTTACTGATATATGTATACTAATCCCGGTCACAGCTTATCCTTTTCACTATTCTGTCTCTTCCTAGAAGCTGTGAATCCAACCGCTCTAATTATCAGTCCCTTAGATAACTGTATGATTTACTCACACTACCAGCTTCCACAGATAGTGTTAACTCAGCCCAAACGATGACTTGTAGAAAGACAAGGAGAAACGCTGTAGTTTTCTTCTAGAATCTTGTATTAAGTACAAAGTAAAGGCAGGTGAAAAGGAATAATCTGTACAGGGTTGTAGGCATGTCTCTTCAGCAATGTCTAGACTAAACTGAAGGAGAAGGGAGGAGCATTCTATACAGAAGCCAACTAAGGGAGGTACATAGGGACAAACTTCATACAGTCTAATCTACCTAGTAACAATAAGGAATTTCCTGATGGGAGGAAAAATATGCAATGCAAGAAATATATACAACAGGTTGTTCCCATTCATGGGACACAACACTCCGTGTGCCTCTGCTGGCATCTGGATTCTCTTCAGGTTTGTGACAAATCTGCACTCAAAATCACATAAAAAAACAACGCAATAAAAAACACAACACGTGTACATTGCCTCTAAAAGTGAGACATCAATGGGGCTACAAAATAAACCTTTAGAGACTGCAGGAATAAACCCAGGTGGGGATGGCAATTTGTAGGACAAAAGATTAGAGATGAGCGGAGCTTTGGAAGTTCGGTTCGGAGGGCGCAGTTGATAAGGTTCGATTTGTGACCCTGACTTGATCCAAGCCTCAATGGAAATCTGTAATTGGGCAGTTCGTGTCTCCATCCACATGTGACCAGCCATAAGCTGAACACTTCTGGGGAAGGATGAGCGGGGTTTTTAAAACAAATGTTAAAGTGTAGGTGTACTGGGTCAAAAAAATGTCCATTTAGTGATAATTTTGGGATCTCCTGAAACTGGAGAATGCATCAGACATGATGCTTCAGTGCCGCGATCTATTCGTGGAAAGACACCTAACGGAGATGCAAGTAACTTTCTCCTGAGGTCATGGAATTTATTATCACTACCATTGCTCACCTGTTCAACGTCCCCTACCTGCTGGTCTACGACAGGTTACGATGCATAGTAAATCCATGCACCTTTGAGGTCATCATACAAGGCCTTTGTAAGCCAGCCTCCACCTCCAGAACATGCAGGCAGTATAGCTGTCTGCTACCATATTTCCAGTAAAACCTCACTTTCCACTTGTGTTCCCTTCAGGTGTCTGATCACCTTCTCAGCTGCTGTGCCTGCTCTCCAGCAGTAAGGTTACTACTAAGCTGAGTCCTGCAATTCCTGATGCTGTCCCGTGCCTCAACTGGGCCGTCAAGCCAATGTATCTGCTAATCCAGGAGCTATTGCTGAATCAAGCTGAATCAAGCCATGACTGCTGTACCGGCCCAGGGGAAGAGGGAGGCCCGGAGTAATTACTTAGCTGTGTTAAACCCCAGTACCCCCCTCTTCAACGGGCCCCAGTCCCAGCCGCAGCAGAGGGGCCCAGCGGTGTCGCTTTGGTGCCTGCATCAGGGGATCACATGCATTGCATGCAAATTAGCCATGTGTGTCGCAGACAAGGTCAATGGAGCAGAGCAGGGCACAAGCGCGTCATCCCGCTTTCCAGCGTGCCGCACAGCTCTGCGACCTCACCACACTGTCTGCTTCAGCTGGATGTGTGGTTGGCGAGTAGAAGGTGAGTAAAACATTTTTTTTTTGCTGCAAATATGCCGGGAAGCGGCCATGTATACCAGGAAGGGGAAAGAGCCCAGGAGGGGATATATATAGATATATATACAGTTAGGTCCAGAAATATTTGGACAGTGACACAAGTTTTGTTATTTTAGCTGTTTACAAAAACATGTTCAGAAATACAATTATATATATAATATGGGCTGAAAGTGCATACTCCCAGCTGCAATATGAGAGTTTTCACATCCAAATCGGAGAAAGGGTTTAGGAATCATAGCTCTGTAATGCATAGCCTCCTCTTTTTCAAGGGACCAAAAGTAATTGGACAAGGGACTCTAAGGGCTGCAATTAACTCTGAAGGCATCTCCCTCGTTAACCTGTAATCAATGTAGTTAAAAGGCCTGGGGTTGATTACAGGTGTGTGGTTTTGCATTTGGAAGCTGTTGCTGTGACCAGACAACATGCGGTCTAAGGAACTCTCAATTGAGGTGAAGCAGAACATCCTGAGGCTGAAAAAAATGAAAAAATCCATCAGAGAGATAACAGACATGCTTGGAGTAGCAAAATCAACAGTCGGGTACATTCTGAGAAAAAAGGAATTGACTGGTGAGCTTGGGAACTCAAAAAGGCCTGGGCGTCCACGGATGACAACAGTGGTGGATGATCGCCGCATACTTTCTTTGGTGAAGAAGAACCCGTTCACAACATCAACTGAAGTCCAGAACACTCTCAGTGAAGTAGTTGTATCTGTCTCTAAGTCACCAGTAAAGAGAAGACTCCATGAAAGTAAATACAAAGGGTTCACATCTAGATGCAAACCATTCATCAATTCCAAAAATAGACAGGCCAGAGTTACATTTGCTGAAAAACACCTCATGAAGCCAGCTCAGTTCTGGAAAAGTATTCTATGGACAGATGGGACCAAGATCAACCTGTACCAGAATGATGGGAAGAAAAAAGTTTGGAGAAGAAAGGGAACGGCACATGATCCAAGGCACACCACATCCTCTGTAAAACATGGTGTGAGGCAAATCCCGGGATATGAAGCTGAATTATGACTCCAGTCATAATCCCTCATCACTCCCTGGCAGTGCCCCCTCCCTTCTTGTTCTCAGTGTTCCACTTACACCTCCATGGCCATGTCCTGTGATATGGAGATGAGGTGGTGTGGGAACAATGGACACAGGATGACTCCCTGCCATCACCCTGTAGTAGGAGCTGCTATCTAATTAGCAAGGCTATGGAAATAGCCAGACAGAACGACTCCAGTAAAAAATGGTTCATATCTCGCAAGCCATATTTCCGATAAATATGGCAACCATAAAAATGGTGTCTCCGCATGCGGACGATGCCGGCACACCCTTTTTATGGGAGCAGGACATTGGGAAATGCCCCAGGCGTGATATCAGCCAATGGGGAACTGGCAGACAGGTCATGAGTCCCCTCGTTCTGTAGCTAAATTCATAACTGTCACAATGAGAGCATTGGCGTCCGCCTACGACGCTCCCAGGCCAAGTTATGGCCATATTCCATGTTGTGGATTTTGTCCATAACTCAAGCCAGGGGTGGAGCAGTGCTCCCTGTGAGGTCACGAAGGTAGGAGGGGAACTGGATTTGCCCAGGTTGATAACCCTACTTCGGCCAATTTCCAGTGTTCTTTCGCTGGGGGCACGTGTAGGAAACATCTGTGGGAAGGATCCTAGAAACCTGGGTACAGCGCCCCCCTGTGGCCAGACGCAACAAGGTAACTGCTGGAACTGTGTATGCCTGTTTGTAACCCATGCTTTGATTGTAACTGTACTCTGACATATGTATATTCTGTAGATTCCCTATTGTATATATTGTAGTTCTAGTGTGCTTTAGGCTGATTAAATTATATAATTAATCTTGGGCTGCTCTGTTATCTCGATCTTGAATCCCACGTCTGTGTGTTCGGCTAATAGTTACCATAAATCGGTTGGTGGCAGCGAATTGTGCCAAGGATTATTGTGGGGAGGCCAGTGAGATTCGGGGAGATTTTATATATTCCGCCCGCGGAGGTCGGGGGAATATATACCTTACTCTCACCGGGGACCCTTCAATAATCGGCATAAGTAGTATAGCGGCCTCCTTGCTTATTGTCGGGCAATTCCATAATTGGCCTGACTATAAGAGGGGCGCTAGAGAGCGCGTCACGTGCTCTGTCTGTCGGTCGGGAGGTATAAAGGAGGGGTGACCCCCACTTGTTACCCCCCGATTGTGACGTACTGGTAGCCAGCGCGGGGGATTTCTGAGTGACCCCCCCGGTGGTTTGTGACATATTGGTGGCAAGCGGTGGGATCGAGATAATAGTGTGTGTGAGTGTGAGACCCATACTCCCAGACACTAAAGACTGCCTGCAGCAGCTGTGGCTGCTGGGGTCTTCAGACTAGCTCAACACTAGAGTGTCAGAGTGCAGATACTGTAAGGTGTGTGGAGGCATCAGGTGTCAGTTCCGTGTCAGTGACCAAAAGTCTGCAAGAATGGCTGATGGCACCAGGAGCAGAGCTATGCAACTGGCCAATGCTAAGGCAGGAGCCGAAGAGAGGGAGGACGGTGCTGTGGACAGCAATGAGGAGGTTGCCCACGAGTCCTCCAGGAGCTCGACGCCAGAAAACCGTTCTGCCGAGGACATTGCACAACCTGGCACTGCTGGACAAGATGAGGAGCAGCTCACCCAAGGTTCCTCAACGAGCCAGATGCCAGCCCTCCGCTCTGAAAGGGACAGTGAATCGCCTAGCTCTGCAGCGTGCCGCAGATCACCACGTGCCATTCCACCGAGCCTGGGAGGCTCGGATAGCCTTCTTCAAATGGCTATGGCCCTTCTCCAGGCTGGAGACCAGAAGGGCTACAAGGAACTCCTGGCAGAGCGCAGGGCAGAGCGGCAGGCAGCGCGTGACGCTGAGGCTGCGGAGCGGCACGCAGAGCGTGAGGCTGCGGAGCGAGAGCGGCAGGCAGCGCGTGAAGAGCGAGAGCGAGAGCGACAGGCAGACCGTGACTACCAGCTGCAGCTAGCTCAGCTCCGGCCCTCATCAGCCACACGTGACCTTCGAGACACCAAACTTCCAAAGGTCCGTGTTGAGGACTTCCCAGTGCTGGAGAAGGATGGAGACTTGGACTCTTTCTTGACTGCTTTTGAACGGACTTGCTTGCAGCACCATCTGGACAAGGACCAGTGGGCCAAATACCTGACCCCCCGTTTAAGGGGAAAGGCCCTGGATGTCCTTGGGGACTTGCCTGCTGAGGCAGATCAGGGCTACGACACCATCAAGCGGGCCCTGATCCAACAGTACAACCTCACTCCAGAGTCCTACCGCAAGAAGTTCCGGAGCCTACAGAAGGGACCAAAGGACTCCTGGGCTGACCACCGGCGGGCACTTGCCCGAGCTGCCGACCACTGGACCCAAGGCCTGCAGCTTTCCACCGGACCAGAGATCCTGGACTTGGTCATCACGGAGCAACTCTTGTGGAACTGCCCTGAGGATCTCCGCCAGTTCATCCGAGACCAGAAGCCAAAGGGGTCCACGGCTACAGCTGCCCTGGCCGATGACTACCCCAACAATCGGGCTCCTGAAGCCAGGAGAGCAGCCACCAGCAGCACCTGGAGAGGGGGTAAGATGAATTCTGCGACTGCCCCACCTGCCCCTAGACTGCAGGGGGTGTCCCCCTCAACTCCCCTCTCCAGGCCCGTGGCAGAACCAAGACGGTGCCACCAGTGCAACCTACCTGGACACTTCAAGGCCATGTGCCCTCAGCGTCCCAAGGCCCCGGCTCCGTCCCCGTCCCAAGGGCCGCCCAAGGTGTATTGTGTGGGTGGGGGTGGTGGTAGGTCCCTGGACAGCTTCCAACCTGTCACCGTCGGCCGGTCTGTGACCATAGGACTGCGAGACAGCGCCTCGGAGGTGACTCTGGTGCGGCCTGAGATGGTGTCCCCCCAAGACTTGATCCCTGGAAAAACCCTCGCTGTCTCCGGGATTGGAGGCACTGACCCGGCGCTGCCTGTTGCTGACATTTATGTGGACTGGGGCGCAGGGCGAGGGGTGAGGGAGGTGGGGGTAACTGATCGGATCCCTGCAAACGTGCTACTTGGGACAGATTTGGGGCAGATAACCTCCCAGTTTGGGCCCCAACCAAGGGCTGAACCTTCAGCCCGTACTGACATGCCTCCGGACAATGTTAATGTGTTATCTATGAATGATGTAAGGGAGGAGGGAGTGAACTCTGATATTTCTGCTTGCATAGACACCATAGACACACACTCAGCTGCAGCTGTGACAGGGGAGGGGGTCAGAGAAAGGTGTGACAATGCCTCTACAAGTAACCAGCCTGTGAGCTGGGATCTGTTGCCCTCTGCAGGGATAAGCAGAGAGCAGGGTGCTGCAGGGGGAGGACCAGTGTGTGGGGTGGGGGCTACCACAGCAAATGTGGGGTCCCCAGAGATTTCACAGCGGGGTTCTGTTGCTGCAGGAGGGGAACAGGCAGGTGAGATTGGGGCCGGTCCAGGAGCGGAAGTGCTCCCAGGTAAGATCTCGGTGCATGGTTCCCCCACAACCGGGGTGTCAGGAAGCCAGGTAGGTCTGCCTGAACCGGCGACTTGGTCAGGAACGGAGGAGGAGCAGGCACGACCCACGGTCGCAGCGGCTGTGGCCGCTGTCACCCGCAGTGGGAGTGCTGGAAGCCAAGGGGCCTCCCGGAGGTCCGATAGCTCTTCCCCTTCTGACCAAGTGGCAGCCGAGTCAGGTGGAGGCCAGGACACAGGTCCCGGGGTACTGACTGAAGATGTGACAGTCTCGTCGATTCTGGCCACATCTAGTCAGGGGTTTCAGGCAGCGTTAGAAGCTGACGACAGCCTGAAAGCTCTTAAGGAGCAGGCGGCACAGCCTCCCTCGGACTCGGACCCGGAGCGAGTGGTCTGGGACCAAGGACGGCTGTACCGGGCCACGGTCCAGCAGGGTTCACCGGAGGCGTGGCCCAGGGACCGACAGTTGGTGGTACCCTATCCGTTCCGGATGGAGTTGTTGCGGATCGCACATGAGATTCCGATGGCCGGACACCTAGGGATCGCTAAGACCAAGGCCAGGTTAAACCAGCATTTCTACTGGCCAAAAATGGGGGCCGATGTGGCTGCCTACTGCCGTTCGTGTGAAACCTGTCAGAGAGTGGGGAAGGCGGGGCCACGCCCCAAAGCCCCACTAGTATCTCTGCCAATCATCGATGAGCCTTTCAGGAGGGTGGCTGTGGATCTGGTCGGCCCGCTGGCCATCCCCAGCAGCTCCGGGAAACGCTTCATACTGACGGTAGTGGACTATGCCACCCGGTACCCAGAAGCAGTGGCCTTGTCGTCCATTCGGGCTGACAAGGTGGCCACCGCATTGCTGGAGATTTTCTCCCGAGTGGGTTTTCCCCAGGAAATGCTCACTGACCGGGGGACCCAATTCATGTCCCAGCTGATGGAGGCCCTCTGTAAGCAAGTCCAGGTGCGACATCTGGTGGCCAGCCCGTACCATCCACAGACTAATGGCCTGTGCGAGCGGTTCAATGGCACCTTAAAGCAGATGCTTAAGATGTTGGTCGACTCCCATGGGCGTGACTGGGAGCGGTATCTCCCACACCTGTTATTTGCTTACCGGGAGGTTCCACGGGCCTCAACAGGATTCTCACCGTTTGAGCTCCTGTACGGGCGACGTGTGCGGGGCCCCCTGGCTCTGGTGAAAGAGGCTTGGGAAGGGGATTTGGCCACCCCTGGAGTGTCGGTTATCGAGTATGTCATGCGCTTCCGGGACAAAATGCAGGCCTTGACGCAACTGGTACACGACAATATGGCTCAAGCCCAGGCCGATCAGAAGCGTTGGTACGACCAGAACGCTTGTGAGAGGACCTACCAAGTGGGTCAAAAGGTGTGGGTACTGGTCCCCGTACCACAGGACAAGCTTCAGGCAGCCTGGGAAGGCCCATACCTCGTGTACCAGCAGCTCAACCCTGTAACGTACCTGGTCACCCTGGACCCTGCCCGTGGAAGGCGGAAGCCCTTCCATGTGAACATGATGAAGGCACATCATGAGCGGGAGGCATGTGCGCTCCCCGTGTGCAACCTGCCCGAGGAGGGAGAAGCGGAAACCCTCTTGGATATGCTAGCCCAGGTTAGGGCAGGCGGATCCATTGAGGATGTGGAGGTTGGCCACCAGCTCCTGGAAGACCAACGGTCCCAGCTGTGGGCCACCCTCCTCCCCTTCCGGGGGTTGTTTACCAACCAGCCCGGAAGGACTGACTTGGCTGTCCATCACGTGGACACTGGGGATCATCCCCCGATCCGGCGTTCAGCATATCGGGTCTCCCTGGAGGTGCAGCAACACATGCGCCAGGAGATTGACGAGATGCTGAAGCTGGGGGTGATCCAGGCATCCAACAGCGCTTGGGCCTCGCCTGTAGTCCTCGTCCCTAAGAAGGACCGAACCACTCGGTTCTGCGTGGACTACAGGGGGCTCAATGCGGTCACGGTCGCCGATGCGTACCCAATGCCACGCATCGATGACCTGCTCGATCAGTTGGCCGGGGCTCAGTACCTGACCATCATGGACCTGAGCCGGGGATATTGGCAGATCCCCCTGACTCGCAAGGCCAGGGAACGCTCTGCCTTTATTACCCCATTTGGACTGTACGAGTCCGCGGTGATGCCATTCGGGATGAGGAATGCCCCTGCCACTTTCCAGCGGATGGTCAACACCCTGCTCAAGGGACTTGAAGGGTACGCGGCCGCGTACCTGGATGACATTGCCGTCTTCAGTCCCACCTGGGAGGACCACCTAGAGCATCTAGCACAGGTGCTCAGGCGGATCCACCGGGCAGGTTTGACCATCAAGCCGGGAAAGTGTCAGCTGGCCATGAGCGAGGTCCAGTACCTCGGTCACCGGGTAGGTGGGAGAACACTGAAGCCCGAGCCTGAGAAAGTGGAAGCCATCGCATCCTGGCCCACCCCCAGGACCAAGAAGCAGGTGATGTCCTTCTTGGGGACCGCTGGGTACTATAGGAGGTTTGTTCCATGCTATAGTAGCCTGGCAAAGCCCTTGACGGACCTCACCAAGAAGAAGCTGCCCTCTGCAGTCGATTGGACAATGGACTGCGAGACAGCCTTCCGGGCCCTAAAGGACGCCCTGTCCAGCCCGCCCGTGCTACAGGCAGCCGACTTCACGCGGCCGTTTGTAGTACAGACCGACGCCAGTGACTTCGGCCTCGGTGCGGTGCTCAGCCAGGTGGACTCTGCGAGCCAAGAGCACCCAGTCTTGTACCTGAGCAGGAAGCTGTTACCAAGGGAAGTTGCCTATTCCACGATGGAGAAGGAGTGCCTGGCCATAGTGTGGGCCCTGCAGCGTCTGCAACCCTATCTATACGGGCGCCACTTCATCGTGGAGACGGACCACAATCCCCTCAGCTGGTTGCACACCGTCTCTGGGACGAATGGGCGATTGTTGCGATGGAGCCTTGCGCTCCAGCAATACAACTTCACCATTCGCCACAAAAGGGGCCGTGACCACGGTAACGCAGACGGGCTGTCCCGACAAGGAGAGGTCGCGGACGGGCGCACGGGGGAACACCGGAGTGTGCTGCCCCCTAGCGCCCTCAAAAGGGGGGAGGTGTGAGGCAAATCCCGGGATATGAAGCTGAATTATGACTCCAGTCATAATCCCTCATCACTCCCTGGCAGTGCCCCCTCCCTTCTTGTTCTCAGTGTTCCACTTACACCTCCATGGCCATGTCCTGTGATATGGAGATGAGGTGGTGTGGGAACAATGGACACAGGATGACTCCCTGCCGTCACCCTGTAGTAGGAGCTGCTATCTAATTAGCAAGGCTATGGAAATAGCCAGACAGAACGACTCCAGTAAAAAATGGTTCATATCTCGCAAGCCATATTTCCGATAAATATGGCAACCATAAAAATGGTGTCTCCGCATGCGGACGATGCCGGCACACCCTTTTTATGGGAGCAGGACATTGGGAAATGCCCCAGGCGTGATATCAGCCAATGGGGAACTGGCAGACAGGTCATGAGTCCCCTCGTTCTGTAGCTAAATTCATAACTGTCACAATGAGAGCATTGGCGTCCGCCTACGACGCTCCCAGGCCAAGTTATGGCCATATTCCATGTTGTGGATTTTGTCCATAACTCAAGCCAGGGGTGGAGCAGTGCTCCCTGTGAGGTCACGAAGGTAGGAGGGGAACTGGATTTGCCCAGGTTGATAACCCTACTTCGGCCAATTTCCAGTGTTCTTTCGCTGGGGGCACGTGTAGGAAACATCTGTGGGAAGGATCCTAGAAACCTGGGTACAGCGCCCCCCTGTGGCCAGACGCAACAAGGTAACTGCTGGAACTGTGTATACCTGTTTGTAACCCATGCTTTGATTGTAACTGTACTCTGACATATGTATATTCTGTAGATTCCCTATTGTATATATTGTAGTTCTAGTGTGCTTTAGGCTGATTAAATTATATAATTAATCTTGGGCTGCTCTGTTATCTCGATCTTGAATCCCACGTCTGTGTGTTCGGCTAATAGTTACCGTAAATCGGTTGGTGGCAGCGAATTGTGCCAAGGATTATTGTGGGGAGGCCAGTGAGATTCGGGGAGATTTTATATATTCCGCCCGCGGAGGTCGGGGGAATATATACCTTACTCTCACCGGGGACCCTTCAATAATCGGCATAAGTAGTATAGCGGCCTCCTTGCTTATTGTCGGGCAATTCCATAATTGGCCTGACTATAAGAGGGGCGCTAGAGAGCGCGTCACGTGCTCTGTCTGTCGGTCGGGAGGTATAAAGGAGGGGTGACCCCCACTTGTTACCCCCCGATTGTGACGTACTGGTAGCCAGCGCGGGGGATTTCTGAGTGACCCCCCCGGTGGTTTGTGACACATGGTGGAGGCAACGTGAAGGCATGGGCATGCATGGCTTTCAATGGCACTGGGTCACTTGTGTTTATTGATGACATAACAGCAGACAAGAGTAGCCGGATGAATTCTGAAGTGTACCGGGATATACTTTCAGCCCAGATTCAGCCAAATGCCGCAAAGTTGATCGGACGGCGCTTCATAGTACAGATGGACAATGACCCCAAGCATACAGCCAAAGCTACCCAGGAGTTCATGAGTGCAAAAAAGTGGAACATTCTGCAGTGGCCAAGTCAATTACCAGATCTTAACCCAATTGAGCATGCATTTCACTTGCTCAAATCCAGACTTAAGACGGAAAGACCCACAAACAAGCAAGACCTGAAGGCTGCAGCTGTAAAGGCCTGGCAAAGCATTAAGAAGGAGGAAACCCAGCGTTTGGTGATGTCCATGGGTTCCAGACTTAAGGCAGTGATTGCCTCCAAAGGATTCGCAACAAAATATTGAAAATAAAAATATTTTTTTTGGGTTTGGTTTATTTGTCCAATTACTTTTGACCTCCTAAAATGTGGAGTGTTTGTAAAGAAATGTGACAATTCCTACAATTTCTATCAGATATTTTTGTTCAAACCTTCAAATTAAACGTTACAATCTGCACTTGAATTCTGTTGTAGAGGTTTCATTTCAAATCCAATGTGGTGGCATGCAGAGCCCAACTCGCCAAAATTGTGTCACTGGCCAAAGATTTCTGGACCTAACTGTATATATATATATATAAATATGTATATATATATATATATATATATATATATATATACCAGGATGGAGACAAATAAAGCCGGATAGAGACATATATACCAGGAGAGTCCCAGATCGGTGCATATGTCCCGGTCCCGTGCAGTGTATCACTGGGGAATGTCACTTTGGTGGCCGTTGCCCGGTCCCGTGCCCTGGGTGCTTTTTTAATGAGGAGTATTTACAGGGGAGATTAAAGTCATTGGTGTGACGCCACCTGCGGGTTGCAGTTAATATTGTGGAACCACCGCTGCTGAGTGGGTTACCCCCAGAGCTGGTGGTAAGCCCTCCGCAGGTAGGGCTGAGCCAGGGAGATGTATGGTGGAGACTTTCGTCGTTAAGAAGGGAGGCCACACTGTGGTTGTAATTAACAGTCTCTACTCAGTCGTGGACCCTTGGACGGCTGGTTCAGGTCCCTGTAGTTCCAGTGCCAGTTTGATGACTCGGTTGCTCTGTCCCCGGCACACTCAGTGTAATTGGGTCCCCGTAGCTTGGAGCGGTTTGGGGCCCGACTGTCCTTTTTGTGGTAGTCTCCTTGTCCGTATGGCGGGCATTGTGTACCATGTAGGGCCGGTCCGTGTTCCGAACCCTGATCCTTGCTTTACTTCTGATGCTCCCATATTTGTGGGTCAGTGAGGTCCATGAAGGTCCCCTCACTGTGCAGGTATTTACCAGGCCGTATGAAACTGTACCTGACCTAGGGCCTTGTGCCCCGTCGGTGCTCTGGTCCCAGTGGTACGCGGGTGTACCAACCCTGGCGACCACTCTCCTGTGCCCCGGGGTCACCGTTACACGACCCAGCTCTAGGCACGTCCCTCTCTTTCACGCTCTACTACTGTACTCACTAACTAACTACTGTCCCCTCCCACCAGGCTGTCTAGTCCCCTGGACTGGCTCTGCCCTCTAGGTGGCCATCCCTCTGGTATGTGATTATCCAATTACCCCTGGTGTGGAGTGGAAACTGGGGTTTTGGTGTGGCTAGCTGTTACTGGCACTGGTGCTCCAGGTCCCTGGGAGTAAACCCTGCATCCTGGTGAGGATGCAGTACCTAGTAGTGCCCTGAGTGGCTCAAGGGCGCTACACATATATTCCAGGAGGACAACATATATGCTAGGAAAGGCGCAAATAAACCAGGATGGGGACATTTCTACCAGAATGGGCCCAGGAGAGGGACATATATACCAGGAGGATATTATACAAAGGGTCAATTCATGTGTGTGTGTGGGGAGAGGGCAATATACAGAGGGGCAGTGTGTGTGGGAGGAAATATATATTCGTCGCTGCCACCACTGACCTCTGGGACCCGGTCTTCACTCACCTGGCATACAGGCGCTCTCTTACTTTATTCACCTCTCCCTCTGACCTCTGCAAAGTTGCTGCAAACACAGACTCCTCTCCTAAGATTTGTTCTTTTGACGTTTAAGTCATCTTTCTCCTCCAACCTTATGATATGCAAAACCTTGACAAAGGCTGTCACAGGCCGAAACGTTGGCTTTGCTTTGGTTCAGGTGTTCTATAGGGATGATCGAATACCTCAAATATTCGGCTTTGCCACTATTCGACTATTCGCGAATATTCGATGCGCAATGTAAGTGTATGGAAAACCCGAATAACAACTATTCGTAATGATTCGGGCTTCCCATTGACTTACATTGCGCATTGAATATTCACAAAGCGGTGACCTATTTGTCGGATATTCACGAAGCCGAATATTTGAGGTATTCGATCATCCCTAGTAGTGTTCTATCTTTTTACAGATAATCAATAAACAAAATTTGCATTATTTAACGTTTCTTTTCCTTTTCAGTGCTGGAGATTTTTATTACTGTTATAGTCCTTTTTCTCCTATCAACCCCCTCCATAGCAGTTGAGCCTATCCCTATCCTAATTCTAATATATGCTAGGAAAGGTGCAAATAAACCAGGATTGGGACAAATATACCAGGATGGGCCCAGGAGAGGGACATATATACCAGGAGGATATTATAAAAACGAGCAGTGCTTGTGTGTGTGTGTGTGTGTGTGTGCGTGTGTGTGTGTGTGTGTGTGTGTGTAGGACGATATACAGATGGGCAGTGTATGTGTGGGATGATATTATACAGAGGAGCAGTGTGTGGGGGGGGAATATTATACAGAGGATCAGTGTGTTTGGGAGATATACAGAGGAGCAGTGTGTGTGTGTATGTGTGGATATTATACAGAGGAGCAGTGTGTGTGGGTGATATTATACAGAGGAGCAATGTATGTGTTGGGATATACAGAGGAGCAGTGTGTGTTGGGGATGTTATACAGAGGAGCAGTGTGTGAGGGGGGATATTATACAGAGAAACAATGTATGTGTTGGGGGATATACAGAGGAGATTCCTGATTACTAACTCGTATCACTATTTGCTAATCCTACTGCTTTTGAGGAATCAAGATACCGTGTTTCCCCGAAAATAAGACAGTGTGTTATTCATTTTGGCTCCAAATGATGTGCTAGGGCTTATTTCGGGGGATGTCTTATATTTTGTATTGGTGTCAGTGACTGAGTAGCCCGTTAATGAAACATGAATACTCAATCCTTCCCCCACTCATAATATGCACTTGTCATGTCCCCACCAGAGTCCGCTCCTGCAACTTCTGCTCCGATTGCCATGCGATGCCGTGTTCCCGCTGTGGATAGTGCTGGGGATGGGAGAGGAGTCTGTGCCAGTGGCTCTGGTTGGCGAAGGTTCCGCTCATCCACTGGGCTGGGTTTCCATGGCACCTGCAGTACCACTGGCTGACTGTAGGTGGCATGTGTCTTCCAGCTGAAGTTGCCATCATTTAGCTACAGCCAATGGGAAGACACCACACCCTTCTTATTCCCCTTCTGTCTGCTGACCACTGCCAGAGATAGTTCTGATTTCCTGGTTCCTGTCCTGCCCTGTTCTGTTTAGTGATTCTGGTGTTCTGACTTCTGCTTGTTTCCTGACTACCCTCCTGCCTGCTGTTCATGTACCTTGCTGCCATCTCCAGTTTTGACCTCTGCCTAATTTTACTAACTACGCTCCTGCCTCCTGAATTTGTCCCTTTTTGTGCCTCCTGGTTTGGACCCTGCCTGATGACCACTCATTCCTGGATTGCAGCCTTCCACAGGTAGTGATCTCCTGAAGCTTGTGTAATTCCTAATCCCTGTATAGGGGTTAAAGGGTTTCAGGGTTCTTGAGGTCCTGTTGACTTGTTGGCTAGCCCTAGTCTGTCCGTGACAGTCATCTTAGTCTGTGGTCAAGGGCAGACGTTACAGTACGTGTACGTTGCTGTATGCTGCTGGTCGGGGAAGGGGGTGAATATTCATTATTTCATTAACACAAGTTCCAATCACTGATGTCAGCAGAAGAGTGGGTGGAGAGAGGGGTGAATATTCATTATTTCATTAACACAAGTTCCAATCACTGATGTCAGCAGAGGGGTGGGTGGAGAGAGGGGTGAATATTCATTATTTCATTAACACAAGTTCCAATCACTGATGTCAGCAGAAGGGTGGGTGGAGAGAGGGGTGAATATTCATTATTTCATTAACACAAGTTCCAATCACTGATGTCAGCAGAAGGGTGGGTGGGGAGAGGGGTGAATATTCATTATTTTATTAACACAAGTTCCAATCACTGATGTCAGCAGAGGGGTGGGTGGAGAGAGGCGTGAATATTCATTATTTCATTAACACAAGTTCCAATCACTGATGTCAGCAGAAGGGTGGGTGGAGAGAGGGGTGAATATTCATTATTTCATTAACACAAGTTCCAATCACTGATGTCAGCAGAAGGGTGGGTGGGGAGAGGGGTGAATATTCATTATTTCATTAACACAAGTTCCAATCACTGATGTCAGCAGAAGGGTGGGTGGAGAGAGGGGTGAATATTCATTATTTCATTAACACAAGTTCCAATCACTGATGTCAGCAGAGGGGTGGGTGGAGAGAGGGGTGAATATTCATTATTTCATTAACACAAGTTCCAATCACTGATGTCAGCAGAGCGGTTGGTGGGGAGAGGGGTGAATAGAGCCTTGAAGATCTGGGTATGTTTATAGAGAGATTAACGTCAACAAATCCCTTATTTACCTATTTCTCTTATAAATAGGATTGATATGATTGGGCTTCCCAAGCGGAGTAACTCCCTCAGGGTATGTGAACATGACGTCTTATAGGTTTTTTGTTTCCCATATGTCAATCAGCTTTTAATTTGCACAAAACACGTGAAAAAATGCTGAAAAAAACCACAGCAAAAATATCAGGTCCATCTCTCACCATATTTCCCTGTCACCTTTAGACAAGGAGGATGACCTCATACACATTCTGTTTATAATGGTCAGGTAGTGGGACTGCTATAGTCATAAAGGCTACGCACGAAGTGCAAGTCCTGCCAAAAATTAGAAGGAAGAACTGCAATAATCCCTGGAAGACACATAGGGAGGGGCCTCAGAATGTTTCCCATTATTAGAGAGTAGGACTCCTAGACTAGTAAAGGCTAATACACTATCTATATTGGAAAAATATCTCTGAATAAAAAAAAAGCAAGTGTGAACAGCTGCCAGCTACTGAGACTACACAAAACACAAACAAAAGAAAACAGCAGCCCTCTGTAAGTGCTAAGGTATACGCAAACATAGAATATATGACATTTAAACTGCATTAATGCAATATGGAATATACTTGGAAAACATAAGGTGCAAGTATTCTTTTGTTTGTGTTTCGTTTAGTTTTAGCAGCTGGCATCTGTTCACACTTACTGCTTTTCATTTGGAGATGCAGGACAGTCTTTTTTGTTTTTGTAGTACAGTCATATGAAAAAGTTTGTGCACCCCTATTAATGTTACCCTTTTTTCTTTATAACAATTTGGGATTTTGCTATTTCAGTTTCATATATCTAATAACTGATGGACTGAGGAATATTTCTGGATTGAAATGAGGTTTATTGTACTAACAGAAAATGTGCAATCCGCATTTAAACTAAATTTGACAGGTGCAAAAGTGTGGGCACCTCAACATAAAAGTGACAATAATATTTTGTAGATCCTCCTTTTGCAGAAATCACAGCCTCTAGTCGCTTCCTGTAGCTTTTAATGAGCTCCTGGATCCTGGATGAAGGTAGATTTGGCCATTCCTGTGTACAAAACAATTCCAGTTCAGTTAAGTTTGATGGTCGCCGAGCATGGACAGCCGCTTCACATCATCCCACAGATGTTCAATGATATTCAGGTCTGGGGACTGGGATGGCCGTTCCAGAACATTGTAATTGTTCCTCTGCATGAATGCCTGAGTAGATTTGGAGCGGTGTTTTGGATCATTGTCCTGCTGAAATATCCATCCCCTGCGTAACTTCAACTTCATCACTGATTCTTGCACATTATTGTCAAGAATCTGCTGATACTGAGTTGAATCCATGAGACCCTCAACTTTAACAAGATTCTCGGTGCCGGCATTGGCCACACAGCCCCAAAGCATGATGGAACCTCCACCAAATTTTACTGTGGGTAGCAAGTGCTTTTCTTGGAATGACGTGTTTTTTTGCCTCCATGCATAACGCCTTTTTGTATGACCAAACAACTCAATCTTTGTTTCATCAGTCCACAGGACCTTCTTCCAAAATGTAACTGGCTTGTCCAAATGTGCTTTTGCATACCTCAGGCGACTCTGTTTGTGGCGTGCTTGCAGAAACTGCTTCTTTCACATCACTCTCCCATACAGCTTCTCCTTGTGCAACGTGCGCTGTATTGTTGACCAATGCACATTGATACCATCTGCAGCAAGATGATGCTGCAGGTCTTTGGAGGTGGTCTGTGGATTGTCCTTGACTGTTCTCACCATTCTTCTTCTCTGCCTTTCTGATATTTTTCTTGGCCTGCCACTTCTGGGCTTAACAAGAACTGTACCTGTGTTCTTCCATTTCCTTACTATGTTCCTCACAGTGGAAACTGACAGTGTAAATCTCTGAGACAACTTTTTGTACCTTCCCCTGAACAACTATGTTGAATAATCTTTGTTTTCAGATAATTTGAGAGTTGTTTTGAGGAGCCCATGATGCCACTCTTCATAGGAGATTCAAATAGGAGAACAACTTGCAAGTGGCCACCTTAAATACCTTTTCTCATGATTGGATACACCTGCCTATGAAGTGCAAAGCTCAATGAGGTTACAAAACCAATTTAGTGCTTTAGTAAGTCAGTAAAAAGTAGTTAGGAAAGTTCAAAACAAGAAATTGATAAGGGTGCTCATACTTATGCACCTGTCAAATTTAGTTTAAATGCAGATTGCATATTTTCTGTTAGTACAATAAACCTTATTTCAATCCAGAAATATTACTCAGTCCATCAGTTATTAGATATATGAAACTGAAATAGCAAAAACCCAAATTGTTATAAAGAAAAAAGGGTAACATTAATAGGGGTGCCCAAACTTTTACATATGACTTTATATATTGGAGGGATAGACAGCCTCCTATTTTAATTGTGCTCTCCTCCCATCAGCCCCAAGGTGGTTTTAATTAGTGGCAGATCCTACCTGCCCATATATTTGTAGGACAGGCATGAAGGTAGGATAGGATCCCATCAAAGAAAGATCACCTTGTTGCGGTTGGTGGGCTCACATGAATTGGCCAATTTATGCGCTAAGTACCTTCACTTTTTCTAAGTATATTCCATACAGCAGTCACACAGTTTAAATTTCATATATTTTATATTTGCATATACCTTAACAAATAAAGATTCAGTTGCACTCTGAAATGGTAAAATATGTTTACAATGAATACAAGAATATAGACATGTATTATTGCTATGAAAATACATATAAAAACATATAAAAAAGGACAGTTTGTGAGCCCAACAGCCAACACCAAGCTGTATCACTTATGTTGGGTCCCTATCTACTATAATGTCTCTCTTTGGGTTAAAAAAAAAATCAATTTAAGGGCAAACAGGAACCTGCTAATAAAGAATTAAAATTGCCTAATGCTGATGAGAAGGAGTGCTAAATCAGAAGGCATGACCCCATAATCTAAGAAAAAGACTGATGGCACTTCCTAACATGCAAGTGTGAACAAATGCATTGACCGATGCATTGACAGGTATGTAAATTTATGTAGAAGCACACCTTCACTTGTCTGGAGTGCAGGAGCCTCACAATTTTTTTTCAATAACACATTTTCAATAACACAATTTGCCCAATAAACCGTTGCATCTACAACAATTGCAATAGTAACCACATTTTGCTTAAAAACCCCTAACTGAACGTTGCATGAAGTACAGTGTTTTTTGAGGTTGTATTTTTTATGCTGTATGTTCTGTGCTTTATACACAAACTCAAATAGATATAGACGTGGTGTGTGTGTGTGTGTGTGTGTGTGTATATATATATATATATATATATATATATATATATATATATATATATATATATATATATATATATATATACAGCTCTGGCAAAAATTAAGAGGCCACTTCCAAATTGTCATTTTTTTCTGATTTTTCTATTTTTGAGTAAGATGTAAATTGTTCTTTTATTCTATAATCTGACGACGTCTCCGAATTTCCAAGCAATACATGTTTGTATTTATTTTCTGAAAATGAGAAATGGTAAAAATAACAGAACAATGCACGGCTCTCACCTCAAATAATGCAAGGAAAACAAGTTCATCATCATTTACACACAACAATGCTAATAATTAGGGATGGGCGATCCCCACGATGGTCGGGACTGGGGAGACTCGCCCGATCATTTTGTAAAGATCGGGATCGAGATAACACGATCTTGCGTCCCAATCACCGATCTTTGACTTTACAGTTATGTGATGAGGCAGAGGGGCTGTAAAATAAAGAATACAGTTAATAATAAACATTGTCATTATACTTATGAAATGCTGCCACCAGGGGGAGCCAGAACTCTGTAGCAGAAGACACTACACAGAGCAATGAGAACCAGGAAGTGAATACACAGCGTTCTCATACACTACCTCAAAGCACAGCTGAGAAGCAGAGCTGCAGAGCATGCAAGGAATAGTCAGGCAGGCTGGGTGAAACACCGTACGGGCAGAAGCAGGACCGGAGGAACGAGCATAAGCGGAGTCAAAGTCAGGCCAAGGTCAGTACCGGAGGAAGCAACCAAGTGGGGAAATAGGAGAGGGGACAGAGGACAGGAGGGACGACCAGGGGACGGTACACAGACAAGAGCACGGGGCACAGGAGCAGACAGATCAGGATATCACTCACAGGACCAGCAATCACAGGCAAAGCAGTGCTAAGCTTATAGCCGGCACTGGTTCACTGAAAATGTCAGCTTTTAAGGCATCCAGGGTCTGGAAGTGAGGCCTGGGAGAAGGCTCCGCCCCCTAGCCATGTGGATGGGGAGGCGAACCATGACAACTTACATGTCCCGCGACGCGTCCTGCAGACTCTGTCTCCCGCCGCTTCTGGTGCCAAGTACGATCGTCACTGTGCTGCCCGGTAACAAAAGGACCTTCCGTGACGTCATAGCATGTGACCAGTCACGTGTGAATGCTGTGTTATCTCATTGGCTACAGACTGGGTTACATGGCTATGATGTCATGCTAGGTCCTGTCAGCCAATCTCGCCGGTACGTGGTGCTCGCCCAAACATCTCAGTACTCGGTATATTCGGCGAGATGCTCGGGCACATGCTCGGCTCCCCCTCCCTGCATGTCAGCGCTCTTTACAGAGTCAGCCCACATGCAGGGATTAGCTGCCACAGCCGGTGAATCGCGGCGCTGGGAATCAGGTGATTGGAGATTACCGTTGCTATAGTAACCCGCCCGTCAGGTTACTGTGGCAGCGGTGATGTCACCGCTTACCAACCCGCAGCCTCTGGTCACTCATTGAGTGATTACACAGCACAGGGGAGCAGAAACGTTCTTCCTCCCCTGTGCTGTCTGATATAGCAGAGCTAGATTGGTTGAAGAAGACAGAAGTCCAGGATCGTGGAGGGGTGAGAGGGAGTAATAAACATGGAGTCTCTAAGTGTGTCTGTGTATTTATTTATAATAAAGTATTTTTTCTCTGTGTGGTGTTTTTTTGTTAACCCTTTATTGGAGATTCTTAATGGCCGGGTCAAATTTGGCCTGACATTATGAATCTTGGGCTTAATACTAGCTGGTAAAACAAAGCTGGTATTAACCCCTTATTACCCAGCGTGCCACCCGGCACCAGGGCCGCTGCAAGAGTTGGCTACAGCGCCAGAAGATGGCGCTTCTATGAAAGTGCCGTTTTCTGGGGCGGCTGCGGACTGCAATTGGCAGCGGGGAGGGCCGAAGGAAGCTTGGGCCATCCTGTACTGCAGATTCCAATCCCCAGCTGCCTAGTTGTACCTGTCTAGACACAATAATTGGGCAAAGCCCTCATCGTTTTTTTTTTATTTCATGAACTTCATGAAATGATTAAAAAAAAAAGGGCTTCCCTATATTTTTGGTTCCAGCCGGGTACAAATAGGCAGCTAGGGATTGCCTGCTGCCTGCTGCACCTGGCTAGCATACAAAAATATGGCGAAGCCCACGTCTTTTTTTTATAGTTTTTGGGCAAAAAACTTGAAAAAAAAAAGGGCTTCCCTAGATTTTCCATTGCCAGTGAAGGTAACAGCAAGCAGTGGGGGTTAGCAGTCAGTAGTTCCTTGGATTACCCTTAGCAATAGAAAATGCAGCTGGAGCCCACGCATTTTTTTTTAAATTTTTTAAATAACTAAAAATAAAAAAATGTGCTTCCCTATATTTTGATTGCCAGCCAAGATAAATCCAGACAGATGAGGGTGGCAGCCCATAGCCGTCCGCTTTATGTGCACTGAGAATCAAAAATACTATATATATATATATATATATATATAGTTGCATAAAAATAAATAATTTCAAAAAATGACGTAGTGCTCTGCAGTATTTTTGATTCTCAGCACACATAAAGCGGACAGCTATGGGCTGCCACTCCCATCTGCCTGGTGTTGCCTACCTGGCGATCAAAATACATGGAAGCCCATTAATTTTATTTTAATTATTTAACAAAAAATAATGATTAAAAAAATGCATGGGCTCCCGCCGTATTTTGATCGCCAGTCAGGTAAAGCCAGGCAGCTGGGGGCTAGGATTCTCGGCAGCCGCCCCTGGAAATGGTGCATTGTTTCTTAGCGCCGCTTCCAGGCGCTTTACCCGGCTTGTCCAGTGGCCCTAATGTGGTGGCACGCTGGATAATAAAGGGGTTAATACCAGCTTTGTATTCTCAGATGGTACTAAGCCCAAAATTCATGGTGTCACACCAAATTAGACATGGCCACCATAAATTTCTAGTAAACAGTGAAAAAAAATACAACAGAGAATTTTTTTTTTAATTAGAAATAAAACAAAAAAAAATTTAGAGACTCCACCTTTATTATAAAAAAAACTCCTTAGTCCGACGTAATCCTCAGGTACAGCAATGTCAGTTCATCACTCTATACAGACACAGTCTATACACAGTGAGAAGCACAGAGAGCCATGTCAGCTCTGCTACATCACTCTCCACAGAGCAAGCAGCAGCCTGACAGTGAGGGGATGATTGCACTTGCGTCTCGCATCACCCCGCACGGACTGATCTCCGGACAAGAACGCATCAGCTGCATGCAGCCGACTGCTCCTGTGGGGAGACTGTGCACCGTGATGTGACACTCGCACAGTGACAATGAAAGTTTAGTTACCAGGACCTTCGATGACGTCATAGTCATGTGACCAGTCTGTAAGCCAATGAATATTCACACCAGACGGTCACATACTATGACATCATTGAAGGTACTGCACTGTGGTTACCGGTGGCACAGCAATGATCGGACTCAGAAGCAGGAGCTGCCGGGAGTCTGGAGGACGCGTCGCGGGACCTGTAAAAATAATGACAATGTTTTTTAATAATTCTCCCTAGTTTACTTCCATTTGATGTATACGCAGCTATAGGATTACTCTGTCCTCGGTGCATTACTTTACATTTATCACCATTAAATCTCATTTGCCAAGTATCTGCCCATTCTGACATCTTATCCAGATCTTTTTGTAATATTGTACTATCAAGGTCAGTTTTTAATATCCTACATAGTTTGGTGTCATCAGCAAAGACTGACACTTTACTATCAATCCCATCAACAAGGTCATTAATAAAGAGATTAAAAAGAATCAGTCCTAGCACAGATCCCGGCGGCCCCCCACTGCTGCCAGTACAGATCCCTGCGGTCCCCACTGCTCCCAGTACAGATCCCTGCGGTCCCCACTGCTCCCAGTACAGATCCCTGCGGTCCCCACTGCTCCCAGTACAGATCCCTGCGGTCCCCACTGCTCCCAGTACAGATCCCTGCGGCCCCCACTGCTCCCAGTACAGATCCCTGCAGTCCCCACTGCTTCCAGTACAGATCCCTGCGGTTCCCACTGCTGCCAGTACAGATCCCTGCGGTCCCTACTGCTCCCAGTACAGATCCCTGCGGTCCCCACTGCTTCCAGTACAGATCCCTGCGGTTCCCACTGCTCCCAGTACAGATCCCTGCGGTCCCCACTGCTGACTATAGCCCATTTAGAGAATGTTCCATTTAGGACTACTCTTTGTTTCCTATCTTTTAGCCAATTCCTTACCCAGTTGCTTATAGTTTCCCCTAGACCTTGCTTCTGGAGCTTTAGTATAAGGCTATTATGTGGCACAGGATCAAAAGCCTTTGCAAAGTCCAAATAAATCCCATCAGCTGCATTACCAATATCCAGGTTTGCACTTACCTCATCATAGAACATGTTGGTTAGACACGACTTATCTTTCATGAATCCATGCTGTCGGTCAGATATTATATTATTTTCTGCAATATATTTTTGCATGTCATCCCTTAAAATGCCCTCAAAAACTTTGCATACTACTGATGTCAGGCTTACTGGACGGTAGTTGCCTGGATCTACCCTTTTACCTTTCTTAAATATCGATACCACATCAGCAATCCTCCAATCCTGAGACACCAACCCTGTTACAAGCGAGTCTAAAAAGATGAGATACAGCGGTCTGTTGATTACGGAGCTCAATTCCCTCAATATTCGTGGATGAATGCCATCTGGCCTGAGGGATTTGTCTATGTTTAATTTACTCAGACGCAGGCGTACTTCTTCTTCTGTTAAATTAATTATATCAGGTAGTGAACTTTGATTTTTCACTTGTTGAGTGATCCCTGGTACAGTCTGCTGCTTGGTGAACACAGATGAGAAATGTCTATTTAATATCTCAGTCTTTTGTTTGTCCTTTATAACTAACTTGTTATTATATTTTAAGGGTCCGATACTATCCTTTGTTTTCCTTTTGGCATTAATGTATTTATAAAAGATATTGGGATTTATTTTAATGTCATTGGCGATTTTTGTTTCAGTAGCTAGTTTTGCTTGTTTGATTTCTTCTTTGCATTGCCTATTGATATCTTTATACTCCTGCAATGCTATTTCTGTATTCTCAGCCTTTAAGATGTTAAACGCCCTTTGTTTTTGTTTTATTATACTTTGTACAGTCTTATTTATCCATAGTGGTTTCTTTTTATTCCTGGACATTTTATTACCAGAGGGTATAAGTTTTTTACAGGACTCTAGCAGGATATCCTTAAACTTACCCCATTTATGTTCAGTATCCCCAGTTACCATGACTCTGTCCCAATCTACACATTTAAGCTCTTCCCTTAATTTGTTGAAATCCGCTTTCCTAAAATTCCAGGTTTTTGCATTTCCCCTTTGAAATGTTCTATTGAATATTACTTTGAAGCTTACCATATTATGATCGCTGGTGCCCAAGTGCTCCCGGACCTGTAGATCTGAAATTGTATCCGGTCTATTTGACAGGACCAAATCTAGCAAATTATCTCCCCTGGTCGGTTCATCTACCATCTGAGAGTGGAAATTGTCTTTAATTGTAGATAAGAACTTACAGCTTTTAGAACAACCAGAAGATTCTCTGTCCCCTGTATGTCTGGAGAGCTGAAACCCCCATAATAAGAACCCAATTATTATTATTATTATTATTAGCTGCCTTTTGAATTAGTTCCAGCGTTTCACCCTCTACCTGTTCAGGTATGTTAGGAGGCTTATAGCAAAATCCAACTAGCATTTTTCCATCATTCCCCTCCCCATGTGGTACTGTGTTAGCCGGAAAAATCAATTCAAATACTTATGCCCCAAGAACGACAAAAGTATTTTGGAATGACACTTTGGTAATATATTTTTCTGGTCCGCCAATAAAGGTCTCACTCCTAAAATACTTTTGTCGTTCTTGGGGCGTATTTCAATTGAAAATTTCATAAAAGTTTTGCAATTTTCAAAACCAGAGCATAATGTAACACAGAATAGTTAGTAACATTTCCCATTCGTCACTTTACATCGGCGCCATTTTTGAACCATAATTTTAGTTTGTTAGGAAGTTATAATGTTTCAAAGTTCATCAGCAATTTCTCATTTTTCCAACAAAATTTACAAGACCATTTTTTTAGGGACCACATCACATGTGAAGTGACTCTGAGAGGCCGAGGTGACAGAAAATACCCAAAAGTGACACCCATCTATCAACTGCCCCCATCACTCTGCTCAATACCACATCCAAGAAGTTTGTTATCCCTTCAGGTGCGTCACAGGAAATAAAGAAATGTGTCAGGAAAAAAAATGAAAATTGTACTTTCTCCCACAAAAATATTAATTTAGCCCCATATATTTCATTTTCAGAAGGGTACCAGGAGAAAATGCATTGTGTAATTTGTTGTGCATTTCCTCCTGAATACGCTGATACCCCATATGTGGGGGAAAACTATTATTTGGGTGCACGGCAGGGCTCAGAAGAGAAGGAGCCCCATTTGATTTTTGGAACACAAAATCAGCTGACATCTATAACTGACACCATGTCATGTTTGCAGACCCCCTGAGGTGCCTAAACAGTGGAGCTCCCCCACAAGTAGCCACATTTTGGAAACTAGGCCCCTCATGAAATTCATCTAGATTTCTGGTGAGCTCATTTAACCCCCAGATGATTCACAGAATGTTATAACGTTGAGCCATAAAAATAAAAAAATAAAGTCCCCAAAAAATGTTGATTTGGGCTAAAATTACTTTATTTCAACAAGGGTAATAGGAGAAATTGGACCCCAAAATTTGTCGTTCTATTTCTTCTGAGTACACTAATACCCCATGTGTGGTGGAAAACTACTGCTTAGGTGCCTGACTGGGCTCGGAATAGAAAGAGCAACATATGACTTTCGGAGTGTAAAATTGTCTGGAATCATTAGTGGACGCCATGTCACATTATCAGAGCCCCTGATGTGCCCAAACAATGGGAAACCCCCACAAGTGACCCCATTTTGAAAACTAAACCCCTGAACAAATTTAGCTAAATGTGTACTGAGAACCTTGAACCCCCAGGTGCTTAACAGAATTTTTTAACATCGAGCTGAGAAAAAAAATATTTTTTTTATTCACACAAAAAAATTGTTTTGGACAAAAAATGTTATATTTTTCCAAGGGTAACAAGAGAAAATGGATTCCAAAACTGGTTGTGCAGTTTCTCCTGAGGGCAATAATATTGCATATGTGGTGGATAACTACTGTTTGGACACACTGTTGAACTCTGGAAGGAAGGAGGGCAGATGTTCATGGAATTGTTGATTGATGCCATGTTAAGTTTGGAGAGCCCCTGATTGTGCCTAAACAATGGCAACCCCCCACAAGTGACCCTATTTTGAAAACTAGAACTATGAATTTATCCAGATAGCCAGTGAGCACCTTGAACCTACAGATGCTTCACAGAATTTTACAACGTTGTGTGTGTAGAAAAAACAAATTTTATTGTGTGTGTTTGGTGTAAACCTTTTTATTTATTAATTTATTAGCACAGAAGAAAGAGAGAAGACCAGAATCTAGAAAGTAAAACTAAAACTAAAATAAAAAGGAGAATCTAAAAATTTTGTACAATTAAAAGCCAACCTACTAAATGAACGACAATGAAAACAATTACTAAGCGACTGCATCTAAATTCGAATAACCGTAATGCTAGGCAGTGGAAAAACCTGTGGTATAAGTAGAAGAATTCTCCACTAACCGTCTGAACCTACAATTACTAAACGGACATCAGTAAAACATTCCTGAGCACCGCAACTAATCCGGATTTGTGATTTAGTACAAAATACTGTAGTGGAAGTGAATTACTGCAGTATATTTTTAGTGCCTCTAATCTAACCTTAGCAACTACCGGTAATCAAAATCATTATTTTTGTTTTTTGGAGGGTTTTTTTTACACTTATTTTTGGACAAAAAAATAATTATTTTTGTTTTTTGGGGGGTTTTTTTACACTTTTTTTTGGACACAAAAAAACCACGGAAACCAATCAGTGTTGTGCGTCACTCATGAATGTTCGGTGATGCAAACACGGAGCGGGAGCAAAAGAAAAAACTGCCAAAAATGTAGCAAGCAGGGTCCGGAATAGATCTTCTTACGTGGTTTCTTCAGGTTCTCGGCCCGCAGCAGTAGACGTGGTGACACAGGATAACAGCGACAGCGGCACCATAGAACTCTGGTAAAGGCTGACCAATTCTGGCAGATTAAGAAGACGATTTGTCCGATAGGATTATTACAAAATTGCTTAATTTCATGTGAACCAAAATAAGCAGTTTCGTATAAAGTACATAAGGCGTACACATTCATCAATAAGGGAAAAAAGTTATTGCTCTTGGAAAGTGGGGATGAAAAACAAAATGGTAAAATAAAAAATGGTGTGTAGAACATCACAAAACCAGGTAACGTGTATGTAAAAAGTAAAGCAATAAACATTCACTGATATACTTGTCACTGTGGACTCCGGGGCCGCCGTACGACCCCCTATCACAGAGCAGTTGTGGGGTCCTCCTGATGGGTTGTCGATGACCCGTGTTTACTATCTTTGTTCTCCTATAAAGGTTTTCGTGGTACAAGATGGACTGGACAATAAACATCAATGCAAAAGTATTGCAGTGCATCATACCAGCAATCAAATAAAACAAAAAATAATATAAAAATGGTAAAAAAAATATCTTAAAACTTAACGAGAACAAAACCATAATGGTTTGTTAAAGTAAGGAAGGAGTTAAAATCTTCAGACCTGCCAAAACCTGTTCTTAGGGTGTGGGATTTCACTTTTGTAACAAAGACTTGTTCGGAGGATGTGGCTTATCTGGGTGATGCTGGGAGTGTCTGTACTTATTATGCAGTTATGTCCTTTACTATTTTCTATCTTGTAAGGAACTCCTAAATTTATGCATGGTATGCCTATATTTCTGACAATGTAGGTAAAAGAGGATCACCGGTCTATGAGCGCTAGTAATAGATCTTAAATCTGCGATTTTTTTGTAGATAGTAAGGCTTTATTGTTAAAAATAAAGCTCTTGTTTTCACAACGCGTTTCAGCAAGATCCACTTGCTTTCCTCAGGTGTAACAAGAGCCAATACACATTAAATTTATTGGTGAAACATTCCCTTTAGGTAGGGCTTATGGGTGTGTCATACATACAAGTAATTTAACCCTTAATTATTAAAAGGATTTTTTTGGGTAGGTTGTAAAAAAGTCGGATAAAATTATGTAAGATCTATAAAAGTTATATAAAATCTATAAAAATCATGGAATATAATTATCTAATAAAAATCATGGAACATAGTTATCTATTAAAAAGCGGGATATATACAACTTATTCTAAAATATATTATAATATGGTATCATAATGAATTTATGTTAAACAGAGTATACTCTTTTCCTATTATAACATATATTAATAAGTATATATATATATATATATATATATATATATATATATATATGCAAATATACAGATATGGGAGATTATCAGGTTCTTAATATCATGTTCTTTTTTGTCAAAATTTATTTTACCCATTTATTTTATAATATTACCAGTATCTCTTTTGATTTTTCATTAGATTTGTATTTTTTCTCAACATGCATATAGCTTATTAATAATAAATTTTATTCATATTTTTTCTTTTTATCTTTTATTTGTTTCTAATTTATTTACTTGTTTATATGCATATATATTGTATGTGCACATATATATAGTCCCATGTATACTTATTCTTATGCACGCATTCCCCTATTAAAGTATTTTCTGAATGGATATAGTTATTATCAATATTTAGCAACATTATCTATCATTACATTATGGCCTTCCGGAGCTAGTGTGCCCAATTTGAAGATCCAATAGCTTTCTTTTTTAATGAGTTTATTCACTGCCCGTGGATCTTTATTGTCAATGGAATCAATAATTGTAAGTTTCATTTTTGGATCCCTATTATGTACATTATTGTAGTGTCTTGATACACTATGTAGGGGGTATCCATTTTTTATGTTATGTTGGTGTTTATTCAACCGTGCATGCATTTCTTGAATGGTTCTTCCCACGTATTGAATACCATATGGGCACTCCATCAAATAAACTACATATGTAGAGTGGCAATTATGTCTGTGTTTTATTGTGAAGGTTTCCCTTGTAGTTTTTGACATATATGTTTTTTCTCCCCTTGTGATTACCTGGCAGCATAAACATTTTGATGTATAGCATGGGTAGCAACCCCAATGATTTGGGTTGCTCAACTTAGAGCAATTGGAGGTTTCTGAACAGTGTTACTTGGTGCAATTAAATTACCCAGACTCCTATTTTTCTTGTATATGATAATTGGTCTGTTTGGTATATAATCGGTTAATATGGGGCCGCTTTTTAATATAAACCAGTATTTTTTAATTAGTCTCTCAATATGAGTTCTTGGTTGGCAGAATGTAGTAACGAGACTCCATTTGGATCATTTGGATTTTTCATCCTTGTTCGTATCATTCATTTGTTTCGATTGTACACATATTGCCTGGGTAAGGGGATTGCCTGTATCAGTCTTTTAGGATATCCCTTTTCCAGGAATCTGTGTTTAAGGATTTTGCACTCTTTCTTATAACCCGTATCTGCTGTACAGTTCTTTCTAATTCTTCTATATTGCCCATATGGTATATTTCTGATCCATCTTGGTAAGTGTCCGCTGTTATATTTTAAATAGCTGTTCACATCTACTGGTTTAAAGTGTGTAGATGTTGTAATTTTTCCTTCTTTAGATTGATTTGTAAATCTAGGAATTGGATGATCTTTTTTGAATGTGTGGCCATAAATGATAAACCCCATTCGTTTCTATTGATGTCCTCTATAAATTGTGATAATTCCTCTAGGGGGCCTTTCCATATGATAAAGAGGTCATCAATGAAACGACGGTAATGTACTATGTGTTCCTTAAATCTAGATTGCGTGATGGAGACGGATTCGAATGCACCCATAAAGATGTTAGCATAGCTTGGTGCGAATCGCGTCCCCATCGCGCAGCCCCTGATTTGTTTGTAATATGCATCCTCGAAGGTGAACACATTATTCTCTAGGATAAATTATATTGCCCTTAGTATAAAATTTCGTTGTGGTGTTGAAATTTCCATGTCTTTAAGTAGTGCTTTTTCGATGGCTGATAAGCCCCTGGTATGTGTTATATTGTTATATAGTGACATATATATATATATATATATATAGCAAACATCCATCGTGAGGAGTACGCTATTCTCCAATGGGGTAGGGCTAATACTTCCCTGATCAATTGGGTTGAAGCTTTCAAATATGACTCTAACTTTGCCACATATTCTTGTAGGAACAGATCCACAAAATGAGAGAGATTGCTGGTTATGGAATTAACCCCTGAAATTATTGGGCGTCCTGGCGGATTAATCGGGTCTTTATGTATTTTTGGTAAATAATAAAAGTATGGCACTGAGTATTTTGTAATGTCAAGGAATTTCTGAGGACTATAGAAAGATGATGCTCATTAAAATGATTTGGAAATCACCTGCCCATATGTTTATTTAATTCCCACCAGTGCCATAGAATGAATTCCAGAAACTTTTAATTAAAAGTGACAATTACTTCAACATGGTTGTTACTTCTACTTCTTAAGTGCAAAAGTGTCAACATTTGCCTTCATGTATCCCTTTTAGTTAATACTGTGAATGTATATCCATCACTGCACCTATATACAGTGTGTCCACCCATATCCTGTATACACCGCACCTATATACAGTGTGTCCACCCATATCCTGTATACACCACACCTATATACAGTGTGTCCACCCATATCCTGTATACACCGCACCTATATACAGCATGTCCACCCATATCCTGTATACACCGCACCTATATACAGTGTGTCCACCCATATCCTTTATACACCGCACCTATATACAGTGTGTCCACCCATATCCTGTATACACCGCACCTATATACAGTGTGTCCACCCATATCCTGTATACACCGCACCTATATACAGCATGTCCACCCATATCCTGTATACACCGCACCTATATACAGTGTGTCCACCCATATCCTGTATACACCACACCTATATACAGTGTGTCCACCCATATCCTGTATACACCGCATCTATATACAGTGTGTCCACCCATATCCTGTATACACCGCACCTATATACAGCATGTCCACCCATATCCTGTATACACCGCACCTATATACAGTGTGTCCACCCATATCCTGTATACACCACACCTATATACAGTGTGTCCACCCATATCCTGTATACACCGCACCTATATACAGCATGTCCACCCATATCCTGTATACACCGCACCTATATACAGTGTGTCCACCCATATCCTGTATACACCACACCTATATACAGTGTGTCCACCCATATCCTGTATACACCGCACCTATATACAGTGTGTCCACCCATATCCTGTATACACCGCACCTATATACAGTGTGTCCACCCATATCCTGTATACACCGCACCTATATACAGCGTGTTCACCCATATCCTGTATACACCGCACCTATATACAGTGTGTCCACCCATATCCTGTATACACCGCACCTATATACAGTGTGTCCACCCACATCCTGTATACACCGCACCTCTATACAGTGTGTCCACCCATATCCTGTATACACCGCACCTATATACAGTGTGTCCCCCCATATCCTATATACACCGCACCTATATACAGCGTGTCCACCCATATCCTGTATACACCACACCTATATACAGTGTGTCCACCCATATCCTGTATACACCGCACCTATATACAGTGTGTCCACCCGTATCCTGTATACACCGCACCTATATACAGTGTGTCCACCCGTATCCTGTATACACCGCACCTATATACAGTGTGTCCACCCATACCCTGTATACACCGCACCTATATACAGCGTGTCCACCCATATCCTGTATACACCGCACCTCTATACAGCGTGTCCACCTGTATACACCGCACCTATATACAGTGTGTCCACCCATATCCTGTATACACCGCACCTCTATACAGCGTGTCCACCCATATCCTGTATACACCGCACCTATATACAGCGTGTCCACCCATATCCTGTATACACCGCACCTATATACCGCGTGTCCACCCATATCCTGTATACACCGCACCTCTATACCGCGTGTCCACCCATATCCTGTATACACCGCACCTATATACAGTGTGTCCACGCATATCCTGTATTCACCGCACCTATATACAGCGTGTCCACCCATATCCTGTATACACCGCACCTATATACAGTGTGTCCACCCATATCCTGTATACACCGCACCTATATACAGCGTGTCCACCCCTATCCTGTATACACCGCACCTATATACAGCGTGTCCACCCATATCCTGTATACACCGCACTTATATACAGTTTGTCCACCCATATCCTGTATACACCACACCTATATACAGTGTGTCCACCCATATCCTGTATACACCGCACCTATATACAGTATGTTCACCCATATCCTTTATACACCGCACCTATATACAGCGTGTCCACCCATATCCTGTATACACCGCACCTATATACAGCGTGTCCACCCATCTCCTGTATACACCGCACCTATATACAGCGTGTCCACCCATCTCCTGTATACACCGCACCTATATACAGTGTGTCCACCCATCTCCTGTATACGCCGCTCCTATATACAGTGTGTCCACTCATATCCTGTATACACCGCACCTATATACAGCGTGTCCACCCATCTCCTGTATACACCGCACCTATATACAGCGTGTCCACCCATCTCCTGTATACACCGCACCTATATACAGTGTGCCCACCCATCTCCTGTATACACCGCTCCTATATACAGTGTGTCCACCCATATCCTGTATACACCGCACCTATATACAGTGTGTCCACCCATCTCCTGTATACACCGCACCTATATACAGTGTGTCCACCCATATCCTGTATACAGCGCACCTATATACAGTGTGTCCACCCATATCCTGTATACACCGCACCTATATACAGTGTGTCCACCCATATCCTGTATACACCGCACCTATATACAGTGTGTCCACCCATATCCTGTATACACCGCACCTATATACAGTGTGTCCACCCACATCCTGTATACACCGCACCTCTATACAATGTGTCCACCCATATCCTGTATACACCGCACCTATATACAGTGTGTCCCCCCATATCCTATATACACCGCACCTATATACAGCGTGTCCACCCATATCCTGTATACACTGCACCTATATACAGTGTGTCCACCCATATCCTATATACACCACACCTATATACAGTGTGTCCACCCATATCATGTATACACCGCACCTATATACAGTGTGTCCACTCCTATCCTGTATACACCGCACCTATATACAGTGTGTCCACCCCTATCATGTATACACCACACCTATATACAGTGTGTCCACCCATATACTGTATACACCGCACCTATATACACTGTGTCCACCCATATCCTGTATACACCGCACCTATATACAGTGTGTCCACCCATATCCTGTATACACTGCACCTATATACAGTGTGTCCACCCATATCCTGTATACACCGCATCTATATACAGCGTGTCCACCCGAATGCTGTATACACCGCACCTATATAAAGTGTGTCCACCCCTATCATGTATACACTGCACCTATATACAGTGTGTCCACCCGTATCCTGTATACACCGCACCTCTATACAGTGTGTCCACCCATATCCTGTATACACCTCACCTATATACAGTGTGTCCACCCATATCCTGTATACACCGCAACTCTATACAGTGTGTCCACCTGTATCCTGTATACACCGCACCTATATACAGTGTGTCCACCCGTATCCTGTATACACCGCACCTATATACAGTGTGTCCACCCATATCCTGTATACACCGCACCTATATGCAGCGTGTCCACCCGTATCCTGTATACACCGCACCTATATAAAGTGTGTCCACCTGTATCCTGTATACACCGCACCTATATACAGTGTGTCCACCCGTATCCTGTATACACCGCACCTATATACAGTGTGTCCACCCGTATCCTGTATACACCGCACCTATATACAGTGTGCCCACCCGTATCCTGTATACACCGCACCTATATACAGTGTGTCCACCCATACCCTGTATACACCGCACCTATATACAGCGTGTCCACCCATATCCTGTATACACCGCACCTCTATACAGCGTGTCCACCCATATCCTGTATACACCGCACCTATATACAGTGTGTCCACCCATATCCTGTATACACCGCACCTCTATACAGCGTGTCCACCCATATCCTGTATACACCACACCTATATACACTGTGTCCACCCATATCCTGTATACACCGCACCTATATACAGTGTGTCCACCCATATCCTGTATAAACCGCACCTATATACAGTGTGTCCACCCATATCCTGTATACACTGCACCTATGTACAGTGTGTCCACCCATATCCTGTATACACCGCACCTATATACAGCGTGTCCACCCCTATCCTATATACACCGCACCTATATACACTGTGTCCACCCATATCCTGTATACACCGCACCTATATACAGTGTGTCCACCCATATCCTGTATACACTGCACCTATATACAGTGTGTCCACCCATATCCTGTATACACCACACCTATATACAGTGTGTCCACCCATATCCTGTATACACTGCACCTATATACAGTGTGTCCACTCCTATCCTCTATACACCGCACCTATATACAGTGTGTCCACCCCTATCATGTATACACCGCACCTATATACAGTGTGTCCACCCATATACTGTATACACCGCACCTATATACACTGTGTCCACCCATATCCTGTATACACCGCACCTATATACAGTGTGTCCACCCATATCCTGTATACACTGCACCTATATACAGTGTGTCCACCCATATCCTGTATACACCGCATCTATATACAGCGTGTCCACCCGAATGCTGTATACACCGCACCTATATACAGTGTGTCCACCCATATACTGTATACACCGCACCTATATACACTGTGTCCACCCATATCCTGTATACACCGCACCTATATACAGTGTGTCCACCCATATCCTATATACACTGCACCTATATACAGTGTGTCCACCCGTATCCTGTATACACCGCACCTCTATACAGTGTGTCCACCCATATCCTGTATACACCTCACCTATATACAGTGTGTCCACCCATATCCTGTATACACCGCAACTCTATACAGTGTGTCCACCTGTATCCTGTATACACCGCACCTATATACAGTGTGTCCACCCATATCCTGTATACACCGCACCTATATGCAGCGTGTCCACCCGTATCCTGTATACACCGCACCTATATAAAGTGTGTCCACCTGTATCCTGTATACACCGCACCTATATACAGTGTGTCCACCCGTATCCTGTATACACCGCACCTATATACAGTGTGTCCACCCGTATCCTGTATACACCGCACCTATATACAGTGTGTCCACCCATCTCCTGTATACACCGCACCTATATATAGTGTGTCCACCCATATCCTGTATACACCGCACCTATATACAGTGTGTCCACCCATATCCTGTATACACCGAACCTATATAGAGTGTGTCCACCCATATCCTGTATACACCGCACCTATATACAGTGTGTCCATCCATATCCTGTATACACCGCACCTATATACAGTGTGTCCACCCATATCCTGTATACACCCCACCTATATACAGCGTGTCCACCCATATCCTGTATACACCGCACCTATATACAGCGTGTCCACCCCTATCCTGTATACACCGCACCTATATACACTGTGTCCACCCATATCCTGTATACACCGCACCTATATACAGTGTGTCCACCCATATCCTGTATACACTGCACCTATATACAGTGTGTCCACCCATATCCTGTATACACCACACCTATATACAGTGTGTCCACCCATATCCTGTATACACCGCACCTATATACAGTGTGTCCACTCCTATCCTCTATACACCGCACCTATATACAGTGTGTCCACCCCTATCATGTATACACCGCACCTATATACAGTGTGTCCACCCATATACTGTATACACCGCACCTATATACACTGTGTCCACCCATATCCTGTATACACCGCACCTATATACAGTGTGTCCATCCATATCCTGTATACACCGCACCTATATACAGTGTGTCCACCCATATCCTGTATACACCCCACCTATATACAGCGTGTCCACCCATATCCTGTATACACCGCACCTATATACAGCGTGTCCACCCCTATCCTGTATACACCGCACCTATATACAGCGTGTCCACCCATATCCTGTATACACCGCACCTATATACAGTGTGTCCACCCATATCCTGTATACACTGCACCTATATACAGTGTGTCCACCCATATCCTGTATACACCACACCTATATACAGTGTGTCCACCCATATCCTGTATACACCGCACCTATATACAGTGCGTCCCCCCATATCCTGTATACACTGCACCTATATACAGTGCGTCCACCCATATCCTGTATACACTGCACCTATGTACAGTGTGTCCACCCATATCCTGTATACACCGCACCTATATACAGTGTGTCCACCCATATCCTGTATACACCGCACCTATATACAGTGTGTCCACCCATATCCTGTATACACCGCACCTATATACAGCGTGTCCACCCATATCCTGTATACACCGCACCTATATACAGCGTGTCCACCCATATCCTGTATACACCGCACCTATATACAGTGTGTCCACCCATATCCTGTATACACCGCACCTATATACAGTGTGTCCACCCATATCCTGTATACACTGCACCTATGTACAGTGTGTCCACCCATATCCTGTATACACCGCACCTATATACAGTGTGTCCCCCCATATCCTATATACACCGCACCTATATACAGCGTGTCCACCCATATCCTGTATACACTGCACCTATATACAGTGTGTCCACCCATATCCTATATACACCACACCTATATACAGTGTGTCCACCCATATCTTGTATACACCGCACCTATATACAGTGTGTCCACTCCTATCCTCTATACACCGCACCTATATACAGTGTGTCCACCCCTATCATGTATACACCGCACCTATATACAGTGTGTCCACCCATATACTGTATACACCGCACCTATATACACTGTGTCCACCCATATCCTGTATACACCGCACCTATATACAGTGTGTCCACCCATATCCTGTATACACTGCACCTATATACAGTGTGTCCACCCATATCCTGTATACACCGCATCTATATACAGCGTGTCCACCCGAATGCTGTATACACCTCACCTATATACAGTGTGTCCACCCATATACTGTATACACCGCACCTATATACACTGTGTCCACCCATATCCTGTATACACCGCACCTATATACAGTGTCCACCCATATCCTATATACACTGCACCTATATACAGTGTGTCCACCCGTATCCTGTATACACCGCACCTCTATACAGTGTGTCCACCCATATCTTGTATACACCTCACCTATATACAGTGTGTCCACCCATATCCTGTATACACCGCAACTCTATACAGTGTGTCCACCTGTATCCTGTATACACCGCACCTATATACAGTGTGTCCACCCGTATCCTGTATACACCGCACCTATATACAGTCAGTGTGTCCACCCATATCCTGTATACACCGCACCTATATGCAGCGTGTCCACCCATATCCTGTATACACCGCACCTCTATACAATGTGTCCACCCATATCCTGTATACACCGCACCTATATACAGTGTGTCCACCCATATCCTGTATACACCGCACCTATATGCAGCGTGTCCACCCGTATCCTGTATACACCGCACCTATATAAAGTGTGTCCACCTGTATCCTGTATACACCGCACCTATATACAGTGTGTCCACCCGTATCCTGTATACACCGCACCTATATACAGCGTGTCCACCCATCTCCTGTATACACCGCACCTCTATACAGCGTGTCCACCCGTATCCTGTATACACCGCACCTATATACAGTGTGTCCACCCGTATCCTGTATACACCGCACCTATATACAGTGTGTCCACCCATTTTTTTTTAAATCAGATACTTTTTTATTAAAACAGAGTACATACAACAGAATAACAAATCGGCATCCAAATTAAATTTATCACATCTATTACCCCTTTAACTCCCCCTCCCGCCCCCCTCCCCCACCCCGGCAGCAACACTTCTCCCCGATACTACATCCCATATAGTACACACTTATAATACCCTTCAACTGTAGTATAGAACCATCCCGTTGTGCAGGAGGAACAACTAGTAACACAAATAAAACAAAACATACACATCAGAGGTCTCAGACGGCTATCCCGGTCCCAGACCCGTGTACTGGTCCATCACTCGTCCTATCCGCATTGCAGCCAAGGATACCATAGCTTCTCAAACATTGTAACATTCCCCCTTCTTTCATACACTCCCCGTTCCAGCTGAAGAATACACTTCACCCTTTTAATGTACTCTCCCCTGGTCGGGGGGTCTTTTTTAATCCAGGACCTGGCGATTAGCTTTCTTGCCGCATATAGCAGCCTAGCAATGACAATTTTCATAGTATTTTCCACCCCAAGCTCCTCAACATATCCCAATAGGCAGATCACTGGTTCCCTGGGGAGGACACACCCATATGTTCTTCCTATCTTGTGGATAACCTTAGTCCAAAAGGAGACCAGTCTCGGACAAGACCACATCATGTGAAAAATACCTGCGTCAGATCCCTGACACCTCGGACACTCCGAATTCCTTGTCAACCCCATTTTAAACATCAGTAAGGGAGACCTATATACCCGGTGAATCACGTATAGGTGAGATAGTCTGGCCGGTTCGCTCATGGAAAGTTTAGGGACATACTCCAGGATACTCTCCCACACCTCCTCCGTTATCGGCCCAACTTCCTCCTCCCATTTAGATTTAGCTTTAATTGGGTATTCTAACAGAAAGGTATGTAGTATATCTTTATAGGTGCCAGAAATGATCCCTTTAGTGCTTCCTCCGCCCTTACACACATACTCCAGTACCAGGTCAGTCTGTATGGCCACACTTTGTTTAGCCGCTTGGGCTGCAATCGCATGTTTTAATTGTCTGTAGTGGAGCCAGCCGGACGCCGGTAACTGAAACTCACTCTGTAACTGCGGGAACGATTTCACAATTCCTCCGTCCAATATCTGATGCATGTATATCACACCCTTGCGTCTCCACTCCTCAATATTCCCCATTTTCTGAATCTCCGGGAGATTACGGTTATCCCAGATAGGTGTAAACTTGGTTAACCGGGTCACCCCTCTCACCCTTTTCAGCCTATCCCAGGTCTTATTTATAAGTGCCATTGTAGGAGATGTTCTACCCAGGAGCCCCACCGCACCATCCTCTAGTCCCACCACACCATCCTCTAGTCCCACCGCACCATCCTCTAGTCCCACCGCACCATCCTCTAGTCCCATTACCAATGGACTTCTACCCACTATGTATTCCAGCACTTCTTTAATGCCCCCATCTTTCTCTCGATCAGACCAACCCCTGAGGTGTTGACATTGCGCCGCTATATAATACAATTCCGGATTTGGGATTGCTAGACCCCCCTCATCCTTCGGCCTTTGTAAAGTCTCTAATCGCACCCTAGGCTGCTTTTTACCCCACACCAGGTCCCTAAACAGCGAGTTTATCCCTTTAAATCTTTCCCTTGAAATACAAACAGGGGCATTGTGCAGTATGTATAGGAGTTTAGGCATTACTACCATCTTTAGCAAATTAACCCTTCCAACAACTGACAAATGTAGCTTGTTCCAGGCATCCACCTTGGTTCTCAATTTTTTAAGGAGCGGCCATAAGTTCACCTGTATGTATTTTTCTACTGGCAGAGATATCTGGATACCTAGATATTTAAATTCGTCCACATTCTTCAATTTGTTAGCCCCAGTATCCTCATTTGTCCAGGCTACTTCCCCATCCACCTTAAAGAGGCTCGATTTAGACCAATTAATGGTCAGTCCCGAAACTTCGCCAAATTTCTCTATTATCTGCATGGCATGATCCAATGAGGCTGACTGATCCCCCAAGAAAAGTAATAAATCGTCAGCATAAAGAGCTATTTTCTCCTCTAAATGCCCATACTTAAATCCATGGATCTCCTTTGTTTTCCTAATGGCCGCCGCCAGAGGCTCTATTGCAATAGCAAATAGGAGCGGCGATAGTGGGCAGCCCTGTCTCGTTCCCCGGTGCAACTCAAACGCTGAGGAGGTCATACCGTTAACTCTAACTTTAGCAGTAGGCCTATTATACAACAGCTGCACCCACTTTACAAACCTTGGGCCAAAACCCATATGCTGCAACACTTTCCACAGATACCCCCACTCAACACTATCGAACGCTTTCTGGGCATCTAACGAAGCGATCACCCTCCGGCCAGGGTTATCAGGCGGCAACTGTAGATTAAGGTACAATCTCCTGATATTAGCAGCTGTCGACCTATTGGCCATGAACCCTGATTGGTCCATATGGATTAGGTTAGATATAACTGTCAGCCGGTTTGACAACACCTTAGCCAGAAGCTTCACGTCCGCTGTTAATAACGAGATGGGTCTATATGAGTCTGGAAGCCTCGGATTTTTATCCTCCTTAGGAATTACTACTATTATTGCTTCTCTCATAGATTCAGGCAATACACCTTCCCCCTCCGCCACCTCAAAGACTTTCAATAGTTTGGGTAATAGGATTCCTTCTAACTGTTTATAAATTTCAACTGGTAGCCCGTCTGCTCCCGGTGCCTTGTCATTGCTCATGCCATGCAGAGCGCCCTCCAGTTCATCAATAGTAATAGGTGACTCCAGTTTATCTCTATCCGCCACAGACAACACCGGAAGCTCACCTCGCTCAAGAAATGAGTCCACCTCTTCCACCCTCATCTCTCCGCTAGAAGAATATAGCGTGCGATAGAAATCTTTAAAGACCCCAAGGATCTCCTCAACCTCAGTGACCTGTGTCCCCTCCACCTTGTCCATACCATGCACAAATGAACTACTCCTTTGAGCTGCAGCTATGACCGATAATAGATGACCAACTTTTTCCCCCTCCTCATAAAAATGCAATTTTTGGAATGCCTGCTTCCTTACCGCCTTCTCCAAAAGCATCTTATTAACCTGTTCATGCGCCTGCCTAAGATTTTGCTTCGCGTCCGTAGTAGTACTCCGGATTGCTTCCAGCTCTGCCTTATCTAAGGCCTCCAGGCTATCTTTCTCATCCTGCCTCGTCTGTGTTTTACGTTTACAGATATCCCTGAACAGGAGCCCCCTGAGGTATGCCTTCATCGCATCCCATACCACCAGCGGACCAGTGCTACCCTCGTTGTGGATAAAGAAATCCCCAAGATCCCGTTCTATATTCCCCATATTAATATGACGGATCCATGTTGGATGAAGCTTCCACTCTCCCCTCCTTCCCCCTGTCAGTGTCCCCCGTCGTATGGACACTAGAATCGGGCTATGATCTGAAATCACTCTTGTCAGATATTGCACGTCGCTTATCATTGCATCCATCAGATCACTAGCTAGAGCCATGTCAATGCGGGACAGAGTGTTATGTGAAGCCGAATAACAAGAGAAGCAGGATACCCTCCCATTCCTCACTCGCCAGGCATCCACCATTCCAAGTTCCCCAATAAGAGTGCCAAACGAAGTCATACAACTATCCTGGAGGTATACTACTCCTATCCCAGTACAGGTCTATCACATTATTAAAGTCCCCCACCAGTAAAAAAGGGATTACTCCCCCCTTCTCAGAGAACTCCCTTATCTCCCTTAGTTTGGTGCACTTATATGGAGGTGGTATATATATTGCAGCTATACACATGAGTCTGCCAAATATTTTACACTTGACGGCCACACACTGTCCCTCTTTATCCACATACACTTCTATCTCTTCATATTGCACAGAGTTATGGATCAGCAGTGATACACCCCTTGCATAGTTGGAAAAGGTGGAGTGATAGGCCTTCTGCACCCATCTCCTATTTAAAACATGTGTTGTCTCCTTTGTTAGATGCGTTTCTAGTAGACATATTACTGACGGGTTCTGGTCTTGAACATATTTAATTATTGCCGCTCTCCTAGACCTATCTGATAACCCTCTAATATTCCAACTCAACACCTTAATTCTATCCCCCATTATCCCACCCGGTAAAACCATCAAACCTTGTAGTATCTCCCCATGCTGCCTCTACCCTACCCCTTTCCCCCCTCCCCCCCTGCTCCCCTCCCCTCCTACTCCCCACCACTTCCTGTTTTCGAGTACTCCCGTGAAGCATCGGGTTTTCCAAACCTGGTCCATAATCCCTACTAAATTCCCCCCTACCTCCCTCGCCTTCCCCTCTTAGACACATTTTAAAACTCGTCCCTTTTCCAACAATTCTCCACTCCCCCCCTTTCTATGTATAATCATATTCCACTCAACCAATATAACAGTAAAATGGCGAACAGTAATTGAACTGGAATCTCAAATTGTAAATACCCCCACCGCGCCAAATTAGGCAGTCCCCATGTCCTGCGAAGCTCACATCAAACCCTTCACATTCCCCCTGCATACTACCTCAATCCCAAAGGGAAGGAGAAAAAAAAAAAAAAAAAAAAGAAAAAACAAGAAGGGTCCCCTGTAAGCTCCTAAGGATGTTGTAGAGCCTCAGCCGGCCTCCTCCAACACACTGCAGATTCAGACAGTCAGCTCATTCCTTCAAACGGATCCGCTTTTCGTTTGCGTCCAACCACTGCATGGCTTCCTCTGGAGTTGTAAAAAAGTGCACCCGCTCCAACGCCGTCACTCTTAGCTTTGCCGGGAACATCATTGAGTATTGCACCCCCATCTCTCGCAGGCGCCTCTTTACTCCTGTAAAAGTCATACGTAGCTTTTGAACAGAAATGGAGTAGTCCGGGTATATGGAAATTCTCTGGCCGTCAATCATAAGATCCTCCATGTCTCTTGCCTTTCACAGTATAGTGTCCCTGTCTCTGTAGTTGAGGAGCTTGGCTAGCATAGTGCGAGGGCCCCTGCCTGCTGGTTGTGGCTGCATCGGGACTCTGTGTGCACGTTCCACAGCATAGAGCTTGGATAAGACATTAGCACCCATTTTCCCCCTGAGCCAGTCTTCTACATATTCAGTAGGGTTTCTTCCTTCCGCTTTCTCAGGGATGCCGACAATTCGGATGTTACTTCTTCTAGAGCGGTTCTCTAAATCATCATTTTTTGCCGTGATTTCAGCTATCTGCTGTGCAAATGTTTTTTCAGACTTTTGTAGTTTTGTAATATGATCCTCTGTTATCCCCACTCTCTCCTCTACAGCCGTTGTTCTCAGATCTGCTTTCTTGAGGTCTTTCTTAATGTCAGCAACCTCTGCCTGTAATCCCTTAACTTGCTTCGTCAGCGAAGTCAGAGCCTCTTTACAAAAAGACACCACTGCAAAAATGTCCTTTAAAGTGGGGTTTTCTGGAGCCTGGTCTGCACTATGTGCTTCCTCTACTTCTCCTGTCTTATCTTGCTGCTATTCACCATCCCCCATCTCATCAGAGCTGGCATTATCTTCTCCCTCCTCACCTCTGTTATCTGTATGCTGATGTGATTTCTCTGAAGTCCGGGCAAATTTCTCCAGCCTTGCCGCGACCTGCATCCTCTCCTGACAGGCTGCATTCACTTTCTCAGCTTCCTGCCTTATCATGGCACCATCCTGAGAGCTGGGGACTTTCCCGCCTCCATTATCTTTTTGCCTGTGACGGACCATGGCACCTCTCTGCATCCACCAGACTCACTCCAGATAAGTCCTCACCACCTTATCTTCCTGACAGCGGCTGAGGCAGTGATAACAGCGGTATTCAGGGATTTATCAAGGGAGTTTGCAGGAGAGCTCCACAAACACGTCTCTTCACATTGCCGTCCAGGCCACGCCCCCCCAGTGTGTCCACCCATACCCTGTATACACCGCACCTATATACAGCGTGTCCACCCATATCCTGTATACACCGCACCTCTATACAGCGTGTCCACCCATATCCTGTATACACCGCACCTATATACAGTGTGTCCACCCATATCCTGTATACACCGCACCTCTATACAGCGTGTCCACCCATATCCTGTATACACCGCACCTATATACAGTGTGTCCACCCATACCCTGTATACACCGCACCTATATACAGCGTGTCCACCCATATCCTGTATACACCGCACCTCTATACAGCGTGTCCACCCATATCCTGTATACACCGCACCTATATACAGTGTGTCCACCCATATCCTGTATACACCGCACCTCTATACAGCGTGTCCACCCATATCCTGTATACACCGCACCTATATACAGCGTGTCCACCCATATCCTGTATACACCGCACCTATATACCGCGTGTCCACCCATATACTGTATACACCGCACCTCTATACAGCGTGTCCACCCATATCCTGTATACACTGCACTTATATACAGCGTGTCCACCCATATCCTGTATACACCGCACCTATATACCGCGTGTCCACCCATATCCTGTATACACCGCACCTATATACAGTGTGTCCACGCATATCCTGTATTCACCGCACCTATATACAGCGTGTCCACCCATATCCTGTATACACCGCACCTATATACAGTGTGTCCACCCATATCCTGTATACACCGCACCTATATACAGTGTGTCCACCCATATCCTGTATACACCGCACCTATATACAGCGTGTCCACCCATATCCTGTATACACCGCACCTATATACCGCGTGTCCACCCATATCCTGTATACACCGCACCTATATACAGTGTGTCCACGCATATCCTGTATTCACCGCACCTATATACAGCGTGTCCACCCATATCCTGTATACACCGCACCTATATACAGTGTGTCCACCCATATCCTGTATACACCGCACCTATATACAGCGTGTCCACCCCTATCCTGTATACACCGCACCTATATACAGCGTGTCCACCCATATCCTGTATACACCGCACTTATATACAGTTTGTCCACCCATATCCTGTATACACCACACCTATATACAGTGTGTCCACCCATATCCTGTATACACCGCACCTATATACAGTATGTCCACCCATATCCTTTATACACCGCACCTATATACAGCGTGTCCACCCATATCCTGTATACACCGCACCTATATACAGCGTGTCCACCCATCTCCTGTATACACCGCACCTATATACAGCGTGTCCACCCATCTCCTGTATACACCGCACCTATATACAGTGTGTCCACCCATCTCCTGTATACGCCGCTCCTATATACAGCGTGTCTACTCATATCCTGTATACACCGCACCTATATACAGCGTGTCCACCCATCTCCTGTATACACCGCACCTATATACAGTGTGTCCACCCATCTCCTGTATACACCGCACCTATATACAGTGTGTCCACCCATCTCCTGTATACACCGCTCCTATATACAGTGTGTCCACCCATATCCTGTATACACCGCACCTATATACAGTGTGTCCACCCATCTCCTGTATACACCGCACCTATATACAGTGTGTCCACCCATATCCTGTATACAGCGCACCTATATACAGTGTGTCCACCCATATCCTGTATACACCGCACCTATATACAGTGTGTCCACCCATATCCTGTATACACCGCACCTATATACAGTGTGTCCACCCATATCCTGTATACACCGCACCTATATACAGTGTGTCCACCCACATCCTGTATACACCGCACCTCTATACAGTGTGTCCACCCATATCCTGTATACACCGCACCTATATACAGTGTGTCCCCCCATATCCTATATACACCGCACCTATATACAGCGTGTCCACCCATATCCTGTATACACTGCACCTATATACAGTGTGTCCACCCATATCCTATATACACCACACCTATATACAGTGTGTCCACCCATATCCTGTATACACCGCACCTATATACAGTGTGTCCACTCCTATCCTGTATACACCGCACCTATATACAGTGTGTCCACCCCTATCATGTATACACCGCACCTATATACAGTGTGTCCACCCATATACTGTATACACCGCACCTATATACACTGTGTCCACCCATATCCTGTATACACCGCACCTATATACAGTGTGTCCACCCATATCCTGTATACACTGCACCTATATACAGTGTGTCCACCCATATCCTGTATACACCGCATCTATATACAGCGTGTCCACCCGAATGCTGTATACACCGCAACTATATAAAGTGTGTCCACCCCTATCATGTATACACTGCACCTATATACAGTGTGTCCACCCGTATCCTGTATACACCGCACCTCTATACAGTGTGTCCACCCATATCCTGTATACACCTCACCTATATACAGTGTGTCCACGCATATCCTGTATACACCGCACCTATATACAGTGTGTCCACCCATATCCTGTATACATCGCACCTATATACAGAGTGTCCACCCATATCCTGTATACACCGCACCTATATACAGCGTGTCCACCCATATCCTGTATACACCGCACCTATATACAGTGTGTCCACCCATATCCTGTATACACCGCACCTATATACAGTGTGTCCACGCATATCCTGTATACACCGCACCTATATACAGTGTGTCCACCCATATCCTGTATACATCGCACCTATATACAGAGTGTCCACCCATATCCTGTATACACCGCACCTATATACCGCATGTCCACCCATATCCTGTATACACCGCACCTATATACAGTGTGTCCACCCATATCCTGTATACACCGCACCTCTATACAGCGTGTCCACCCATATCCTGTATACACCGCACCTATATACAGCGTGTCCACCCATATCCTGTATACACCGCACCTATATACAGTGTGTCCACCCATATCCTGTATACACCGCACCTATATACAGCGTGTCCACCCATATCCTGTATACACCGCACCTATATACCGCATGTCCACCCATATCCTGTATACACCGCACCTATATACAGTGTGTCCACCCATATCCTGTATACACCGCACCTCTATACAGCGTGTCCACCCATATCCTGTATACACCGCACCTATATACAGCGTGTCCACCCATATCCTGTATACACCGCACCTATATACAGTGTGTCCACCCATATCCTGTATACACCGCACCTATATACAGTGTGTCCACGCATATCCTGTATACACCGCACCTATATACAGCGTGTCCACCCATATCCTGTATACACCGCACCTATATACCGCATGTCCACCCATATCCTGTATACACCGCACCTATATACAGTGTGTCCACCCATATCCTGTATACACCGCACCTCTATACAGCGTGTCCACCCATATCCTGTATACACCGCACCTATATACAGCGTGTCCACCCATATCCTGTATACACCGCACCTATATACAGCGTGTCCACCCATATCCTGTATACACCGCACCTATATACAGTGTGTCCACCCATATCCTGCATACACCGCACCTATATACAGCGTGTCCACCCATATCCTGTATACACCGCACCTATATACCGCGTGTCCACCCATATCCTGTATACACCGCACCTATATACAGTGTGTCCACGCATATCCTGTATACACCGCACCTATATACAGTGTGTCCACCCATATCCTGTATACACCGCACCTATATACAGCGTGTCCACCCATATCCTGTATACACCGCACCTATATACAGCGTGTCCACCCATATCCTGTATACACCGCACCTATATACCGCATGTCCACCCATATCCTGTATACACCGCACCTATATACAGTGTGTCCACCCATATCCTGTATACACCGCACCTCTATACAGCGTGTCCACCCATATCCTGTATACACCGCACCTATATACAGCGTGTCCACCCATATCCTGTATACACCGCACCTATATACAGTGTGTCCACCCATATCCTGTATACACCGCACCTATATACAGTGTGTCCACCCATATCCTGTATACACCGCACCTATATACAGCGTGTCCACCCATATCCTGTATACACCGCACCTATATACCGCGTGTCCACCCATATCCTGTATACACCGCACCTATATACAGTGTGTCCACGCATATCCTGTATACACCGCACCTATATACAGCGTGTCCACCCATATCCTGTATACACCGCACCTATGTACAGTGTGTCCACCCATATCCTGTATACACCGCACCTATATACAGTGTGTCCACTCCTATCCTGTATACACCGCACCTATATACAGTGTGTCCACCCACATCCTGTATACACCGCACCTATATACATTGTGTGCACCCATATCCTGTATACACAGCACCTATATAGTGTGTCCACCCATATCCTGTATACACCGCACCTATATACAGTGTGTCCACCCATATCCTGTATACACCGCACCTCTATACAATGTGTCCACCCATATCCTGTATACACTGCACCTATATACAGTGTGTGCACCCATATCCTGTATACACCGCACCTATATACCGTGTTTCCACCCATATCCTGTATACACCGCACCTATATACCGTGTGTCCACCCATGTCCTGTATACACCGCACCTATATACAGTGTGTACACCCATAGCCTGTATACACCGCACCTATATACAGTGCGTCCCCCCATATCCTGTATACACTGCACCTATATACAGTGCGTCCACCCATATCCTGTATACACTGCACCTATGTACAGTGTGTCCACCCATATCCTGTATACACCGCACCTATATACAGTGTGTCCACCCATATCCTGTATACACCGCACCTATATACAGTGTGTCCACCCATATCCTGTATACACCGCACCTATATACAGCGTGTCCACCCATATCCTGTATACACCGCACCTATATACAGCGTGTCCACCCATATCCTGTATACACCGCACCTATATACAGTGTGTCCACCCATATCCTGTATACACTGCACCTATATACAGCGTGTCCACCCATATCCTGTATACACCGCACCTATATACAGTGTGTCCACTCCTATCCTGTATACACCGCACCTATATACAGTGTGTCCACCCATATCCTGTATACACCGCACCTATATACAGCGTGTCCACCCATATCCTGTATACACCGCACCTATATACAGCGTGTCCACCCATATCCTGTATACACCGCACCTATATACAGTGTGTCCACCCATATCCTGTATACACTGCACCTATATACAGCGTGTCCACCCATATCCTGTATACACCGCACCTATATACAGTGTGTCCACTCCTATCCTGTATACACCGCACCTATATACAGTGTGTCCACCCACATCCTGTATACACCACACCTATATACATTGTGTGCACCCATATCCTGTATACACAGCACCTATATACAGTGTGTCCACCCATATCCTGTCCACCGCCAGTAACTTGAGAATGGCGGCAGCTATAGGCATAGAAGTGGTGTCTAGGTATAGTAAAGTAGCCATGCGCTACGCAATGAAACCACCTATAGCGCCACCTGGTGGAAGACAACGGCGTTAGCATTTTTATTTCGAAAACAGAACGAGATAGAGAAAATTCAATACGAATCCACCCCTTATATACAGAAATGCTGTGATTAGAAGGTGTAACACTCACAAGGCTGCGGACGAGAAGCCACACCTCATGGAGGCCGCCTACAAGTCATTGGGTGTGGAGGCTGCAGGGAGTGGCCTCCGCTCTCCTGACCTCACCCCACTGCACTTCTTTCTGTGAGGCCACATCACACAGCAGCGACCCCTCCCCCAACACTGCAGGACCTACCACCGCGTATCACACATGCCTGTGCAAACGTGTCACCTGCCATATTACACAGCGTGCAACAAGATACAGTATGCTGTGCAGAGTCCAGATGTGCATTGCAGCCAGATACAGTATGCTGTGCAGAGTCCAGATGTGCATTGCAGCAAGATACAGTATGCTGTGCAGAGGCCAGATGTGCATTGCAGCAAGATACAGTATGCTGTGCAGAGGCCAGATGTGCATTGCAGCAAGATACAGTATGCTGTGCAGAGGCCAGATGTGCATTGCAGCAAGATACAGTATGCTGTGCAGAGGCCAGATGTGCATTGCAGCAAGATACAGTATGCTGTGCAGAGGCCAGATGTGCATTGCAGCAAGATACAGTATGCTGTGCAGAGGCCAGATGTGCATTGCAGCCAGATACAGTATGCTGTGCAGAGGCCAGATGTGCATTGCAGCAAGATACAGTATGCTGTGCAGAGTCCAGATGTGCATTGCAGCCAGATACAGTATGCTGTGCAGAGGCCAGATGTGCATTGCAGCCAGATACAGTGTGCTGTGCAGAGGCCAGATGTGCATTGCAGCCAGATACAGTATGCTGTGCAGAGGCCAGATGTGCATTGCAGCAAGATACAGTATGCTGTGCAGAGGCCAGATGTGCATTGCAGCAAGATACAGTATGCTGTGCAGAGGCCAGATGTGCATTGCAGCAAGATACAGTATGCTGTGCAGAGGCCAGATGTGCATTGCAGCAAGATACAGTATGCTGTGCAGAGGCCAGATGTGCACTGCAGCCAGATACAGTATGCTGTGCAGAGGCCAGATGTGCATTGCAGCCAGATACAGTATGCTGTGCAGAGTCCAGATGTGCATTGCAGCCAGATACAGTATGCTGTGCAGAGGCCAGATGTGCATTGCAGCAAGATACAGTATGCTGTGCAGAGGCCAGATGTGCATTGCAGCAAGATACAGTATGCTGTGCAGAGTCCAGATGTGCATTGCAGCCAGATACAGTATGCTGTGCAGAGGCCAGATGTGCATTGCAGCAAGATACAGTATGCTGTGCAGAGTCCAGATGTGCATTGCAGCAAGATACAGTATGCTGTGCAGAGGCCAGATGTGCATTGCAGCAAGATACAGTATGCTGTGCAGAGGCCAGATGTGCATTGCAGCCAGATACAGTATGCTGTGCAGAGGCCAGATGTGCATTGCAGCCAGATACAGTATGCTGTGCAGAGTCCAGATGTGCATTGCAGCCAGATACAGTATGCTGTGCAGAGGCCAGATGTGCATTGCAGCAAGATACAGTATGCTGTGCAGAGGCCAGATGTGCATTGCAGCCAGATACAGTATGCTGTGCAGAGGCCAGATGTGCATTGCAGCAAGATACAGTATGCTGTGCAGAGGCCAGATGTGCATTGCAGCCAGATACAGTATGCTGTGCAGAGGCCAGATGTGCATTGCAGCAAGATACAGTATGCTGTGCAGAGGCCAGATGTGCATTGCAGCAAGATACAGTATGCTGTGCAGAGGCCAGATGTGCATTGCAGCCAGATACAGTATGCTGTGCAGAGGCCAGATGTGCATTGCAGCAAGATACAGTATGCTGTGCAGAGGCCAGATGTGCATTGCAGCAAGATACAGTATGCTGTGCAGAGGCCAGATGTGCATTGTCGCAAGATATAGTATGCTGTGCAGAGGTCAGATGTGCATTGCAGCCAGATACAGTATGCTGTGCAGAGTCCAGATGTGCATTGCAGCAAGATACAGTATGCTGTGCAGAGGCCAGATGTGCATTGCAGCCAGATACAGTATGCTGTGCAGAGGCCAGATGTGCATTGCAGCAAGATACAGTATGCTGTGCAGAGTCCAGATGTGCATTGCAGCCAGATACAGTATGCTGTGCAGAGGCCAGATGTGCATTGCAGCCAGATACAGTATGCTGTGCAGAGGCCAGATGTGCATTGCAGCCAGATACAGTATGCTGTGCAGAGGCCAGATGTGCATTGCAGCAAGATACAGTATGCTGTGCAGAGGCCAGATGTGCATTGCAGCAAGATACAGTATGCTGTGCAGAGGCCAGATGTGCATTGCAGCCAGATACAGTATGCTGTGCAGAGTCCAGATGTGCATTGCAGCCAGATACAGTATGCTGTGCAGAGTCCAGATGTGCATTGCAGCCAGATACAGTATGCTGTGCAGAGGCCAGATGTGCATTGCAGCCAGATACAGTATGCTGTGCAGAGGCCAGATGTGCACAGCAGCCAGATACAGTATGCTGTGCAGAGTCCATATGTGCATTGCAGCAAGATACAGTATGCTGTGCAGAGGCCAGATGTGCATTGCAGCCAGATACAGTATGCTGTGCAGAGTCCAGATGTGCATTGCAGCCAGATACAGTATGCTGTGCAGAGGCCAGATGTGCATTGCAGCCAGATACAGTATGCTGTGCAGAGGCCAGATGTGCATTGCAGCCAGATACAGTATGCTGTGCAGAGGCCAGATGTGCATTGCAGCCAGATACAGTATGCTGTGCAGAGGCCAGATGTGCATTGCAGCAAGATACAGTATGCTGTGCAGAGCCCAGATGTGCATTGCAGCAAGATACAGTATGCTGTGCAGAGTCCAGATGTGCATTGCAGCAAGATACAGTATGCTGTGCAGAGGCCAGATGTGCATTGCAGCCAGATACAGTATGCTGTGCAGAGGCCAGATGTGCATTGCAGCAAGATACAGTATGCTGTGCAGAGGCCAGATGTGCATTGCAGCCAGATACAGTATGCTGTGCAGAGTCCAGATGTGCATTGCAGCCAGATACAGTATGCTGTGCAGAGCCCAGATGTGCATTGCAGCAAGATACAGTATGCTGTGCAGAGTCCAGATGTGCATTGCAGCAAGATACAGTATGCTGTGCAGAGGCCAGATGTGCATTGCAGCCAGATACAGTATGCTGTGCAGAGGCCAGATGTGCATTGCAGCAAGATACAGTATGCTGTGCAGAGGACAGATGTGCATTGCAGCCAGATACAGTATGCTATGCAGAGTCCAGATGTGCATTGCAGCCAGATACAGTATGCTGTGCAGAGGCCAGATGTGCATTGCAGCAAGATACAGTATGCTGTGCAGAGGCCAGATGTGCATTGCAGCCAGATACAGTATGCTGTGCAGAGGCCAGCTGAGCATTGCAGCAAGATACAGTATGCTGTGCAGAGGCCAGATGTGCATTGCAGCCAGATACAGTATGCTGTGCAGTGGCCAGATGTGCATTGCAGCCAGATACAGTATGCTGTGCAGAGGCCAGATGTGCATTGCAGCAAGATACAGTATGCTGTGCAGAGGCCAGATGTGCATTGCAGCCAGATACAGTATGCTGTGCAGAGGCCAGATGTATATTGCAGCCAGATACAGTATGCTGTGCAGAGGCCAGATGTGCATTGCAGCAAGATACAGTATGCTGTGCAGAGGCCAGATGTGCATTGCAGCCAGATACAGTATGCTGTGCAGAGTCCAGATGTGCATTGCAGCCAGATACAGTATGCTGTGCAGAGGCCAGATGTGCATTGCAGCAAGATACAGTATGCTGTGCAGAGGCCAGATGTGCATTGCAGCCAGATACAGTATGCTGTGCAGAGGCCAGATGTGCATTGCAGCAAGATACAGTATGCTGTGCAGAGGCCAGATGTGCATTGCAGCCAGATACAGTATGCTGTGCAGAGGCCAGATGTGCATTGCAGCTAGATACAGTATGCTGTGCAGAGGCCAGATGTGCATTGCAGCAAGATACAGTATGCTGTGCAGAGCCCAGATGTGCATTGCAGCAAGATACAGTATGCTGTGCAGAGGCCAGATGTGCATTGCAGCCAGATACAGTATGCTGTGCAGAGGCCAGATGTGCATTGCAGCAAGATACAGTATGCTGTGCAGAGGCCAGATGTGCATTGCAGCCAGATAAGTATGCTGTGCAGAGTCCAGATGTGCATTGCAGCCAGATACAGTATGCTGTGCAGAGGCCAGATGTGTATTGCAGCCAGATACAGTATGCTGTGCAGAGGCCAGATGTGCATTGCAGCCAGATACATTATGCTGTGCAGAGGCCAGATGTGCATTGCAGCCAGATACAGTATGCTGTGCAGAGGCCAGATGTGCATTGCAGCAAGATACAGTATGCTGTGCAGAGGCCAGATGTGCATTGCAGCCAGATACAGTATGCTGTGCAGAGGCCAGATGTGCATTGCAGCCAGATATAGTATGCTGTGCAGAGGCCAGATGTGTATTGCAGCCAGATACAGTATGCTGTGCAGAGGCCAGATGTGCATTGCAGCCAGATACAGTATGCTGTGCAGAGCCCAGATGTGCAATGCAGCCAGATACAGTATGCTGTGCAGAGGCCAGATGTGCATTGCTGCCAGATACAGTATGCTGTGCAGAGGCCAGATGTGCATTGCAGCCAGATACAGTATGCTGTGCAGAGCCCAGATGTGCATTACAGCCATATACAGTATGCTGTGCAGAGGCCAGATGTGCATTACAGCAAGATACAGTATGCTGTGCAGAGCCCAGATGTGCATTGCAGCCAGATACAGTATGCTGTGCAGAGGCCAGATGTGCATTGCAGCTAGATACAGTATGCTGTGCAGAGCCCAGATGTGCATTGCAGCAAGATACAGTATGCTGTGCAGAGGCCAGATGTGCATTGCTGCCAGATACAGTATGCTGTGCAGAGGCCAGATGTGCATTGCTGCCAGATACAGTATGCTGTGCAGAGTCCAGATGTGCATTGCAGCCAGATACAGTATGCTGTGCAGAGGCCAGATGTGCATTACAGCAAGATACAGTATGCTGTACAGAGCCCAGATGTGCATTGCTGCCAGATACAGTATGCTGTGCAGAGGCCAGATGTGCATGACTGATGGACTAGTGAATTGCGCTCCTGGTAACCTAATAAATAAGACACCACACACTGCGTGACATGGATTAAAATTTTGGCCACAGCAGCCCTTTATTTTTTATAAGAAAAACATCAACAAGAAAAACAAGATTATCGGCCCAGAGATGTGGTTGTTATAAATCCCAGCCCCATATCCCCCTCCGCCGTGTACACCTAGCTCAAGGGGGAATCTGGGTATACCCCTTGATCATTTTCCTTGTGTCCGCTGAGCTCCTCCCCAGGGACCCATCTATTCCACTGTCCACTGAGCTCCTCCCCAGGGACCCATATTCCACTGTCCGCTGAGCTCTGGCCCAGGGACCCCATTAAAAACATAATTCTCCAACCAACAAAGAGGGGGTTTAAACAACCACATCCCGCCGCCAAATGCTGCTGTAACATACAATATTAAAATGTTAATACAATATTAATATGTTGATATGACATTGTCAATTTGGATACATTACTGATAACAATTGATACAATACTAATAATGTTGATAAAATACCGATGATGTTGAATACCAAAACATTGTTAGAATATTGACAGTGTTGCAATGTCCTGATATTGATACATTTCCCTTTATTATAGGGAGGGTGGGTGGGACAACTGCTGGTTCAGTCTTTGAGTCCAGGACAAAGGAATGACACCTTAACATGGGACCTATTTCTTATATGGCCCCCCCCCCGTCTCTCCTCCTGCTCGCTGACCCCCCACCACATTCCTTAGGTAAAAACCCCATCCCTTACTCCTTAACCCTTTCCTGGATCTATCACTGCCTCAGTCATGTACGTTACGGCTATCTGCCTTCACTCTGCTTGACTGATGGACTAGTGAATTGCGCTCCTGGTAACCTAATAAATAAGACACCACACACTGCGTGACATGGATTAAAATTTTGGCCACAGCAGCCCTTTATTTTTTATAAGAAAAACATCAACAAGAAAAACAAGATTATCGGCCCAGAGATGTGGTTGTTATAAATCCCAGCCCCATATCCCCCTCCGCCGTGTACACCTAGCTCAAGGGGGAATCTGGGTATACCCCTTGATCATTTTCCTTGTGTCCGCTGAGCTCCCCCCCAGGGACCCATCTATTCCACTGTCCACTGAGCTCCTCCCCAGGGACCCATATTCCACTGTCCGCTGAGCTCTGGCCCAGGGACCCCATTAAAAACATAATTCTCCAACCAACAAAGAGGGGGTTTAAACAACCACATCCCGCCAAGACTCGCTCTTGTGACACCTTACAAGAGTGAGTTCCTCCACAACTTAATGGCTCGTTCTACTCCTTCTTGTATTCCCAACATCCATATATCAATGCCAATGTCATTAAGATGTACCTTATCATCTCTCCAAAAATGTTCCTTTGTATTTTCCAGCATCTGGTGACGTATGGCCACCCCTCCGTTTTCCAACACAAATTTTGTTATTTTTTTATTAACCTTTATCCTTGTATTATTGATGCGAGCCACTGATCGCGCTGTTCTCCACATTTGTCTAGCTACTATATCCGACCAGACCACCACTGTTTCTGGGTAAGACCTCCATAAATTCAACATATCGAGCTTTATGTTCCTAACTAAATGTCTTGATGTTCTTATTGCTAAATCATTACCACCTAAATGGATAAGTAAGACGTCCGGGGGGCGGTAGAACTCCACATGATACTGGATTTCTTTTAACAGCTGATGCCACTGCATTCCCCTCTTTCCTATCCATGTCACCCGTGCCAAGGAACTGGGCAACCCCAACTGTTTGCCATTAGGCCTGACTGCTGCACGTAAGGCCCCCCAAAAAACAAATGAATGTCCCATGATCCAAACCAGGCATTGCTGTTCAGCTAAAACAAAAACACAATTATCACACAATTGTCTAAATGAAGACACAACTACTATAAGATTACCAAAATGTACACATATATATACATGTACGCCATTTATAATAAATGCAATCTAATGTAGCTCTTAAATCTGCTCGATTCCCATCTCCCGATTTTTTTAACTATGTCAGGCTCTAAGCCCCATCTAGCAGCTTCTGTGGCTGCTCCTATCCTAAATGAGTGTGAAGTGAATGCATTTGGAGACTCTCCCAATATTGTCAGGCATTTTTTAAGAACTGCTGTGAATTGAAATTGTGACAATGACTTACAATCCTCATGAATTAGTAATGAACCTTGGATATTTGGCCTTCTTGAGACATAGTTTCTAAAACAGATGACCGGGCCGGCCCTGGAACCGCTTAAAGGAAACAATGTGATCCATTTTCCTCTACCCTGTTGATCAGTTTTTGACTTTGCCAGAAAACATTCCAATCTGTCTGTGTACTGATGCATGTCCTCAGCTTGTAGACCCCCTCTGTCTGTGTACTGATGCATGTCCTCAGCTTGTAGACCCCCTCTGTCTGTGTACTGATGCATGTCCTCAGCTTGTAGACCCCGTTTGTCTGTGTACTGATGCACGTCCTCGGCTTGTAGACCCCGTCTGTCTGTGTACTGATGCACGTCCTCGGCTTGTAGACCCCGTCTGTCTGTGTACTGATGCACGTCCTCGGCTTGTAGACCCCCTCTGTCTGTGTACTGATGCATGTCCTCAGCTTGTAGACCCCCTCTGTCTGTGTACTGATGCATGTCCTCAGCTTGTAGACCCCCTCTGTCTGTGTACTGATGCATGTCCTCAGCTTGTAGACCCCGTTTGTCTGTGTACTGATGCACGTCCTCGGCTTGTAGACCCCGTCTGTCTGTGTACTGATGCACGTCCTCAGCTTGTAGACCCCGTCTGTCTGTGTACTGATGCACGTCCTCGGCTTGTAGACCCCGTCTGTCTGTGTACTGATGCACGTCCTCGGCTTGTAGACCCCGTCTGTCTGTGTACTGATGCACGTCCTCGGCTTGTAGACCCCCTCTGTCTGTGTACTGATGCACGTCCTCGGCTTGTAGACCCCGTCTGTCTGTGTACTGATGCACGTCCTCAGCTTGTAGACCCCCTCTGTCTGTGTACTGATGCACGTCCTCAGCTTGTAGACCCCCTCTGTCTGTGTACTGATGCACGTCCTCAGCTTGTAGACCCCGTCTGTCTGTGTACTGATGCATGTCCTCGGCTTGTAGACCCCGTCTGTCTGTGTACTGATGCATGTCCTCAGCTTGTAGACCCCGTCTGTCTGTGTACTGATGCACGTCCTCGGCTTGTAGACCCCCTCTGTCTGTGTACTGATGCATGTCCTCAGCTTGTAGACCCCGTCTGTCTGTGTACTGATGCATGTCCTCAGCTTGTAGACCCCCTCTGTCTGTGTACTGATGCACGTCCTCGGCTTGTAGACCCCCTCTGTCTGTGTACTGATGCATGTCCTCAGCTTGTAGACCCCCACTTCTGGTGGAGCTACTCGACACTAACTCGCTGATTCTAAAAGCTCCAAAAAAGGCCAGTGTGAATGCACAACTAAAGAGTAACACTTCAAACGGACTGCTCCAGACTCGGCCTCGTACACTCAGTATCTGCTGCAATAACTGGAAAGAAATCGGACGCCGTTTATCTCTGGTCTTCTTACAACTTTTCCTGTAACCCTTTAGGGCCTGCTTAACTAAAAAATGCTTTGTGTAATCAGTGACGTCGTGCAACTTAAACCAAAAAGCTAATCCAGACATTTTACTATCAATACTGGACAATGAAGTACCGTCCACAAAGGCCCTGCTAATGTAAAATAACAACAAGGAAACATTGTCATGTACACTGGCATCATGTGCCACTAGAGCACACAAGTCTTCCCATTCCCTCCATGCTGACTGGTACCTCTGCCATGTGCTTACACCCACAGACCGTTCTATCAGAGCGTATGCGGTGTCACTGGCAGTGACCACAGAAAATCCGGACACTTCTTGCCTTGTACCTCTGCCATCGGGGCTAACGAACGGAATCTGTCCCACTGAAAACGAGACAGAGCATCAGCCACAGAATTGCAAACACCGGGGACATGCACAGCTGTAATCTGACAATTTGACTTTAAACAGCGCAGCACTAGATGACGCAGCAACGTAACAACAGGCAGGGAAGAAGCTGATTGTTTGTTGATGACTTCTACAACTCCCAAGTTATCACAATGAAATCTCACTTTTCGGTTTTGGAAAATATTGCACCAAATTTCACAAGCAACCACTATGGGGAACAATTCAAGGAGTACTAAGTTTCGTGTTAACCCATTGTTTCTCCAACTCTCTGGCCACCTATCTGCACACCACTGTCCAGAACAATATGCACCAAAACCAGTTGACCCCGCTGCATCAGTGTGGATGTCTAGATCAAAATTTGAAACCGGTGGTCTGATCCACAATGACCTCCCATTAAACTCCATTAAGAACTGTTCCCATACCGCCAGATCGTCCTTTAATGTTCTAGCCAGCCGCACAAAGTGATGTGGAAAGGTTATGCCTGAGGTAGCTGCAGCTAGGCGCCTACAAAAAACTCTACCCATTGGAATAATGCGACACGCAAAGTTCATTTTTCCTAACAGCGATTGTAGATCCTTTAATCTGATCTTACGGTGAGATCTAGCTTCTCTGACTGCCTCCAGCAGATCACTGACCTTGTCATCCGGTAATCTGCACTCCATGGCCTCACTGTCAATCAAAATTCCTAAAAACTTGATAAGTGTAGACGGGCCTTCTGTTTTATCTGATGCTAACGGTACTCCGAAACACTTAAAAACCGACTGAATCGCTGCCAATAATGAAGCACAAACAAATGACTTTGGTGGACCAATACATAGGAAATCATCTAGATAATGCAGGACAGAACGCACGCCGGCTTCCTTCTTTACTACCCACTCCAAAAATGTGCTAAATGATTCAAACAAGGAGCATGAGATGGAGCAGCCCATCGGTAACACAAGTCTACATAAAACCTGCCACTGACAACCCAAGAGATGGAAGCTTTCTGGATGGACTGGTAAGAGTCTAAAGGCAGCTTCAATGTCTGTTTTTGCCATTAAAGCTCCTCTGCCGTACTTCTGTACCCATGCAATCGCTGTATCAAATGAAGTATACGAGACTGTGCAAAGTTCCTGATCGATTCCATCATTAACTGAGCTTCCATGAGGGAAGGACAGATGATGGATCAGCCTAAACTTATTGGGTTCCTTCTTTGGGACCACCCCCAATGGAGAGACCCTTAAGTTTTCTATTGGCATTTTGGGGATGGACCTGCCATGCGGCCCAGGTCAATTTCTTTGTTTAGTTTTATGGAGACAATGTGAGAATATGTATAAGCTGAAGCAAGGTTACGAGAACAGGTTAATGGGCCTGAAGTAGATGGGATCTTAAAACCTTCTGAGAAACCCTCCCCCAGCAATTGTGCTGCTTTTCTATCTGGGTACCTGCTTAGATAGCCCACCATCTCCCCGAGTCTAATTGGGGTTTCCCCCTTTTTGGTTAATCTCTGCTGTTGGGGTTTTATTTCGTGTAAAGCATTTTGATAGGCTATGTTTCCACTACAGAAGCTGCATTCATGTTTGTACCTGCATGTGTTTCCGAATCTGCACTGGCTATCATTGAACTGCCAGCAGCAACCTTTTCTGTTTGCTGCCGACAATCCGATTGCTGATGATCTGCCGACATAGCCCTGAAAGGGCTGATTAACCCCACGTGGCGCTGTCATGAGACGCATCCATAAACCAATATCTTTGTGATCCCAACGAATCCCTTGGCGACCAGCCTTTCGTTGGCGAAACTGCTCATCATAGCGCAGCCATGCTAAACCTCCATACACACGGTGCGCCTCCCAGATAGAATTCATGTAACAAAATAAAGCAGAGCAATGTTCAGGAGTTTTTTGGCCTATTACACTTGCTAATATGGCAAAAGCCTGGAACCAATTGCTAAATGTTTGGGGGATGAGACAATACCGTCTTTCTTGTTCCTCTCTTTTCCTCTCATCAAACCTTACTCTATCCAAGTTATATTTTTCTAAGGGCAATAATGAAAATATTTCCACATATTCGTCGGCCCAAATCTTCTCCCTAACCTCCTGTTTCAAATGAATTCCTAGAGGACCCTCAAAACATACATATAATTCTCCTTTTGCTGCATCAGATAATGTAACCCCTTGTGAAATTACTGCGTCCTCCTGTGTGTCTGGATCAGCACACGACTGACTTACCACCTCCGATGTCCGGCGACCATTCCCGCACCATGCAGCAATAGGAGAAGAGGTTATGGGTAAGCTAGACTGACTCAAAGCCTCCTTAACCCCTGACACTAATTGCTGTACTACTGAATTAAGATCCCATCCTACATTGCCGGGACCTGTACCCCCAACTGCGCCCACTGGACTCATTACAGGTGTTGTTACACTAGATATAGGACAAGAAAAAGTGTTCTCACCAATACCTGGCTGCGTCCTAGGTTGACCGGCCGTCCGTGACGTATTAGTTATAGTCTCTACAGCCCCTCCATTATTGAAGTGCTGCGTGCTGCTGCCCTCTACTGGGGAGTCGTTATCTGTGTCATAGTCATTGTCTGGAATCTCTTCTGAGTCTTGTAGCTGTAGATTTATTGCCTGACTCCAATCCTGAGCCGGCCGATGAAGTCTTTGTCTGGTTAAAGTACTTTTGCGGAGTTGTCTTTTTGGATTCCTACCACTCCTCGTGTAATGAGAACCCGGATCCGGAAATGTTGTGTGTCCTAAGCCCATCCCCCCGTGTTGGTTTAGTTCCTGGGGTGAGGCCGTATGATGTCCTCTAGAATGATGCAAAGATTGTTGAGGAAGTTCTAAGGATTCATGGTGGACTGTGGTCACGTCAGTTGTAGCTTGTGTGGCTGCTTCTCTGGCTGGCACCTCAGTAGAGCTGGACTTTCTCCTTGCACTTCTTGGTGTCTCTCTGGTTAGATGATCTGGCTCTTTTCTCTGTCCCTTGTTATTCTTGTACTGTAGTTTCCTTCCTGGTTTGTAAGAAGGATCAGAGGCCGTGCTGCGCTTTGCTCTTTTCCTAGAAGTAACAGAAGGACTTATGATCCTATTGTGAGTCCTATTGGCCATTTCAGAAGTTAGTCTCTCAGGAGGTCTTGATCTTCTTAGAGTTTGATGTTCCGAAAGTTCAGAAGGGACAGATGCTGTATCCCGGGCACTCTTCAGCAATTCGTCTAGCTGGGCCTGAATCCATTCGGGCCTACACGTCAAAGCCGCAGCCTGAACCCTCCTCAGCAAGGCATCCATACTGCTGGTTCAGTCTTTGAGTCCAGGACAAAGGAATGACACCTTAACATGGGACCTATTTCTTATATGGCCCCTGCCCCCCATCTCTCCTCCTGCTCGCTCACCCCCCACCACATTCCTTAGGTAAAAACCCCATCCCTTACTCCTTAACCCTTTCCTGGATCTATCACTGCCTCAGTCATGTACGTTACGGCTATCTGCCTTCACTCTGCTTTACAGCAAGATACAGCATGCTGTGCAGAGCCCAGATGTGCATTGCAGCCAGATACAGTATGCCGTGCAGAGGCCAGATGGGCATTGCAGCCAGATACAGTATGCTGTGCAGAGGCCAGATGTGCATTGCAGCCAGATACAGTATGCTGTGCAGAGGCCAGATGTGCATTGCAGCAAGATACAGTATGCTGTGCAGAGGCCAGATGTGCATTGCAGCAAGATACAATATGCTGTGCAGAAGCCAGATGTGCATTGCAGCCAGATACAGTATGCTGTGCAGAGGTCAGATGTGCATTGCAGCAAGATACAGTATGCTGTGCAGAGGCCAGATGTGCATTGCAGCCAGATACAGTATGCTGTGCAGAGGCCAGATGTGCATTGCAGCCAGATACAGTATGCTGTGCAGAGGCCAGATGTGCATTGCAGCAAGATACAGTATGCTGTGCAGAGCCCAGATGTGCATTACAACAAGATACAGTATGCTGTGCAGAGGCCAGATGTGCATTGCAGCCAGATACAGTGTGCTGTGCAGAGGCCAGATGTGCATTGCAGCAAGATACAGTATGCTGTGCATAGGCCAGATGTGCATTGCAGCAAGATACAGTATGCTGTGCAGAGCCCAGATGTGCATTGCAGCCAGATACAGTATGCTGTGCAGAGGCCAGATGTGCATTGCTGCCAGATACAGTATGCTGTGCAGAGCCCAGATGTGCATTACAGCCATATACAGTATGCTGTGCAGAGGCCAGATGTGCATTACAGCAAGATACAGTATGCTGTGCAGAGCCCAGATGTGCATTGCAGCCAGATACAGTATGCTGTGCAGAGGCCAGATGTGCATTGCAGCAAGATACAGTATGCTGTGCAGAGGCCAGATGTGCATTGCTGCCAGATACAGTATGCTGTGCAGAGGCCAGATGTGCATTGCTGCCAGATACAGTATGCTGTGCAGAGTCCAGATGTGCATTGCAGCCAGATACAGTATGCTGTGCAGAGGCCAGATGTGCATTACAGCAAGATACAGTATGCTGTGCAGAGCCCAGATGTGCATTGCTGCCAGATACAGTATGCTGTGCAGAGGCCAGATGTGCATTGCTGCCAGATACAGTATGCTGTGCAGAGGCCAGATGTGCATTGCAGCCAGATACAGTATGCTGTGCAGAGGCCAGATGTGCATTTCTGCCAGATACAGTATGCTGTGCACAGGCCAGATGTGCATTGCAGCCAGATACAGTATGCGGTGCAGAGGCCAGATGTGCATTGCAGCCAGATACAGTATGCTGTGCAGAGGCCAGATGTGCATTGCAGCCATATACAGTATGCTGTGCAGAGGCCAGATGTGCATTGCAGCCAGATACAGTATGCTGTGCAGAGGCCAGATGTGCATTGCAGCAAGATACAGTATGCTGTGCAGAGCCCAGATGTGCATTACAACAAGATACAGTATGCTGTGCAGAGGCCAGATGTGCATTGCAGCCAGATACAGTGTGCTGTGCAGAGGCCAGATGTGCATTGCAGCAAGATACAGTATGCTGTGCAGAGGCCAGATGTGCATTGCAGCAAGATACAGTATGCTGTGCAGAGGCCAGATGTGCATTGCAGCAAGATACAGTATGCTGTGCAGAGCCCAGATGTGCATTGCAGCCAGATACAGTATGCTGTGCAGAGGCCAGATGTGCATTGCTGCCAGATACAGTATGCTGTGCAGAGCCCAGATGTGCATTACAGCCATATACAGTATGCTGTGCAGAGGCCAGATGTGCATTACAGCAAGATACAGTATGCTGTGCAGAGCCCAGATGTGCATTGCAGCCAGATACAGTATGCTGTGCAGAGGCCAGATGTGCATTGCAGCAAGATACAGTATGCTGTGCAGAGGCCAGATGTGCATTGCTGCCAGATACAGTATGCTGTGCAGAGGCCAGATGTGCATTGCTGCCAGATACAGTATGCTGTGCAGAGTCCAGATGTGCATTGCAGCCAGATACAGTATGCTGTGCAGAGGCCAGATGTGCATTACAGCAAGATACAGTATGCTGTGCAGAGCCCAGATGTGCATTGCTGCCAGATACAGTATGCTGTGCAGAGGCCAGATGTGCATTGCTGCCAGATACAGTATGCTGTGCAGAGGCCAGATGTGCATTGCAGCCAGATACAGTATGCTGTGCAGAGGCCAGATGTGCATTGGTGCCAGATACAGTATGCTGTGCAGAGGCCAGATGTGCATTGCAGCCAGATACAGTATGCGGTGCAGAGGCCAGATGTGCATTGCAGCCAGATACAGTATGCTGTACAGAAGCCAGATGTGCATTGCAGCCAGATACAGTATGCTGTGCAGAGGCCAGATGTGCATTGCAGCCAGATACAGTATGCTGTGCAGAGGCCAGATGTGCATTGCAGCAAGATACAGTATGCTGTGCAGAGGCCAGATGTGCATTGCAGCAAGATACAGTATGCTGTGCAGAGGCCAGATGTGCATTGCAGCAAGATACAGTATGCTGTGCAGAGGCCAGATGTGCATTGCAGCCAGATACAGTATGCTGTGTAGAGGCCAGATGTGCATTGCAGCAAGATACAGTATGCTGTGCAGAGGCCAGATGTGCATTGCAGCAAGATACAGTATGCTGTGCAGAGGCCAGATGTGCATTGCAGCCAGATACAGTATGCCGTGCAGAGGCCAGATGTGCATTGCAGCCAGATACAGTATGCGGTGCAGAGGCCAGATGTGCATTGCAGCCAGATACAGTATGCTGTACAGAGGCCAGATGTGCATTGCAGCCAGATACAGTATGCTGTGCAGAGGCCAGATGTGCATTGCAGCCAGATACAGTATGCTGTGCAGAGGCCAGATGTGCATTGCAGCAAGATACAGTATGCTGTGCAGAGGCCAGATGTGCATTGCAGCAAGATACAGTATGCTGTGCAGAGGCCAGATGTGCATTGCAGCAAGATACAGTATGCTGTGCAGAGGCCAGATGTGCATTGCAGCCAGATACAGTATGCTGTGTAGAGGCCAGATGTGCATTGCCGCAAGATACAGTATGCTGTGCAGAGGCCAGATGTGCATTGCAGCAAGATACAGTATGCTGTGCAGAGGCCAGATGTGCATTGCAGCCAGATACAGTATGCCGTGCAGAGGCCAGATGTGCATTGCAGCTGACGGGGCCACTAATGAGCGCCATATGCGTGACCAGCATTCAATGTTTAGGGGGTCATGGGTTTCATATCATAGCATTTCTGTGTAAGGTGTCGATTCATATTGAAATGATGAGGCCCAAAACTTTGTAATTCACTTTTTTTCTCTATCTCGTTCCGTTTTTGAGATAAAAATGCTAACTCCGTTGTTTTCCACCAGGTGGCGCTATAGGTAGTTTCATTGCGTAGCGCATGGCTACTTTACTATACCTAGACACCACTTCTCTGCCTATAGCAGCCGCCGTTCTCAAGTTAATGGCGGTGGACAGGATATGGGTGGACACACTGTATATAGGTGCGGTGTATACTGGATATGGGTGGACACGCTGTATATAGGTGCGGTGTATACAGGATATGGGTGGACGCACTGTATATAGGTGCGGTGTATACAGGATATGGGTGGACACACTGTATATAGGTGCGGTGTATACAGGATATGGGTGGACACACTGTATATAGGTGCGGTGTATACAGGATATGGGTGGACACACTGTATATAGGTGAGGTGTATACAGGATACGGGTGGACACACTGTATATAGGTGCGGGGTATACAGGATATGGGTGGACACACTGTACATAGGTGCGGTGTATACAGGATATGGGTGGACACACTGTATATAGGTGCGGTGTATACAGGATATGGGTGGACACACTGTATATAGGTGCGGTGTATACAGGATATGGGTGGACACACTGTATATAGGTGCGGTGTATACAGGATACGGGTGGACACGCTGTATATAGGTGCGGTGTATACAGGATATGGGTGGACACACTGTATATAGGTGCGGTGTATACAGCATATGGGTGGACACACTGTATATAGGTGCGGTGTATATAGGATACGGGTGGACACGCTGTATATAGGTGCGGTGTATACAGGATATGGGTGGACACGCTGTATATAGGTGCGGTGTATACAGGAAATGGGTGGACACACTGTATATAGGTGCGGTGTATACAGGATATGGGTGGACACACTATATAGGTGCGGTGTATACAGGATATGGGTGGACACACTGTATATTGGTGCGGTGTATACAGGATATGGGTGGACACACTGTATATAGGTGCGGTGTATACAGGATATGAGTGGACACACTGTATATAGGTGCAGTGTATACAGGATACGGGTGGACACGCTGTATATAGGTGCGGTGTATACAGGATACGGGTGGACACGCTGTATATAGGTGCGGTGTATACAGGATACGGGTGGACACGCTGTATATAGGTGCGGTGTATACAGGATACGGGTGGACACGCTGTATATAGGTGCGGTGTATACAGGATACTTGTGGACACGCTGTATATAGGTGCGGTGTATACAGGATACGGGTGGACACGCTGTATATAGGTGTGGTGTATACAGGATACGGGTGGACACACTGTATATAGGTGCGGTGTATACAGGATACAGGTGGACACACTGTATATAGGTGCGGTGTATACAGGATATGGGTGGACACACTGTACATAGGTGCAGTGTATACATGATACGGGTGGACACACTGTATATAGGTGCAGTGTATACAGGATACGGGTGGACACTCTGTATATAGGTGCGGTGTATACAGGATACGGGTGGACACTCTGTATATAGGTGCAGTGTATACAGGATATGGGTGGACACACTGTATATAGGTGCGGTGTATACAGGATATGGGTGGACACACTGTATATAGGTGCGGTGTATACAGGATATGGGTGGACACACTGTATATAGGTGCGGTGTATACAGGATATGGGTGGACACACTGTATATAGGTGCGGTGTATACAGGATATGGGTGGACACACTGTATATAGGTGCGGTGTATACAGGATATGGGTGGACACACTGTATATAGGTGCAGTGTATACAGGATACGGGTGGACACGCTGTATATAGGTGCGGTGTATACAGGATACGGGTGGACACTCTGTATATAGGTGCAGTGTATACAGGATACGGGTGGACACGCTGTATATAGGTGCGGTGTATACAGGATACGGGTGGACACACTGTATATAGGTGCGGTGTATACAGGATACGGGTGGACACGCTGTATATAGGTGCGGTGTATACAGGATACGGGTGGACACGCTGTATATAGGTGCGGTCTATACAGGATATGGGTGGACACACTGTATATAGGTGTGGTGTATACAGGATATGGATGGACACACTGTATATAGGTGCGGTGTATACAGGATACAGGTGGACACGCTGTATATAGGTGCGGTGTATACAGGATATGGGTGGACACTCTGTATATAGGTATATAGGTGCAGTGTATACAGGATACGGGTGGACACAGTGTATATAGGTGCGGTGTATACAGGATATGGGTGGACACACTGTATATAGGTGCAGTGTATACAGGATACGGGTGGACACGCTGTATATAGGTGCGGTGTATACAGGATACGGGTGGACACTCTGTATATAGGTGCAGTGTAAACAGGATACGGGTTGACACGCTGTATATAGGTGCAGCGTATACAGGATATGGGTGGACACACTGTATATAGGTGCAGTGTATACAGGATACGGGTGGACAAACTGTATATAGGTGCGGTGTATACAGGATATGGGTGGACACGCTGTATATAGGTGTGGTGTATACAGGATATGGATGGACACACTGTATATAGGTGCGGTGTATACAGGATACAGGTGGACACACTGTATATAGGTGCGGTGTATACAGGATATGGGTGGACACGCTGTATATAGGTGCGGTGTATACAGGATATGGGTGGACACACTGTATATAGGTGCCGTATATACAGGATATGGGTGGACACACTGTATATAGGTGCGGTGTATACAGGATATGGGTGGACACACTGTATATAGGTGCGGTGTATACAGGATATGGGTGGACACCCTGTATATAGGTGCGGTGTATACAGGAGATGGGTGGACACGCTGTATATAGGTGCAGTGTATACAGGATATGGGTGGACACGCTGTATATAGGTGCGGTGTATGCAGGAGATGGGTGGATACACTGTATATAGGTGCGGTGTATACAGGATATGGGTGGACACACTGTATATAGGTGCGGTGTATACAGGATATGGGTGGACACACTGTATATAGGTGCGGTGTATACAGGATATGGGTGGACACACTGTATATAGGTGTGGTGTATACAGGATACGGGTGGACACAGTGTATATAGGTGCAGTGTATACAGGATATGGGTGGACACACTGTATATAGGTGCAGTGTATACAGGATACGGGTAGACACACGCTGTATATAGGTGCGGTGTATAAAGGATATGGGTGGACACACTGTATATAGGTGCGGTGTATACAGGATACGGGTGGACACACTGTATATAGGTGCAGTGTATACAGGATAGGGGTGGACACGTTGTATATAGGTGCAGTGTATACAGGATTTGGGTGGACACACTGTATATAGGTGCAGTGTATACAGGATATGGGTGGACACACTGTATATAGGTGCAGCGTATACAGGATATGGGTGGACACACTGTATATAGGTGCGGTGTATACAGGATATGGGTGGACACACTGTATATAGGTGCTGTGTATACAGGATATGGGTGGACACACTGTATATAGGTGCGGTGTATACAGGATACGGGTGGACACACTGTATATAGGTGCAGTGTATACAGGATACGGGTGGACACGTTGTATATAGGTGCAGTGTATACAGGATTTGGGTGGACACACTGTATATAGGTGCAGTGTATACAGGATATGGGTGGACACACTGTATATAGGTGCGGTGTATACAGGATATGGGTGGACACACTGTATATAGGTGCTGTGTATACAGGATATGGGTGGACACACTGTATATAGGTGCGGTGTATACAGGATACGGGTGGACACACTGTATATAGGTGCAGTGTATACAGGATACGGGTGGACACGTTGTATATAGGTGCAGTGTATACAGGATTTGGGTGGACACACTGTATATAGGTGCAGTGTATACAGGATATGGGTGGACACACTGTATATAGGTGCGGTGTATACAGGATATGGGTGGACACACTGTATATCCTTAATCAAACAAAAAAATAAAAATAAAGTAAATGCCACTTGCTCTACTAACAAAAAGTTCAGGATATTTAACTTCCAGGTAAAATTTATGCAAAATGTAAAAAGTCATCACCAAGCACAATGCTGAGCCGTACATCACCAAGCACAATGCCGAGCCGTACATCACCAAGCACAATGCCGAGCCGTACATCACCAAGCACAATGACGAGCCGTACATCACCAAGCACAATGACGAGCCGTACATCACCAAGCACAATGCTGAGCCATACATCACCAAGCACAATCCTGAACCATACATCACCAAGCACAATGCCGAGCCGTACATCACCAAGCACAATGCTGAACCATACATCACCAAGCACAATGCTGAGCCGTACATCACCAAGCACAATGCCGAGCCGTACATCACCAAGCACAATGCTGAGCCGTACATCACCAAGCACAATGACGAGCCGTACATCACCAAGCACAATGCTGAGCCATACATCACCAAGCACAATGCCGAGCCGTACATCACCAAGCACAATGCCGAGCCGTACATCACCAAGCACAATGCTGAGCCGTACATCACCAAGCACAATGACGAGCCGTACATCACCAAGCACAATGCTGAGCCATACATCACCAAGCACAATGCTGAGCCTTACATCACCAAGCACAATGCCGAGCCGTACATCACCAAGCACAATGCCGAGCCGTACATCACCAAGCACAATGCCGAGCCGTACATCACCAAGCACAATGCCGAGCCATACATCACCAAGCACAATGCCGAGCCGTACATCACCCAGCACAATGCTGAGCCGTACATCACCAAGCACAATGCCGAGCCGTACATCACCAAGCACAATGCCGAGCCGCACATCACCCAGCACAATGCTGAGCCGTACATCACCAAGCACAATGCTGAGCTGTACATCACCCAGCACAATGCTGAGCCATACATCACCAAGCACAATGCTGAGCCGTACATCACCAAGCACAATGCTGAGCCATACATCACCAAGCACAATGCCGAGCCATACATCACCAAGCACAATGCTGAGCCATACATCACCAAGAACAATGCCGAGCCGTACATCACCAAGCACAATGCCGAGCCGTACATCACCAAGCACAATGCTGAGCCACACATCACCAAGCACAATGCTGAGCCGTACATCACCAAGCACAATGCTGAGCCGTACATCACCAAGCACAATGCTGAGCCGTACATCACCAAGCACAATGCCGAGCCGTACATCACCAAGCACAATGCCGAGCCGTACATCACCAAGCACAATGCCGAGCCGTACATCACCAAGCACAATGCCGAGCCGTACATCACCAAGCACAATGCCGAGCCGTACATCACTAAGCACAATGCTGAGCCATACATCACCAAGCACAATGCTGAGCCGTACATCACCAAGCACAATGCCGAGCCGTACATCACTAAGCACAATGCTGAGCCATACATCACCAAGCACAATGCTGAGCTGTACATCACCAAGCACAATGCCGAGCCGTACATCACCAAGCACAATGCCGAGCCATACATCACCAAGCACAATGCCGAGCCGTACATCACCAAGCACAATGCCGAGCCGTACATCACCAAGCACAATGCCGAGCCATACATCACCAAGCACAGTGCTGAGCCGTACATCACCAAGCACAATGCCGAGCCGTACATCACCAAGCACAGTGCTGAGCCATACATCACCAAGCACAATGCCGAGCCGTACATCACCAAGCACAATGCCGAGCCATACATCACCAAGCACAATGCCGAGCCATACATCACCAAGCACAATGCTGAGCCGTACATCACCCAGCACAATGCTGAGCCATATATCACCAAGCACAATGCCGAGCCGTACATCACTAAGCACAATGCTGAGCCGTACATCACCAAGCACAATGCCGAGCCGTACATCACCAAGCACAATGCTGAGCCGTACATCACCAAGCACAATGCTGAGCCGTACATCACTAAGCACAATGCTGAGCCATACATCACCAAGCACAATGCCGAGCCATACATCACTAAGCACAATGCCGAGCCGTACATCACCAAGCACAATGCTGAGCCATACATCACCAAGCACAATGCCGAGCCGTACATCACCAAGCACAATGCAGAGCCGTACATCACCAAGCACAATGCCGAGCCCTACATCACCAAGCACAATGCTGAGCCGTACATCACCAAGCACAATGCTGAGCCATACATCACCAAGCACAATGCCGAGCCCTACATCACCAAGCACAATGCTGAGCCGTACATCACCAAGCACAATGCTGAGCCATACATCACCAAGCACAATGCCGAGCCGTACATCACCAAGCACAATGCCGAGCCCTACATCACCAAGCACAATGCTGAGCCGTACATCACCAAGCACAATGCTGAGCCATACATCACCAAGCACAATGCCGAGCCGTACATCACTAAGCACAATGCTGAGCCATACATCACCAAGCACAATGCTGAGCCGTACATCACCAAGCACAATGCTGAGCCGTACATCACCAAGCACAATGCTGAGCCGTACATCACCAAGCACAATGCTGAGCCGTACATCACTAAGCACAATGCCGAGCCATACATCACTAAGCACAATGCTGAGCCGTACATCACTAAGCACAATGCTGAGCCGTACATCACTAAGCACAATGCTGAGCCGTACATCACCCAGCACAATGCTCAGCCGTACATCACTAAGCACAATGCTGAGCCATACATCACCAAGCACAATGCTGAGCCGTACATCACCCAGCACAATGCTGAGCCATATATCACCAAGCACAATGCCGAGCCGTACATCACTAAGCACAATGCTGAGCCATATATCACCAAGCACAATGCCGAGCCGTACATCACCAAGCACAATGCTGAGCCGTACATCACCAAGCACAATGCTGAGCCGTACATCACTAAGCACAATGCTGAGCCATACATCACCAAGCACAATGCCGAGCCATACATCACTAAGCACAATGCTGAGCCGTACATCACTAAGGACAATGCTGAGCCATACATCACCAAGCACAATGCTGAGCCGTACATCACCAAGCACAATGCCGAGCCCTACATCACCAAGCACAATGCTGAGCCGTACATCACCAAGCACAATGCTGAGCCATACATCACCAAGCGCAATGCCGAGCCGTACATCACTAAGCACAATGCTGAGCCATACATCACCAAGCACAATGCCGAGCCATACATCACTAAGCACAATGCTGAGCCGTACATCACTAAGCACAATGCTGAGCCGTACATCACTAAGCACAATGCTGAGCCGTACATCACCCAGCACAATGCTCAGCCGTACATCACTAAGCACAATGCTGAGCCATACATCACCAAGCACAATGCTGAGCCGTACATCACCCAGCACAATGCTGAGCCATATATCACCAAGCACAATGCCGAGCCGTACATCACTAAGCACAATGCTGAGCCATACATCACCAAGCACAATGCTGAGCCGTACATCACCAAGCACAATGCTGAGCCGTACATCACCAAGCACAATGCCGAGCCGTACATCACCAAGCACAATGCCGAGCCGTACATCACCAAGCACAATGCCGAGCCATACATCACCAAGCACAATGCCGAGCCGTACATCACTAAGCACAATGCTGAGCCGTACATCACCAAGCACAATGCTGAGCCGTACATCACCCAGCACAATGCGGAGCCATATATCACCAAGCACAATGCCGAGCCGTACATCACTAAGCACAATGCTGAGCCCTACATCACCAAGCACAATGCTGAGCCGTACATCACCCAGCACAATGCTGAGCCGTACATCACCAAGCACAATGCTGAGCCGTACATCACCAAGCACAATGCTGAGCCGTACATCACCAAGCACAATGCTGAGCCGTACATCACTAAGCACAATGCCGAGCCGTACATCACCAAGCACAATGCTGAGCCATACATCACCAAGCACAATGCCGAGCCGTACATCACCAAGCACAATGCCGAGCCGTACATCACTAAGCACAATGCCGAGCCATACATCACCAAGCACAATGCTGAGCCGTACATCACCAAGCACAATGCTGAGCCGTACATCACCAAGCACAATGCTGAGCCATACATCACCAAGCACAATGCCGAGCTATACATCACCAAGCACAATGCAGAGCCGTACATCACCAAGCACAATGCCGAGCCATACATCACCAAGCACAATGCCGAGCCGTACATCACCAAGCACAATGCTGAGCCGTACATCACTAAGCACAATGCCGAGCCATACATCACCAAGCACAATGCCGAGCCGTACATCACCAAGCACAATGCCGAGCCGTACATCACCAAGCACAATGCTGAGCCGTACATCACCAAGCACAATGCCGAGCCGTACATCACCAAGCACAATGCTGAGCCGTACATCACCAAGCACAATGCTGAGCCGTACATCACCAAGCACAATGCTGAGCCGTACATCACCAAGCACAATGCTGAGCCGTACATCACCAAGCACAATGCTGAGCCGTACATCACCAAGCACAATGCTGAGCCTTACATCACCAAGCACAATGCTGAGCCGTACATCACCAAGCACAATGCCGAGCCGTACATCACCAAGCACAATCCTGAACGGTACATCACTAAGCACAATGCTGAGCCGTACATCACCAAGCACAATGCTGAGCCGTACATCACCAAGCACAATGCCGAGCCGTACATCACCAAGCACAATGCTGAGCCGTACATCACCAAGCACAATGCTGAGCCGTACATCACCAAGCACAATGCCGAGCCGTACATCACCAAGCACAATGCCGAGTCATACATCACCAAGCACAATGCTGAGCCGTACATCACCAAGCACAATGCCGAACCATACATCACCAAGCACAATGCTGAGCCATACATCACCAAGCACAATGCTGAGCCGTACATCACCAAGCACAATGCCGAGCCATACATCACCAAGCACAATGCCGAGCCGTACATCACCAAGCATAATGCCGAGCCGTACATCACCAAGCACAATGCCGAGCCGTACATCACCAAGCACAATGCCGAGCCATACATCACCAAGCATAATGCCGAGCCGTGCATCACCAAGCACAATGCCGAGCCATATATCACCAAGCACAATGCTGAGCCGTACATCACTAAGCACAATGCTGAGCCGTACATCACTAAGCACAATGCTGAGCCGTACATCACCAAGCACAATGCCGAGCCGTACACCACCAAGCACAATGCTGAGCCGTACATCAGTAAGCACAATGCCGAGCCATACATCACCAAGCATAATGCCGAGCCGTGCATCACCAAGCACAATGCCGAGCCATATATCACCAAGCACAATGCTGAGCCGTACATCACTAAGCACAATGCCGAGCCGTACATCACCAAGCACAATGCTGAGCCGTACATCACCAAGCACAATGCTGAGCCGTACATCACCAAGCACAATGCTGAGCCATACATCACCAAGCACAATGCCGAGCCGTACATCACTAAGCACAATGCTGAGCCGTACATCACTAAGCACAATGCTGAGCCGTACATCACCAAGCACAATGCTGAGCCGTACATCACCAAGCACAATGCTGAGCCGTACATCAGTAAGCACAATGCCGAGCCGTACATCACCAAGCACAATGCTGAGCCGTACATCACCAAGCACAATGCCGAGCCATGCATCACCAAGCACAATGCCGAGCCATATATCACCAAGCACAATGCTGAGCCGTACATCACTAAGCACAATGCTGAGCCGTACATCACCAAGCACAATGCTGAGCCGTACATCACCAAGCACAATGCCGAGCCGTACATCACCAAGCACAATGCCGAGCCATACATCACCGAGCACAATGCTGAGCCATACATCACCAAGCACAATGCCGAGCCGTACATCACCAAGCACAATGCCAAGCCTTACATCACCAAGCACAATGCCGAGCCATACATCACCAAGCACAATGCCGAGCCATACATCACCAAGCACAATGCCAAGCCTTACATCACCAAGCACAATGCCGAGCCGTACATCACCAAGCACAATGCCAAGCCTTACATCACCAAGCACAATGCTGAGCCGTACATCACCGAGCACAATGCCGAGCCATACATCACCAAGCACAATGCCGAGCCGTACATCACCAAGCACAATGCCGAGCCGTACATCACCAAGCACAATGCCGAGCCGTACATCAGCAAGCACAATGCCGAGCCGTACATCACTAAGCACAATGCTGAGCCAGACATCACCAAGCACAATGCCGAGCCGTACATCACCGAGCACAATGCCGAGCCGTACATCACCAAGCACAATGCCGAGCCGTACATCACCAAGCACAATGCCGAGCCGTACATCACCAAGCACAATACCGAGCCGTACATCACCAAGCACAATGCCGAGCCGTACATCACCAAGCACAATGCCGAGCCGTACATCACCAAGCACAATGCCGAGCCGTACATCAGCAAGCACAATGCCGAGCCGTACATCACCAAGCACAATGCTGAGCCGTACATCACCAAGCACAATGCTGAGCCGTACATCACCAAGCACAATGCCGAGCCATACACCACCAAGCACAATGCTGAGCCTTACATCACCAAGCACAATGCTGAGCCGTACATCACCAAGCACAATGCCGAGCCTTACATCACCCAGCACAATGCCGAGCCATACATCACCAAGCACAATGCTGAGCCATACACCACCAAGCACAATGCTGAGCCGTACATCACCAAGCACAATGCTGAGCCATACACCACCAAGCACAATGCTGAGCCGTACATCACCAAGCACAATGCCGAGCCTTACATCACCCAGCACAATGCCGAGCCATACATCACCAAGCACAATGCTGAGCCGTACATCACTAAGCACAATGTTGAGCGTCGGATGAAGCTGTGTGAAGTCGCCATCACTTGACTCTGGAGGAGACGTGTCCTGTCCATGGACGAATCACACTTCTTTATCTGTGTCTGATGGACATTTCTGGTTTGGGTGATGGAGGACGTTACCCCCTGACTGCATTGACACATGGTGCAGAAGGATGATGCTCTGAGCTGTTATTAGAGGGCAGCCGTGGCCTCTTAGCTCCAGTGTTGAGTAATTTTAATTTTCAGCACAAGTCAATGAGGGCAATTGTAGCTTCAGCTTTATGGGAACAGTTTGGGGAAGACCCTTTTCTTTTCGGCTGTGCCCCATGCATGAGCTCCGTACAGACATGGAGGAGAGAACATTACATCGCACAGAGCCCGGACCCCACCCAATCCAACACCAGGGGATGAACTGTCATTGAATTTGTGAACCCTCGCCCTCATATTAGTGTCTGACTTCACAAATGTTCTTAGGCGTTGTGCGCAGGCTACGTTTTTTCCCCCATTTTTCGGGTGCAGTTTTGGTACCAAAATTGGATGCATTTCCTTCCCCAGCAAAGTCTATGAGCTTTTGTTTTTTGCTGTACGCACGTTGCAGGGTTTTTTGGCTGCATCTTTGTGGTGACCATAGAGATACAGCAGGTCAATTCTTTTAGCGTTCTGTCCCTGGATTTTGGAGGACTGGCAGACTCAGGACTGGCACTGACTCAGGGTCCGCGGGGATTGATCCCTGGTATCTGGCCAGATGCTGGTTCCCATATAAAGTCTATGGAGACCAGAATCCGGCACAGAGGGGTAGGAGCAAGCGCTTCATATTTACCGAGTCACTGGGGTCGCTGTCACACTGCTCCCATATCATCTCATTCTTCCCTGGCCGATCATTAGGCTCATACATATTCACTGCTTTCCCCACCCACTAGCCTCTGTGATTGGTTGCAGTCAGACGAGCCCCCACGCTGAGTGACAGCATGTCTGAGGCTTCTAATCACAGACTCAAGTGGGCGGGTCTATATTGTACAGTAAAATAAATAAATAAATTGGTGTATGATGTCCCCATATTATGATTCCAGCACAGGTAAAGTTCGACAGCTGGGGGCTGGTATGTTGAGGCTGGGGATAACCATGGTTATTGGGTGCCCCCAGCCTAAGAATAACAGCCAGCAGCTGTCCCGACAGTCCTGGCACTTTACCCGGCTCTTCCCAATTGCCCTGGTGTGGCGGCAATCGGGGTAATGAGGGAGTTAATGGAAGCCCACAGCAGCCACTAAGTCCTGGATTAGTGATGTCAAGTGTCTATGAGACACCCCCATCACTAATCTGTAAGTGAAAGTAAATAAACACAAACACCAAAAAAAATCTTTATTTGAAATAAAATACAAAAAAGCACTTTCTTTCTCCACTTTATTAACCCTTAAAAAACCCCTGTAGGTCTGACATAATCCACACGAGGTCTGATGACGCTTCCACCACTGCTACATGTGAAGCTCACAGCGAGCGACATAGAACATGACTGCCTGCTGAGAGCTCCACGCAGTGACTGAACTGAGGGCATGATCAGCAGTGACGTCACTCAGGTTAGCTGGAGTCCTCCACCTGTGACTGCAAATCACCTGACGTCACCGCTGATCGCGCGGCTCACTTCAGTCGCTGCGTGGAGCTCACAGCAGGCCGTCATGTTCTATGGCACTCACTGTAAGGTTCAGATGTAGCGTTTTTGCCGCGGGTGCGTCCTTTGAGGGGCCAAACATCTGCATCTTTGTGGTCATCACAAAGATGTAACGTGCACACATAGCTGTATTGTTGAAAGGGAAAAATTCCCACAGACGCCACTAAAATCCTGTAAGAAGTGTTCCCAGAAGAGCGGAGCCATTGTGTCTGCAGAGGACGACCGGCGATGTCTCCAGAATTGTGTCCATATAGCACAGATGAGAAGAGCGATTCATAGGACCCAGTATAGGTAACAATGTCTTCACATCGTACTCTGTGTGTGCGTCCAGCTCTGTCTCTGTATTTCGGGCTGTAAATGATCTGCATCCTGCGTGACCGCATGGGGATTCCCGGCAAATGAAACTGCAAATAATGCTCTGATCTCTCCTACGTGACAATCCCAACTTGTGTTTTGGACTTTTTTGCCAGGTTTTGTATCCTCTTCTATAAAGTAAATAGGAAAAAAGCTTGGCGGAAAAATGAGGTCTTTTGTGATTCTAAAGTATTGAACGTGACTAATGTCATATTGAGGTTAAAAGAGGGTCACGTACTCCACGTCAGGCTATCCGTTACTCTTCTATCTATTGTGTATATACTGTATATATATATATGTGTGTAATCTCATGTATTTGTCTTTGTAGGTCATGATTTCCGTTGCGTCTGTTTGGCGACAGCGTCAGTTCATCCGGCTTTTTACCTGTCCATGTGAAGAGGCCTTTCCTCCTTCATTTTTTCTCTATTTCTGTGTGCAATGACGGTAAAATGCTTCAGCCTTTATAGTGGTAATTTACAGACACTGCAGATTGTTATGAAGAGTGATCAGATTAATTACAAATCTACATGCGTCATTGTCACAAACCAGGTCGGGAGGGTCACTCAAGATCCCTCCACTTGATCTTGGATCTGTCAATCTGGGACAAAACCACATCTCGCTGCCCCACCCTGACGATTTTCCCACACATGACCCAACGCGACCTCACAGAATGTTCGCTCTCATTTTTATGACCCTGCATACCTTCCATGTACTGCCCCCTTGTGACCTACGACTGCGCTGAACATGGGCTATGCTTCCAATTTCCAGAAAGTTATGAATTATCAGTTTTCCCCATATCTCCACCCCTGAGTGTCCCACATGGAAGATGTGACCATCATATTTCTAGTTATGATTTGATGTATCTATTGATAGGAAACACGGAGTGCCTGTTGGCTTCCTTCAGTGAGTTATTAATTTCAGACTATTAAATAAAAATATGTGTGACGTGTGTCTCACAGTCATGAAATATGCCTGCCCAATCTGTGAGAGTGGCGCGCTTCCCAATATTGTACCTCTTAGGGGTACTTTGCACACTACGATATTGCAGCTGCAATGTCGGTGGGGTCAAGTCAAAAGTGACGCACATCCGGCGTCGTTGTCGACATAGGAGTATGTGAATCGTTTTTACGATTAATGAGCGCAAAAGTGTCGAAATTGTATGATCGGTGTGGTGTCGGGCATTTCCATAATGTCGCTGCAGCGACAGGTACGATGTTGTTCCTCGTTCCTGCGGCAGCACACATCGCTGTGTGTAAAGCCGCAGGAGCGAGGAACTTCTCCTTACCTGTGTCCGAGCTGCAATGAGGAAGGAAGGAGGTGGGCGGGATGTTTACGTCCTGCTCATCTCCGCCCCTCCGCTTCTATTGGCCGCCTGCCGTGTGACATCGCTATGACGCCGCACGACCCGCCCCCTTAATGAGGAGGCGGGTCGCCGGCCAGAGCGACGTCGCAGGGCAGGTAAGTGCATGTGAAGCTGCCATAGCGATAATGTTCGCTACGGCAGCTATCACCAGATATCGCAGCTGCGACGGGGGCGGGGACTATCGCGCTTGGCATCGCTACAATCAGCTTGCGATGTCGTAGTGTGCAAAGTGCCCCTTACACAGGAGCCTCAAAGTCTGAACAATCTTGTTTGAAGCTGCCTGTAAAACCTATAGCTGCCCTCCCTTTTCTTCGCTAAATTACTCTTGACAGCATCGAGCCTGGTACTACTCTGGAATTCTTCCTGAGTCTTGATTAATTTTGTCACCCTGACATTTGGTCCTTGTAGCAGAGCAGGATGTGTTAATGGAATGTGACAGCTGACTGACATGTATGAATGTCATATTCCTCACAATATTCCTCACAATATTCCTCACAGACATTTATCAAGAACTTTAAAAATAGAAGTTAATTTGCTGTGAAGAAAACTACTGGACACCCACAAAAGTCCTGTAAGTGCTGGGACTGTCTCCCAAAGAGGGCTAGAGCTACAGGGCCATTTAAGTAGCAGTGCAGAGCTTGTTCCGGAATGGCAGCAGCCAGATGTCCTTACATCTAAACACACAGAGAGGACAATGGTGTTTGAGGCTGAACAGGCGCTAATAAGGGCAGCAAAAAAGCCACTTCTCTCCAAAAAAAATATCAATGACAGACATTCTGCAGGAAGGCAGGAATATCAGGGATGGGGCTTCAGAGGACTGGGGTGGAGTTATTTCTCTGATGAAGCCTCCTCTAGACTGATATTGTCTGTTACCTTCTACAGCAGATGCACCTGGCGGGATTGAGCCTGTGAGTTGTGGGACTATCTGGGTAAATTGTGCCTCCTAATTGATCCCACCACACCATTGCATCTTTATAGATCTACCCGGAGAACATTCATCACTAATATACAACAATCCACATTCTGGAGATATTGTTATCAAAAGGAAAATCATATCCTGGAACCCATGGACTGCCCTGAAGAGTCCAGTGTACAGTCCCCCGGCTTTACTGTGCTCACACTACAAAAGTGACTTGTGTGGCTCCTCTATGGGCAATGTCCTACCCACGCAAATACGCATCAATCATAGAACAAGCTGTCTTTTAATAGAATTATATACAGGACTGTAATAGTTTTAGAAAATGAAGTCCTTCTACCAAAAAATTATTGCAATGACATGTTTCGTTATACACGTTTATTATGTGTGTTTTGTTACAACCTGAAAAAACCTGGACATAATTTCACACAATTCCCCAAAAATGGACTGGACAAAATTGTTGATATCTTTATAAAATTGTGAGTAAACAACTTGTTTCCAACATATGACGCTCGTTCACACTCACATGTGGAAACTAACAGGAGTGGGCAATATAAAATCACACCTGAAACCAGGTAAAAAGGAGAGAAGTTGGCTCTGTGTGTCACACTAAGCATGGAGAACAGAAAGAGGAGAAGAGAACTGTCTGAAAAACTATCAACAATTTCAAAGTCACAAGTCCATCTCCAGAGATCTTGATGTTCCTTTGTCCACGGTGTGCTACATAATCCAGATGTTTACACCCCATGGCGCTGCAGCTAATCTCCCTGGACGTGAACGGCACAAAAACCTGATGAAAGGTTGTAACGCAGGATAGTCCAGATGGTGGATAAGACCTAATCAAGATCCAAAGAAGCTCAAGCCATCCTGCAGGGTCAGGGGCATCGGTGTCAGCGAGAACGATCTGTCCACATCTGAATAACATGAAAAGCTATGAAGGTGACTCAGGAGGACCCTGCTGCTGACACTGAGAAGAAAAAAGCCAAAATGCTCATGAAGAACAAAAATCTTTCTGGGAAAGCATCTTATGGACAAATGAGACCAAGATAGAGCTTTATGGTAAAGTGAATCAGTCTACTGTTTACTGAAAACAGAATGAGGCTACAGAGTAATAATCACAGCACCTACAGTCACATATGGTGGAGGTCAGAGATGTTTTGGTTGTTTTACTGCCTCTGGCACTGGGGTCTTCACTGTGTGCAAGAAATCATAAAATATGAAGATACCAAAGGATTTTGGGTAGCAATGTAGAGACCTAGGTCAGGGGTCTCCAGCAGGACAATGACCCCAAACACTTCAAGAAGCACCCACAAATGAATGGAGACAAAGCTCTGTAGAGTTGTGAAGTGGCCGCATTGAGTCCGGATTTAAACCCCATTCACACCTGTGGAGAGATCTGAAAATAAGGAAAAGAGAAGACGTCTTCAGATGAGAGACCTGAGGAGTTTATAAAGAACAGTCCGAGATTCCAGGTGAGAGGAGGAAGAAGCTGTGGATGGGGATAGGAGGCGACTGATGGAAGGGGTTTATTCCAGAGGGTAAAGGGGGTAAAGGGGGACGCCAGATATTAAGAGGAGGGGGACAACCGAATATTAAGAGGAGGGGACAACTATTTTCGGTGGCCCATTTTGGGGGTTTTGTGTGAAAGGCTTTCCAGTTTGCCTTTTTTACTGTTTTCTTTTATTCCAATAGATACTAAGGAAATCAACCTGCATAACAAAACGTGTAACTGCAGTAATTATCTGAGGGAAATACTTCATTTTCTGGACCAATTTCTAGGGTGCCTTTTGACTTCTAGGTTGCCTTTTGACTTCTAGGTTGCTTTTTGACTTCTAGGTTGCCCATTGACTTCTAGGTTGCGTTTTGACTTCTAAGGTGCCTTTTGACTTCTAGGTTGCCATTTGACTTCTAAGGTGCCTTTTGACTTCTAGGGTGTCTTTTGACTTCTAGGGTGCTTTTTGACTTCTAGGTTGCTTTTTGACTTCTAGGTTGCCATTTGACTTCTAGGGTGCCTTTTGACTTCTAGGTTGCCATTTGACTTCTAGGGTGCCTTTTGACTTCTAGGGTACTTTTTGACTTCTAGGTTGCCCATTGACTTCTAGGTTGCATTTTGACTTCTAAGGTGCCATTTGACTTCTAGGTTGCCTTTTGACTTCTAGGGTGTCTTTTGACTTCTAGGGTGCTTTTTGACTTCTAGGTTGCTTTTTGACTTCTAGGTTGCCATTTGACTTCTAGGGTGCCTTTTGACTTCTAGGTTGCCATTTGACTTCTAGGGTGCCTTTTGACTTCTAGGGTGCTTTTTGACTTCTAGGTTGCCCATTGACTTCTAGGTTGCGTTTTGACTTCTAAGGTGCCATTTGACTTCTAGGTTGCCTTTTGACTTCTAGGGTGCCTTTTGACTTCTAGGGTGCCTTTTGTCTATGACTGTCGAGCTTCTGCCCCTGTAATAATGCTTCCTGTGTACATGGAGATGTGCTATCAGCAATGCTTTTAAGGTGTGCATTAAAGATTTTGCAGCATTTTGCTCTTTTGCCTCCTGATCCCCCTTGTTTTCTGCAGGTCAGTGATGGGACATCAGGCTTCTTATCGACGCTAATTTGTTTCGCGTGTGAGAAAAGCCCTTAAATCCGGATGTGGTTTTATGAGCTGATCTTTTTTGGATATCCCTGATCTCAAGCGCGGCCCTGTAGTGTGAGAATATCGGGCAGAGCTCAGTTCCAGCACATTCGTCCCCATATACATGGATCAGTGTCTCTGTGCCACGTCCGGCTATGTGCACACAGCTCACACTCTCCGCTAGTTTTGTGGCCGGCTCTTCTCTTGGCTGGTACTCCGCACAGGAGAAGTGATCACTAACACAGATTTACACAAAGTGGGAACAATATTTGGGAGAGAAAGGCCTTTTTTGTGTTTATAGATAAAGTCCCATGAAAAATGGCAGGACACGGCCGTGGGGAAGAAAAGGTTTAATGACAATGAAGTAGAGGAGGTGGATTGTCCCCACTGTCCCCAGAACTCAACCCAATCTAACACTGGTGTGTGAAGAAGAAGCTGTACACATCCCCAAGAGAGCCGACCAGTATACACCGACACTGGGAACGTGGAGAAGAGACCTGAGCAGTATACACCAACACTGGGAATGTAGAGAAGAGACCTGACCGGTATACACCAACACTGGGAACGTGGAGAATAGACCTGACCAGTATACACCAACACTGGGAACGTGGAGAAGAGACCTGACCAGTATACACCAACACTGGGAACGTGAAGAAGAGACCTGACCAGTATACACCAACACTGGGAACGTGGAGAAGAGACCTGACCAGTATACACCAACACTGGGAACGTGGAGAAGAGACCTGACCAGTATACACCAACACTGGGAACGTGGAGAAGAGACCTGACCAGTATACACCAACACTGGGAACGTGGAGAAGAGACCTGACCAGTATACACCAACACTGGGAACATGGAGAAGAGACCTGACCACTATACACCAACACTGGGAACATGGGGAAGAGACCTGACCAGTATACACCGACACTGGGAACGTGGAGAAGAGACCTGACCAGTATACACCAACACTGGGAACGTGGAGAAGAGACCTGACCAGTATACACCAACACTGGGAACATGGAGAAGAGACCTGACCAGTATACACCAACACTGGGAACGTGGAGAAGAGACCTGACCAGTATACACCAACACTGGGAACGTGGAGAAGAGACCTGACCAGTATACACCAACACTGGGAACGTGGAGAAGAGACCTGACCAGTATACACCAACACTGGGAACGTGGAGAAGAGACCTGACCAGTATACACCAACACTGGGAATGTGGAGAAGAGACCTGACTAGTATACACCAACACTGGAAACATGGAGAAGAGACCTGACCAGTATACACCAACACTGGGAACATGGAGAAGAGACCTGACCAGTATACACCAACACTGGGAACGTGGAGAAGAGACCTGACCAGTATACACCAACACTGGGAACATGGAGAAGAGACCAGACCAGTATACACCAACACTGGGAACGTGGAGAAGAGACCTGACCAGTATACACCAACACTGGGAATGTGGAGAAGAGACCTGACCAGTATACACCAACACTGGGAACGTGGAGAAGAGACCTGACCAGTATAAACCAACACTGGCAACGTGGAGAAGAGACCTGACCTGTATACACCAACACTGGGAATGTGGAGAAGAGACCTGACCAGTATACACCAACACTGGGAATGTGGAGAAGAGACCTGACCAGTATACACCAACACTGGGAACATGGAGAAGAGACCTGACCAGAATACACCAACACTGGGAACATGGGGAAGAGACCTGACCAGTATACACCGACACTGGGAACGTGCAGAAGAAACCTGACCAGTATACACCAACACTGGGAACGTGGAGAAGAGACCTGACCAGTATACACCAACACTGGGAACGGGGAGAAGAGACCTGACCAGTATACATCAACACTGGGAACGTGGAGAAGAGACCTGACCAGTATACACCAACACTGGGAACATGGGGAAGAGACCTGACCAGTATACACCAACACTGGGAACGTGGAGAAGAGACCCGACCAGTATACACCAACACTGGGAACATGGAGAAGAGACCTGACCAGTATACACCAACACTGGGAATGTGGAGAAGAGACCTGACCAGTATACATCAACACTGGGAACGTGGAGAAGAGACCTGACCAGTATACACCAACACTGGGAACATGGAGAAGAGACCTGACCAGTATACACCAACACTGGGAACATGGGGAAGAGACCTGACCAGTATACACCAACACTGGGAACATGGAGAAGAGACCTGACCAGTATACACCAACACTGGGAACGTGGAGAAGAGACCTGACCAGTATACACCAACACTGGGAACATGGAGAAGAGACCTGACCAGTATAAACCAACACTGGGAACGTGGAGAAGAGACCTGACCAGTATACACCAACACTGGGAACATGGAGAAGAGACCTGACCAGTATAAACCAACACTGGGAACATGGAGAAGAGACCTGACCAGTATAAACCAACACTGGGAACGTGGAGAAGAGACCTGACCAGTACACACCAACACTGGGAACATGGAGAAGAGACCTGACCAGTATACACCAACACTGGGAACATGGAGAAGAGGCCTGACTAGTATACACCAACACTGGGAACGTGGAGAAGAGACCTGACCAGTATACATCAACACTGGGAACGTGGAGAAGAGACCTGACCGGTATACACCAACACTGGGAACGTGGAGAAGAGACCTGACCAGTATATACCAACACTGGGAACATGGAGAAGAGACCTGACCAGTATACACCAACACTGGGAACGTGGAGAAGAGACCTGACCAGTATACACCAACACTGGGAACATGGGGAAGAGACCTGACCAGTATACACCAACACTGGGAACGTGGAGAAGAGATCTGACCAGTATACACCAACACTGGGAATGTGGAGAAGAGACCTGAACAGTATACACCAACACTGGGAACGTGGAGAAGAGACCTGACCAGTATACACCAACACTGGGAACGTGGAGAAGAGACCTGACCACTATACACCAACACTGGGAACATGGAGAAGAGACCTGACCAGTATACACCAACACTGGGGACGTGGAGAAGAGACCTGACCAGTATACACCAACACTGGGAACGTGGAGAAGAGACCTGACCAGTATACACCAACACTGGGAACGTGGAGAGGAGACCTGACCAGTATACACCAACACTGGGAACATGGAGAAGAGACCTGACCAGTATACACCAACACTGGGAACGTGGAGAAGAGACCTGACCAGTATACACCAACACTGGGAACCTGGAGAAGAGATCTGACCAGTATACACCCACACTGGGAACGTGGAGAAGAGACCTGACCAGTATACACCAACACTGGGAATGTGGAGAAGAGACCTGACCAGTATACTCCAACACTGGGAACATGGAGAAGAGACCTGACCAGTATACACCAACACTGGGAACGTGGAGAAGAGACCTGACCAGTATACACCAACACTGGGAACGTGGAGAAGAGACCTGACCAGTATACACCAACACTGGGAACGTGGAGAAGAGACCTGACCAGTATACACCATCACTGGGAACATGGAGAAGAGACCTGACCAGTATACACCAACACTGGGAACGTGGAGAAGAGACCTGACCAGTATACACCAACACTGGGAACCTGGAGAAGAGATCTGACCAGTATACACCCACACTGGGAACCTGGAGAAGAGACCTGACCAGTATACACCAACACTGGGAACATAGAGAAGAGACCTGACCAGTATACACCAACACTGGGAACGTGGAGAAGAGACCTGACCAGTATACACCAACACTGGGAACCTGGAGAAGAGACCTGACCAGTATACACCAACACTGGGAACGTGGAGAAGAGACCTGACCAGTATACACCAACACTGGGAACCTGGAGAAGAGACCTTACCAGTATACACCAACACTGGGAACATGGAGAAGAGACCTGACCAGTATACACCAACACTGGGAACGTGGAGAAGAGACCTGACCAGTATACACCAACACTGGGAACGTGGAGAAGAGACCTGACCAGTATACACCAACACTGGGAACGTGGATAAGAGACCTGACCAGTATACACCAACACTGGGAACCTGGAGAAGAGACCTGACCAGTATACACCAACACTGGGAACGTGGAGAAGAGACCTGACCAGTATACACCAACACTGGGAACGTGGATAAGAGACCTGACCAGTATACACCAACACTGGGAACGGGGAGAAGAGACCTGACCAGTATACACCAACACTGGGAATGTGGAGAAGAGACCTGACCAGTATACACCAACACTGGGAACATGGAGAAGAGACCTGACCAGTATACACCAACACTGGGAACATGGAGAAGAGACCTGACCAGTATACACCAACACTGGGAACGTGGAGAAGAGAACTGACCAGTATACACCAACACTGGGAACATGGAGAAGAGACCTGACCAGTATACACCAACACTGGGAACGTGGAGAAGAGACCTGACCAGTATACACCAACACTGGGAACATGGAGAAGAGACCTGACTAGTATACACCAACACTGGGAACGTGGAGAAGAGACCCGACCAGTATACACCAACACTGGGAACATGGAGAAGAGACCTGACCAGTATACACCAACACTGGGAACGTGGAGAATAGACCTGACCGGTATACACCAACACTGGGAACGTGGAGAAGAGACCTGACCAGTATACACCAACACTGGGAACGTGGAGAAGAGACCTGACCAGTATACACCAACACTGGGAACGTGGAGAAGAGATCTGACCAGTATACACCCACACTAGGAACGTGGAGAAGAGACCTGACCAGTATACACCAACACTGGGAACGTGGAGAAGAGACCTGACCAGTATACACCAACACTGGGAACATGGAGAAGAGACCTGACCAGTATACACCAACACTGGGAACGTGGAGAAGAGACCTGACCAGTATACACCAACACTGGGAACGTGGAGAAGAGACCTGACCAGTATACACCAACACTGGGAACCTGGAGAAGAGATCTGACCAGTATACACCCACACTGGGAACGTGGAGAAGAGACCTGACCAGTATACACCAACACTGGGAATGTGGAGAAGAGACCTGACCAGTATACACCAACACTGGGAACATGGAGAAGAGACCTGACCAGTATACACCAACACTGGGAACGTGGAGAAGAGACCTGACCAGTATACACCAACACTGGGAACGTGGAGAAGAGACCTGACCAGTATACACCAACACTGGGAATGTGGAGTAGAGACCTGACCAGTATACACCAACACTGGGAACATGGAGAAGAGACCTGACCAGTATACACCAACCCTGGGAACATAGAGAAGAGACACGACTGGTATACACCAACACTGGGAACGTGGAGAAGAGACCTGACCAGTATACACCAACACTGGGAACGTTGATAAGAGACCTGACCAGTATACACCATCACTGGGAACGTGGAGAAGAGACCTGACCAGTATACACCAACACTGGAAACTTGGAGAAGAGACCTGACCAGTATACACCAACACTGGGAACGTGGAGAAGAGACCTGACCAGTATACACCAACACTGGGAACGGGGAGAAGAGACCTGACCAGTATACACCAACACTGGGAACGTGGAGAAGAGACCTGACCAGTATACACCAACACTGGGAACATGGAGAAGAGACCCGACCAGTATACACCAACACTGGGAACGGGGAGAAGAGACCTGACCAGTATACACCAACACTGGGAATGTGGAGTAGAGACCTGACCAGTATACACCAACACTGGGAACATGGAGAAGAGACCTGACCAGTATACACCAACCCTGGGAACATAGAGAAGAGACACGACTGGTATACACCAACACTGGGAACGTGGAGAAGAGACCTGACCAGTATACACCAACACTGGGAACGTTGATAAGAGACCTGACCAGTATACACCATCACTGGGAACGTGGAGAAGAGACCTGACCAGTATACACCAACACTGGAAACTTGGAGAAGAGACCTGACCAGTATACACCAACACTGGGAACGTGGAGAAGAGACCTGACCAGTATACACCAACACTGGGAACTTGGAGAAGAGACCTGACCAGTATACACCAACACTGGAAACTTGGAGAAGAGACCTGACCAGTATACACCAACACTGAAAACGTGGAGAAGAGACCTGACCAGTATATACCAACACTGGGAACATGGAGAAGAGATCTGACCAGTATACACCAACACTGGGAACGTGGAGAAGAGACTTGACCAGTATACAGCAACACTGGGAACGTGGAGAAGAGACCTGACCAGTATACACCAACACTGGGAACGTGGAAAAGAAACCTGACCAGTATACACCAACACTGGGAACGTGGAGAAGAGACCTGACCAGTATACACCAACACTGGGAACATGGATAAGAGACCTGACCAGTATATACCAACACTGGGAACGTGGAGAAGAGACCTGACCAGTATACACCAACACTGGGAATGTGGAGAAGAAACCTGACCAGTATACACCAACACTGGGAACGTGGAGAAGAGACCTAACCATTATACACCAACACTGGGAATGTGGAGAAGAGACCCGACCAGTATACACCAACACTGGGAACGTGGAGAAGAAACCTGACCAGTATACACCAACACTGGGAACGTGGAGAAGAGACCTAACCAGTATACACCAACACTGGGAATGTGGAGAAGAGACCTGACCAGTATACACCAATACTGGGAACATGGAGAAGAGACCTGACCAGTATACACCAACACTGGGAACATGGATAAGAGACCTGACCAGTATACACCAACACTGGGAACATGGATAAGAGACCTGACCAGTATACACCCACACTGGGAACATGGATAAGAGACCTGACCAGTATACACCAACACTGGGAACATGGAGAAGAGACCTGACCAGTATACACCAACACTGGGAACATGGATAAGAGACCTGACCAGTATACACCAACACTGGGAACATGGATAAGAGACCTGACCAGTATACACCAACACTGGGAACATGGAGAAGAGACCTGACCAGTATACACCAACACTGGGAACATGGATAAGAGACCTGACCAGTATACACCAACGCTGGGAACGTGGATAAGAGACCTGACCAGTATACACCAACACTGGGAACATGGAGAAGAGACCTGACCAGTATACACCAACACTGGGAACGTGGAGAAGAGACCTGACCAGTATACACCAACACTGGGAACAAGGAGAAGAGACCTGACCAGTATATACCAACACTGGGAACAAGGAGAAGAGACCTGACCAGTATACACCAACACTGGGAACATGGAGAAGAGACCTGACTTGTATACACCAACACTGGGAACATGGAGAAGAGACCTGACCAGTATACACCAACACTGGGAACATGGAGAAGAGACCTGACTTGTATACACCAACACTGGGAACGTGGAGTAGAGACCTGACCAGTATACACCAACACTGGGAACGTGGAGAGGAGACCTGACCAGTATACACCAACACTGGGAACATGGAGAAGAGACCTGACCAGTATACACCAACACTGGGAACGTGGAGAGGAGACCTGACCAGTATACACCAACACTGGGAACATGGAGAAGAGACCTGACCAGTATACACCAACACTGGGAACAAGGAGAAGAGACCTGACCAGTATATACCAACACTGGGAACAAGGAGAAGAGACCTGACCAGTATACACCAACACTGGGAACATGGAGAAGAGACCTGACCAGTATACACCAACACTGGGAACAAGGAGAAGAGACCTGACCAGTATACACCAACACTGGGAACATGGAGAAGAGACCTGACTTGTATACACCAACACTGGGAACGTGGAGTAGAGACCTGACCAGTATACACCAACACTGGGAACGTGGAGAGGAGACCTGACCAGTATACACCAACACTGGGAACATGGAGAAGAGACCTGACCAGTATACACCAACACTGGGAACGTGGAGAAAAGACCAGCCCAGTATACAGCAACACTGGGAACGTGGAGAAGAGACCTGACCAGTATACACCTACACTGGGAACGTGGAGGAGAGACCTGACCAGTATACACCAACACTGGGAACGTGGAGAAGAGACCTGAGCAGTATACACCAACACTGGGAACGTGGAGAGGAGACCTGACCAGTATACACCAACACTGGGATTGTGGAGAAGACACCTGACCAGTATACACCAACACTGGGAACATGGAGAAGAGACCTGACCAGTATACACCAACACTGGGAACGTGGAGAAGAGACCTGACCAGTATACACTGTGACGGGGTGTACAGCAGAGCAAGGAGAGACAACAGGCCGAGGAACGATCCAACAGGTTTATTCACAAGAACACTGGAACAGCACACGATAAGTCCACGTAAAACAGATTCGGGGGCCCTTCCCGACAATCCTCGGACCGGATTACAAAGTAATAGTCCTTTTCAGAGTCCCAGAAATCCCACACAATCCACTGGATGGCGAGGTCTGTCCGCAGATTCAGATCTCGCTCCCTTCCTCTTCAAAAACTCAACTCCCAACTGCATTTAGAAACAGGAGTGTATTGTCTGAGCTCGTGGGCCCGCCCCTCAAGGGTAGGGGTCTATGCAATGGTTGGGCCCACTAGAAGATTCTAGAAGGTTGGCTCCGAGATGTCTACAGGTTTGTGTAGTTGGCATTATCCACTGCTTACGAAACAATGAGAAGTTCCCCTGGCTGTGTGGACAAGAGATAATTGCATTATGGGCCCAGAGACACAGGAGATGGGGGAAGGTATGGTTACTTACATCCCAAGACATTTCAAAGTGTTCAGTAAGTACAACCAAAGGAAAGTGACATCACATCCTGACATAGTATTACAGCAAATACAGTGAGAAGGTAAAATACATCACATGGCATCTTATACAAGAAATATGGGATGGAGAAAAGCACATACATCATGACAATTCCTTCCCCTCCCAACTTGTGTACGTACTAGGGACCTCTACAGGTCGCTGGTTAAGTACACACAGGCAGAGCGTTACTTACATGTGGCTTCATGCAGCCACGAATTGGCATCGTAGCTCTCCCACATCATTGCCCAGGAGAACAGCTGCAGGCAGACCACCCATCACCCCAACCACACATCGCCTGACCCCAAAACCAAAGCTCAGATCCACAGTGGCTGTGGGAATAGTCCTCCATTGTCCACCAGCCAGTTCAATGACAATCCCAGGTCCTCTATGGATTGCCTCAGGCCGAACCACTCGGGGATCAGCCAGTGTGAGGAAAGCACCCGAGTCACAAAATCCAACAAGTCTCTGTCCATCCAGCACAACCTCCTGCAAGTGCTTACCTCGATGAGCAGAAGTCGTCATAACTGCAGGTCGCACCCCGTAAACTCCTGGTGGTGCAACATGGGGGGCTGAGTCACTAGGCCAGTCCTCACATAGCGGTGCCACATCTTCCTCCATGGCGCTGGGCTGTAAATAATTAACAATCCGATTGGGCGCAGGATCAGTCCACATTTGAACAGCTGGGCAGGAGACTTGCCGATGCCCTGGCTGTCCACATTGATAGCATCTGAGCTGGGTCTCCCTCCATCCAAGGCGTCCTCTTGGGTAAGGGGTAGGGGAACGTGGAGGCCGGCTCCCACCTGAAGGTGCTGTAGGGGTTTGAGGATGATTCCTCCATGGCCTGGCTGGGCATGAGGCCTGCAAATGCCCGGGATGCCTACAAACATAACACCTGCGCTCTGTTACTTCCTCTCCCCGGCGTATTCCAGAAAGTGCAGTAGAAGCAACTGGAGGCACATTAACACGGGTATCAACATGTGGTGGCTTAGAGGAACGGGGAACAATGGGGACAGAATAACTGGGGGCATCCGGTGTTGTGGAGCTGTTAGGCGTCTCTCCATCCTCCAACAGAACCCTCCACTGAGGCTTGATGGTGAGAGCCTCATCAGCGAGAGCAGCAGCTTCCTCCACTGTCGCTGGTTTTCTCTCACGCACCCATTCCCGGATCTCAGCGGGGCACTGGGCAAAGAATTGTTCTTTTAGGATGACCTGCAGGAAGGTCTCCCAAGATAAGGCCTCCTCTGCCTCCAGCCAGCGATTACATATTTGTTTGAGTCTATGAGCATATATCTTAAAAGACACTTCCCCATCACAGGCTAAAGCACGGAACTGAGTCCTGTAAGTGTCTGGGGTCACAGCATAATGTTCTAGAATAGTCTGTTTAATATCCGCATACTCACAGTTCCACCGAGGGTCCATAGCTCTATAGGCTTCAGCAGCTCCCCCCTCTAGGAGCCCAACCAGATGCCGGACACGCTCCCTGTCCAGGACTTCCATTAATCGACACTGATGCTCAAAGTCCTGGAAGAAGCCCTCAATATCGCCTGCAGCCTCATTAAACGGCTTAAAGTCTTTGCGGGACACCCTGGGAAGTTCCCTCATGATGGGTGCTGGGGTTACAGTCTGTCTGGAACCTCTCGCGGCTTCCACAGCGAGCTGCTTATCCAGCAATGCCATCTCCTCCATCCTGCGCTCCTTCTCTTCAGCTCCACGCATGGCCTCCCTCTTATCTTCTATGGTGGCCTCATCTCCAAGCAGTGCCATCTTTTCCTTGTACCACACAACCCATTGACTTTTTTGGGTATTCACCTCCAGCTCCCGTCTTTCCTCCCTTTGCTGTGAGGATCCTTCCTCCACGTCATTTTGCGAGCAGACTCCTTCTAGCGCCTCAATCAGCTGCTCCTTGGAGAGTCCTTTGAAACGAACTCCTACTTCACGGGCCTTTGATTGCAGGCTCCCCAAAGTCCAGGTCTTGTACTCTGCAGTGCTGGTTCCTGATGTTGAGCCATTGTCCTCCATTCCTTCTGCTCTGATCCCAGCGCTGCCAACCAGTTTGTGACGGGGTGTACAGCAGAGCAAGGAGAGACAACAGGCCGAGGAACGATCCAACAGGTTTATTCACAAGAACACTGGAACAGCACACGATAAGTCCACGTAAAACAGATTCGGGGGCCCTTCCCGACAATCCTCGGACCGGATTACAAAGTAATAGTCCTTTTCAGAGTCCCAGAAATCCCACACAATCCACTGGATGGCGAGGTCTGTCCGCAGATTCAGATCTCGCTCCCTTCCTCTTCAAAAACTCAACTCCCAACTGCATTTAGAAACAGGAGTGTATTGTCTGAGCTCGTGGGCCCGCCCCTCAAGGGTAGGGGTCTATGCAATGGTTGGGCCCACTAGAAGATTCTAGAAGGTTGGCTCCGAGATGTCTACAGGTTTGTGTAGTTGGCATTATCCACTGCTTACGAAACAATGAGAAGTTCCCCTGGCTGTGTGGACAAGAGATAATTGCATTATGGGCCCAGAGACACAGGAGATGGGGGAAGGTATGGTTACTTACATCCCAAGACATTTCAAAGTGTTCAGTAAGTACAACCAAAGGAAAGTGACATCACATCCTGACATAGTATTACAGCAAATACAGTGAGAAGGTAAAATACATCACATGGCATCTTATACAAGAAATATGGGATGGAGAAAAGCACATACATCATGACATACACCAACACTGGGAACGTGGAGAAGAGACCTGACCAGTATACACCAACACTGGGAACCTGGAGAAGAGATCTGACCAGTATACACCCACACTGGGAACGCGGAGAAGAGACCTGACCAGTATACACCAACACTGGGAATGTGGAGAAGAGACCTGACCAGTATACACCAACACTGGGAACATGGAGAAGAGACCTGACCAGTATACACCAACACTGGGAACGTGGAGAAGAGACCTGACCAGTATACACCAACACTGGGAACGTGGAGAAGAGACCTGACCAGTATACACCAACACTGGGAACGTGGAGACGAGACCTGACCAGTATACACCAACACTGGGAACGTGGATAAGAGACCTGACCAGTATACACCAACACTGGGAACGTGGAGAAGAGACCTGACCAGTATACACCAACACTGGGAACGTGGAGAAGAGACCTGACCAGTATACACCAACACTGGGAACGTGGAGAAGAGACCTGACCAGTATACACCAACACTGGGAACGTGGAGACGAGACCTGACCAGTATACACCAACACTGGGAACGTGGATAAGAGACCTGACCAGTATACACCAACACTGGGAACGTGGAGAAGAGACCTAACCAGTATACACCAACACTGGGAACGTGGAGAAGAGACCTGACCAGTATACACCAACACTGGGAACATGGTGAAGAGACCTGACCAGTATACACCAACACTGGGAACATGGAGAAGAGACCTGACCAGTATACACCAACACTGGGAACGTGGAGAAGAGACCTGACCAGTATACACCAACACTGGGAACATGGAGAAGAGACCTGACCAGTATACACCAACACTGGGAACGTGGAGAAGAGACCTGACCAGTATACACCGACACTGGGAACATGGTGAAGAGACCTGACCAGTATACACCAACACTGGGAACGTGGAGAAGAGACCTGACCAGTATACACCAACACTGGGAACGTGGAGAAGAGACCTGACCAGTATACACCAACACTGGGAACATAGAGAAGAGACCTGACCAGTATACACCAACACTGGGAATGTGGAGAAGAGACCTGACCAGTATACACCAACACTGGGAACGTGGAGAAGAGACCTGACCAGTATACACCAACACTGGGAACATGGAGAAGAGACCTGACCAGTATACACCAACACTGGGAACATGGAGAAGAGACCTGACCAGTATACACCAACACTGGGAACATGGAGAAGAGACCTGACCAGTATACACCAACACTGGGAACATGGAGAAGAGACCTGACCAGTATACACCAACACTGGGAACGTGGAGAAGAGACCTGACCAGTATACACCAACACTGGGAACGTGGAGAAGAGACCTGACCAGTATACACCAAGACTGGGAACATGGAGAAGAGACCTGACCAGTATACACCAACACTGGGAACATGGAGAAGAGACCTGACCAGTATACACCAACACTGGGAACATGGAGAAGAGACCTGACCAGTATACACCAACACTGGGAATGTGGAGAAGAGACCTGACCAGTATACACCAACACTGGGAACGTGGAGAAGAGACCTGACCAGTATACAACAACACTGGGAACGTGGATAAGAAACCTGACCAGTATACACCAACACTGGGAACATGAAGAAGAGACCTAACCACTATACACCAACACTGGGAACATGGAGAAGAGACCTGACCAGTATACACCAACACTGGGAACGTGGATAAGAAACCTGACCAGTATACACCCACACTGGGAACATGGAGAAGAGACCTAGGATCAGATTTTGGTGGAGACATGCTGGAATCTGATGGAGCCCAGATGGATTCAGGCCGTGCTGGAAGCCAAAAGATGAATTTACAAAATTCTAACAAAATAATAAAATTACAATTTAGATTTTAGGAGCAAAACAATAACAATGCAGGGACATGAGAAGAATCTGTATAAATAATCATATGTTAAACATCGGCAAATCACAGTTATGTATGATACAGTTGGATGATTGTCTATAAAATGAAGGCCGTCTCAATACAGCAAAGCTGTAGAGGATGGAGAGATCTGGAGCCTGAAAGTCACAAGGGCAGCAAAACATTGTTATCAGAGATAAGCAAACCTGTTTGATAAAGATTGTAAATTTCACATTCGGTGCGAGCCTTAACCCTAGCACTTTCCCCAAAATTTGTCGATGTTCGGTTTTGTTCGATCACTGATTGCGTTTTAAGAAAATGCTTTTCTAATAACATGTTCTGCTTTTGGATAGGATCGTGGTGCTGTATGATTAATTGGGGGGATGTTTAATGAAGGGAGGGGGTGGGGACACAGGAGAGGCCAGAGGCGTGCGGTGGCATTTTTTTTTTAAACTTTGGCTGCAAATAATCACAGCACAGCAAACATCCACAAGGTTTAGATACAAGGACTTGTGTCATTGGCTGCCTAAGTTACATGTCCGTCTCCATATAAAATGCAGACATGTGGCAATGCCGTGATTTTGTGAATGTGCAACGTTAGAGAAGGTGCTGCCACTGGTGCTGCTATACTGGTGCTGCCACTGGTGCTGCCACTGGTGCTGCCACTGGTGCTGCTATACTGGTGCTGCCACTGGTGCTGCTATACAGTGAGCTTAGATAGATAGGAGAGCGATAGTGTAGAATAGGGACGTGCAGTGTAGGGAAACCTTCTTGCCTCAAATTGGCATTTTATGATAGAAATAGTGTTTTGGTACTTACCAGTGCCTGCTAAAGAGTTGCAAGAGAAGGATTTAAATAGCTGTTGCTACGTATTATAGCCTGCTCCCAAGTAGCCAGTCAATCACATTTGTAGGTATTGTTACTTTGTACTGCCTGCTATCAATTGGCTTGTGAACTAGGCTAAAAATTTCTTGGCAGTTTTCATTGCCTGGTCAAAATTACGCAATCCCATTTCTAGGTATTGTTAGTTAGTACTGCCTGCTGTAAATTTGCTAGTGAACTAGCTAAAAAGGTATTAGGACTTAGGACGTCCATGAAGCACTGAGCGACGCGCTTTACACAAGTCTGGAAAGTGGCCTGAAAAATGGTGAAGAAGCCTCAACTTCAATATCATCGTAAGAAGTGTTGGCTCAAGATTACAAATTTTAAGGAAAGTGGAAGATTGGAAACAGGAGATCAAGAGCAATGAGAGGAAAGTCCAGCAGACGGCTCTGATGGGTGTAATGGGTCTGAAAGAAACAATGGATAAAGGGGCGAATGGATCGAGATAGGGGTTTGAACTAGGCTAAAAATTTCTTGGCAGTTTTCATTGCCTGGTCAAAATTATGCAATCCCATTTCTAAGTGTTGTTAGTTAGTACTGCCTGCTGTAAATTTGCTAGTGAACTAGCTAAAAAGGTCTTAGCAATTTTCAACGTCTGCTCAAAATGATGCAGTGAACCACATTTGTAGTTATTGGTTCTTTTAGTGCCTTTACAATATTGCCAACTCAGGCAGGAAATAAATAATTTATCTTTTTTGTTAGGTGTGTGACAGGTGTGGGCGTAGGGTTGCAAAACATTTGTTTGAAAGGGGAAGGGTGCATCAGCCATGAGTGGTAAATCATGATGAGGTTGTCGTGGAAGAAGGAATAGGCGAGGTGTACATGTGGGAAGTTGTGTTAGTCAAAGCTCTAGTGAGTAAACACCAGATCCTTCTATCCCAAGAGAAATGAGAACAACTTCCGTTACTGGACAGCCTACTCCACTAGATTTCTTTGGCAGCCGCACATCACTTCAACTTCCAAATCAGGCTGATACACACCATGTGCTAGAGTGGATGGCAAGCGCTGCATCAAGTGGCCTCTCCTCCTCTTCCTGCACCTCAACATCACAAATTGTTAATTCTGACAAATTGACTGTGGGGAACCACACATGCGCAAGTCTGAAGAGCTGTTCACACATTTTGTCCCACGGGCATAACAGGTCTGCTCCAAAGATTCCCCGACTTAAGAGGAGGAAAGCATCTGCACTGATGCCCAAAATCTTTGTCAGTTGGATCTTGGCCCGGACGAAGTAGGGTCCAAGAAGGATCCCGACCATCGCCAACTGACGTTAACCCCCGGTGGAGGAGGTGATAAGACTCAGATACCTAGGGCGCATGCGTACTGTTATGTGATGTCAGGTCAGGAAGAGGAAGAGTAGGAAAACATAGAGCCTAACGATCAAGATGTAGATCCCATTTGGTGTGAACACAGCACACAGCTGTGTAGCTCAGCAGATGAGGAGGAAGCCGAGGAGGTTACGTTGGCAATTCCCAAACAAATACATAGTGATGCAACCATGAGGAGCCGTGCATCCTCAGCCACAACTCTGGCTGAGGCCAGCAGCAGTCACAGGTTTGCAGTTTGCAGGAAGGGTTGCCTAGCCTGGGCCTTTTGTTAGATCGCAAAGGATGACCCAAACTTTCATTATCTGCCAATGTTGTAAAGAACGACTCAGTAGAGGCAAAAATTCAAATAATTTGACTACTACAACCAACATGCATTACTGTGGGAAATGCCGACTACCAGACCTACCCAACCACCGGCTGCCAAATTAACCGTGTTTGCTGCTTCTTCATCCTCCTGCATCACCGTCAGAACTATTCTCACACAGGTCTCCGACCGCATAACCTCCACTTTGTTACCCACTATAGTCGGGGTAAGTGAAAGCCTATCAGCTGTTACGGAAGTGACCATACCTGGTGTTTTTGACCCATGTGAGACACAGAGGCTACATCTTTTGTGTTGCATGGACCATACCTCTTTGATGTGCAAACACACTATGGGTAAATGGAGGGGGGGGGGGGCAATTGATGCCACTGTCCTGCTGTCTGCCTGAATGGTTTTTAAATATCAAGACTCCAAGATGGGTCTCCAAGTTGTGTCTTGCCTGTAGTGTCAGGGTTCTTGAAGCAAGAGGCCTACGCCTGTCACTCATGCATCTCTTGAGTTTTAAAATTAAAATGCCAGCCCAAATCATGTATAAGAAATTGTACTGAAGTCTGTAGTTGTCTATCTAGCCCTCTGGGCTCTTAGCAGATATATCCATCCATAGCACGGTGGACCCCGGGTTGCACTTAGAATTGCATGTACCATCCTTCCTCTAAACTGGCAACCCGTAACATTAAGACTGAGCTTGTGTCTGGCTAAGATGGTGGACTTCGCCCAATTTCAGCACTATGTCCAACAACTAGGTGCACGGTTATGGTCTCTTGAGCAGCGCCCGTCTGCCGTGGATGTTGCCAATGTTGCGGCTCACGCTGCTAGTCATGCAGCTGCGCCCTCAGCTTCACCTGTCCCATGCCTGTCCTTACCCAACAAATTCTCAGAGGACAGTAAAGCTGCAGGGACTTAATCAATCAATGCTCCATTCACCTAGAGCTTCAGTCCTCTTTATATCCTATTGAGAGGAATAAGGTGGGTGTTATTATATCTCTTCTCACTGACAGGGCTTTGGAATGGGCAACACCTTTTTGGGAATGCAACAACCCTATGGTACAAAATGCAATGCTATTCCTGGGGGCCCTAAAGCAAGTGTTTCTAGGTCCTCCGGTTACCCATGATACTGCTCTACAAATGCTGGCTTTAACAAATAAAGAAAAAAGTCTGTACAAAGGCTTAGTAGTTGAAAAAAGATGTATAAATTTTATTGAGTGAAAAATACATATAGCATATACGGGTTAAAAAATGTAGAGACAGGTGATGAGTGCCACCAGATGGCGCCCTCACAGCACACTGGTACATAAACAGATAAAGCAAGACGGTCAGTGGCCAAAAGGTCAAATAGAAAAAAGCAATTAGCCTCATATGAGAGTCCACTGACTGTCAGGCATAGTTCGTGCTAGAACTGTAATAGAATATCACCAATTTCCTTGCTAGTGCAGATACAAATAAAAGCACGGAATACCTGATCACATGAATCTGCCGTCCCTAGAGCGTGGTGTGAGAGTCCAGAGCCCGACCTATAGGTTTCGATAATCCTTCTTCTGGGGCTCCCAGCTTTACCGTTCCCTTATCTTCTCCACACACTTCCGTAGATGCCCCTGATCCCATGGACATTTCTAGGGCTGGTGCCTCTTCTCGTACAGCTTGTAGTAGTCCAATCTGCAACCTGGACACTATGCTAACTGTTGCCCTAATCGACGGGGAAACGACCGTGTCTAGTGACTGTTGGAGGGGGTTCACTAAACCATTCTGCTTCGCTCACCAAAATTTTGTTCCCTGTGAATCTGTCAATCGGGAAGTCGGTTATATCTGCCAAGGCTGGCATGGATTCAGGGGCAGGCGGCAATTTCATGTCATCCGCATTTGCTCTTCTACCTTCAATTCCTCTGGTGTTGCTACCTAAACCTATCGAGGTGCGGGTAGTGAATGGCTCCCTTTTACCCGAAGTCATATCTCACCACACTGCACCTATCTCCTTCTGATTGCACCTACACATCAGGAGGTCATCTGCTTTTTGATTATTTTGAATGGAATGGATGATCTGCTATTAGCCGTACTGTGGTTGCGCCAGCATTCTCCACATATTAATTAATCATCTGGTGGGATATTCAAATGGGTAGTATATGTGATATATGTGATGACCACTGCATTCAAGCACCTGTGGAGATGATCTGTCCTGAAGTTCCGTCAGATCTGTCTACGCTTCCCCGACATTACTGGAAATATGCAGTCGTATTCATTAAGAAAGCCGCAGATACCCTTCCTCCTCACCGGCCTTATGACTGCTCAATTGATTTGACTCCTGGTGCGGAACCACCCTGGGGACGTGTATACCCACTCTCCATTCCAGAAACTGAGGCCATGTCTGCTTATATTAGCCTCTTCACAACACATGATGTACTGGCTGCGTCATGGATAAAGCTGAGTGGACTTGCAAAAAAATTCTGGATCCAGTCCGGAATCTGGTACCCATATAAGTCTATGGGAACCAGAATTTGGGGATTAAAAATGTTGGTGGAAGGGATGGGGGGGAAGGAGCGCACAAGGTGTACTCACCCATGCTCCGTGTCATGGCGGCAAGCTGCTTTCGGGTCGCACATTCACTTCCAGGGCTGCATGGGTCTAAATTGTGCACTAAAAGTAGATGCTAGAATGTATGGGCTCCTTCCAGGTATGACGTAATTTGTCACATGATAGGGGGCGTGTTCAAAATGCAGTCCACGAAGTGTCCTGCGCTGTTCAGCCTGAGCGACCTGCTTCATGAAGCAGGCAGCCCAGGATGAGCCGCGCCGGCAATGTTTCCCCCTCTGCTAAGCCTGGGCCTCCCGATGCATGAATCGTGGGCCAGAAAAGCCGTGCATATGCAATGAGCGGCACAGAGAGGCCACCGGAGCAGCGTTTAGCCGGGCCGGAGCCTGGAGAAATATGACGTTCTTGCTTCATTCTTATTTTCTTTATTTTTACTTTTATTTTTATTTTTTTATTTTTCTCGAGTGCCGGATCTGGATTAAACACCCGGAATCCAGGGCCCGGCACCTGGGCAGCTTTCAAACCACGCGGATCCGGACTTTTACAGTCCGGGTCCGCTCATCCCTAGTCATGGATCTTTTGAGGTTAATCCCTGCCAGCTGCTGCGGGCAGTCGGCAGCGATCCCTGCACATGTCAGCTGATTTGAACAGCTGACATGTGCGGCTATCAAGCACAAGTGGATCCTCTCTCCACTCGTGTTAACCTTTCATCTCATTGTCAAAATGTGACAGCGAGATGAAACAGCGCGCCACGGTAAGCATTCACTTGCCCAGTGCGACGTGATAATGTGGAGCCGATGGTTGCCATGGTAGCAGAGGGTCAAGTGATGACTCCTGTAGCTATCACGAGTCACTTCCTCTTACACCCAGCAGTGTAAAAGTGTTGGCAAACCCTGTTTTCTTTTGGAGCTGAAAGACATTATTATTATTATTTGTTATTATAGCGCCATTTATTCCATGGCGCTTTACAAGTGAGAGGGTATACGTACAACAATCATTAACAATACAAAACAGACTGGTATAGGAGGAGAGAGGACCCTGCCCGCGAGGGCTCACAGTTTACAGGAGGAGAGAGGACCCTGCCCGCGAGGGCTCACAGTCTACAGGAGGAGAGAAGACCCTGCCCGCGAGGGCTCACAGTCTACAGGAGGAGAGAGGACCCTGCCCGCGAGGGCTCACAGTCTACAGGAGGAGAGAGGACCCTGCCCTCGAGGGCTCACAGTTTACAGGAGGAGAGAGGACCCTGCCCGCGAGGGCTCACAGTCTACAGGAGGAGAGAGGACCCTGCCCGCGAGAGCTCACAGTCTACAGGAGGAGAGAGGACCCTGCCCGCGAGGGCTCACAGTTTACAGGAGGAGAGAGGACCCTGCCCGCAAGGGCTCACAGTCTACAGGAGGAGAGAGGAACCTGCCCGCGAGGGCTCACAGTCTACAGGAGGAGAGAGGACCCTGCCCGCGAGGGATCACAGTCTACAGGAGGAGAGAGGACCCTGCCCACGAGGGCTCACAGTCTACAGGAGGAGAGAGGACCTTGCCCGCGAGGGCTCACAGTCTACAGGAGGAGAGAGGACCCTGCCCGCGAGAGCTCACAGTCTACAGGAGGAGAGAGGACCCTGCCCGCGAGAGCTCACAGTCTACAGGAGGAGAGAGGACCCTGCCCGCGAGGGCTCACAGTTTACAGGAGGAGAGAGGACCCTGCCCGCGAGGGCTCACAGTCTACAGGAGGAGAGAGGACCCTGCCCGCGAGGGCTCACAGTCTACAGGAGGAGAGAGGACCCTGCCCGCGAGGGCTCACAGTCTACAGGAGGAGAGAGGACCCTGCCCGCGAGAGCTCACAGTCTACAGGAGGAGAGAGGACCCTGCCCGCGAGGGCTCACAGTTTACAGGAAGAGAGAGGACCCTGCCCGCGAGGGCTCACAGTCTACAGGAGGAGAGAGGACCCTGCCTGCGAGGGCTCACAGTCTACAGGGAATGGGTGATGGTAAAATAGGTGAGGACAGAGCTGGTTGCGCAGTGGTCTACTGGACTGAGGGTTATTGTAGGTTGTAGGCTTGTTGGAAGAGGTGGGTCTTGAGGTTCCTCTTGAAGCTTTCCACGGTAGGGGAGAGTCTGATGTGCTGAGCTAGTGCGTTCCAGAGTATGGGGGAGGCACGGGAGAAATCTTGTACGCGATTGTGGGAAGAGGAGATAAGAGAAGAGTAGAGAAGGAGCTCTTGTGAGGATCTGAGGTTGCGTGCAGGTAGGTACCGGGAGACTAGGTCACAGATGTAGGGAGGAGACAGGTTGTGGGTGGCTTTGTATGTCATGGTTAATGTTTTGAACTGGAGTCGTTGGGCGATGGGAAGCCAGTGAAGGGATTGGCAGAGTGGCGAGGCTGGGGAATAGCGAGGGGAGAGGTGGATTAAGTGGGCCGCAGAGTTTAGGATAGATTGGAGGGGTGCAAGAGTGTTTGAAGGGAGGCCAGAGAGCAGGAGGTACATTCGCAACATCTTTGTCGACTCCTCCAAGTGGTAGTTTGTCCAATAAAGGTACCTTTTGGTTTTTAGACTCACAGAAGCAGCTATCGTGAGAAACTATTAACACAAGTTTAACAACCCGGCATAAAGTGTTGTTCCACTGCCTGTAGAAAAGGTCCCATTACACTATTCACCTTCAAATAATTACATAAAAAAATGGGAAAAAGAGAGAGTAAGGGCCATGGACGAGGTGCTAGTGACAGTGGTGGTCGCCCAAGCAGTGTGACCGAGCCAAAGAAAAAGATTCCTGCTTTATCTACTTCTGCCTTCCTATCCCAATTATCGTGACCATGTGGGAAAGCACTATTGCACCCTGAACAGTGCGAACAGGTAACGGTTCGATAGCAGAAAATGCCTTCAGTTATTTGCCGAGTAGCAAATCCCAAGGGTCCACACAGACAGACTTGAGTAGCCCAGAGGCTGGCCCATCAAATCCTCAGCCTGGTCATCCTTCCTCACAACATCAGTATTCTAAGGAAACATATGACACCAAAGCAGGTTACTCTGAGGAACTGTGTACGGCACCCTTTGACCTTTCATGCCTCTCACCGCGAAACACCACCAACGCAGGTGAGGCCGTGGTGTGCAGTGATGCACAGATCTTTGAGCACCCAAGGCCAGAAGAAAGCCAAGTTGTTGTCCGTGACATGCTGGGCAAACAGGTAGAAGTGTTGGAGGATGATGAGACACAGTTGCCCTCAGGTCAGCCTGAAACCTCCATTACCGAATTTGAAGACGACATGATCGATGATGAGGTGACTGATCCAACATGGACGGGTGGCATGCATTGCGAGAACAGCAGTGCAGAGGAGCATGTGCCCATTGTCCGCAATAAGGCTGTAAGACATACGGTTTTGACCACTGCCAGAAGTCAATCAACTGTGCACATGACACCACCACCTTTTGCATCTCAGAGTCTAAGGGTCTGTTCACCACCTCAGTGTGGGAGTCCTTCAGACCAAACGATTGTCATTTGTCAAATCTGTCAGACCAAGCTTAAAAGAGGCAAAAATACTTCCAGCTTGGGCACCTCCAGCATGAGAAACCATATATTAGCCAAGCACACCACTAGATGGTTGACAGCTCTAGGTGGAAAACACGATTTCCAGACTCAAAACTCTGCCACTTCCCCTGGGCTGCCTGCTTCCCAAGCTGATGTGCAAGAAGGTGGTGCTGATGCCTCCTTCTCCCAACCTGATGTTGGCCAAACTCAATCATCAACGACATCAGCTTCGGTGTCCCAGCGCTCCGTTCAGTTATCCTTACCACAGACCTTTGAAAAGAAGCG